>NC_085845.1:100548901-100854651 GCF_035594765.1 Anolis carolinensis | reverse complement strand
TCTTGTCTGCCTGAGATAAGTGCCAATGTTACAATTAGCATCGAATAGCCTTGCAGCTTTAAAGCATTGCTGTTTCCTGCCTGGGGGGATCCTTTGTTGGGTGGCCCTGATTGTTTCTTGTCTGGTATGAGTTTTCTGAGTGTTACTCTATATTTACTGTCCTGATTTTAGACAGTAAAATCATGTCAGACTACCCAGAGAAGTCACAGAAATTCAGAAGCACGTGGACAATTTCAACAGAAAGGAGGAAACTATGAAAATGAACAAAATCTGGCAACCAGTAGTAACTCTAAAATCAAGACAGTAAATGAAAAACACTCAGAAAACAGGGGAATTCCAGATAAGAAACAAATGTAAATGTATATGATGCTCTAATATACATACTGTGTTTATATGTTTTGAACCTTCATTGTGTTTGGATATTTCTTGACAAAGAAACAATCAGGGCCAGCTAACACCTCCCAACAAAGATTATCCCCAGGCAGGCTTTAAAACTGCAAGGCTATTCAATGCTAATTGAAACATTCACACTTGCCTCAGGCAGACAAGAGTTCTTTCTCCCACCTTGGACATTCCAGATATATAAAACCGGTTGACTAGTTTCCAACAGACCTCACAACCTCTGAGGATGCTTGCCATAGATGTGGGCAAAATGTCAGGAGGGAATGCTTCTGGAACATGGCCATACAACCCAGGAAACTCACAGCAACCCAATGTCGTTCTAATCTTTTGTAACTTGAAAGATAAAACACTGCACATTGCCTGCTAAGCTCTAAGTTTTTTTGCAGCCACACAACACTTCACCTTTCTGCTTGCTCTGAGCTGACTGCTCAAATAAGTATCCTGTTTGTAATTTTGGATGCTCTGCTATTTTGGGAGAATTCCCTAACAGATGTGTGTAAAAGGGAGGCGTTCTGAAACCTTTCACTGTTGCCAATTCTTGGGGTCTGGAGGGGCTCCCAGTGTTGCAGAAGCAGCGCTACAAACAAGATGGAGCCCATTCCATGGTGGGTTGCTGCTTCTCCTCAGCGGGCAGAGGAAGCCTCCAGGCCAAAACGCGGGGAGTCCCAGGAGCAATTAAAGGCTATAAAGACGTCCCACTGGGCACTGAAACTACTTGGGGCCTGGGGGATTCCCGAAGGGAGAAAGCAAACGCTGAGGGGTTTGAGAAGGGCTTCAGGCAGGGACTCTCCCACTCCCTCCCCGCCCTTTACCCGCGTCTTGGAAAGCGGGCTCCGGCGCGTGCCTCGTCGAGCTGAGCGCCATTCCCTTTCCCGCGCGCCTCGCGACGTCCTCGTGCGCAGGGTATGCTCCCGCTCTCCACGCCCGGCGCCGCTCTCCAGCGCGCCCTCTCAAGGACAGCCGGGACGGCGCATGCGTACAACGCGTCTCGCCAGTTGCGCGGCCGAAAAGGATCCCTCGCGTTCGGGACAGGAGTCGCTTCAACTCTGCGCCTGGAGACTTTCTTTCCGTGCTTTCCCCCCCTGTACAGCCGCATAAGGCGAAAAGAGATTTCTCTGTAACGGTTGCTGCTTGTATTAGAAAGACTGGCTTCCACAGGAGGAAATATGGGTAGACAGTTCTCGGCTGTCTCCCTCAACTGCTGGTCTTTCCAATTTTTTTTTCGTGTCAGGAGCAACTTGAGTTGCTTCTGGAGTGAGAGAATTGGCCGTCTGCAAGGACGTCACCCAGGGGACGCCCAGATGTTTTGATGTTTTTACCATCCTTGTGGGAGGCTTTCTCTCATGTCCCCGCATGGAGCTGGAGCTGATAGAGGGAGCTCATCCGCGCTCTCCCCGGGTGGGATTCGAACCTGGCAGCTTTCAGATCAGCAACCCAACCTTCAAGTCACTTAGTCCACTATGCCATCTGGGGGCTCCTGTCTTTCCAATGCAAAGGCCAGAAAGGGAGCCCATCCTTCTGGTGCTCCCTTAGCACAGCTGAATAAAATCCCATATTATCTGCTCTGAACTGGGATATAGGACCGTGTGGACACAGGGACCTTCCACACAGCCCTATATCCCAGAATATCAAGGCAGAAAATCGCACATTATTTGAGTGTGGACTCAGATAACCCAGTTCAAAGCAGATATTGTGGGATTTTCTGCCTTGATATTCTGGGATATGGGACTGTGTGGAAGGGCCCTCAGATAGGTCAGTTCAAAACAGCTATTGTGGGTTATTCTGCCTTAATATTCTGAGATAATAGGGATGTGTGGAAGGGCCCCGAGTTTCAGAAACCCAATCTCCACAGATACAGTGAGCCCATCGTCCATTTCTAATGTTATTTTCTCGCTTTCCTCTTAATCTGCTCTGGCCCCTTCCACACAGCTGTATAAAATCCCACATTATCTGCTCTGAACTGGGTTATATGGCAGTATGGACTCAGATAACCCAGTTCAAAGCAGATGTGGATTGAGGACGACAAGAATAAAGAGATTCTGTTCAATTATTTGATTACAGCTGCAAGGATAACATATGCTAGGATTTGGAGACAAAAGGAGATTCCAAAAAAGGAGGATTGGCTAAACAGAGTCATAGAGATAATGAACATGGATAGACTTACTTATTGGTTATCCCCAAATCAAGGTTTACCAAAGAAAGAAACGAACTGGGACCTGGTAAAGGATTATTTAAAACAGATGAAGTTTGATCTTATCTGCTGAACCGACACAACCTTAGAGATTAAGGAGGACGTAGGGACATGGCGTTTTGCCAATAAATATATTTCTTTGAAAAGATTATGAAGAGCCAGTAAAAGACAGATGGAAGTCTACAACCTATTTTTTTCCTTTTTTAAATTAAATTTTTACTTTATTGTTATTAGTATTATCTTTCCTCTTTTGTTTTTAATTTTTTTAATTATTTTTTCTTTTTCTTTTTTTTTTAGATTTACATATATATATATATAGGTTTGGATGGGTATGGGTATGTACGTGTATACATATATATTTCTTTTCTCTTTCTTCTTACTTCCTACTTTCTACCTATAAAAAAGGGTTCCCCTTTCGCTGCAAAATATGGTGATTTGCATTTCTTTTCTTTCATTTTTTTATAATGTAAAATCCTCAATAAAGATATATACAAAAAAAAGCAGATGTGGATTATCTGCCTTGATATTCTGGGTTATATGGCTTTGTGGAAGGGTCCCAAATAACTTTTTTACCCAGAACCTCATAAGCTAGATCCACACTGACATAAAATCCAGATTGCTAAGCGAATGGTATAAATAATCAGATTTCCAAACAGTCTTAGTTCTCACTACTTTGTGCACGTAGTTCTAGTTCTATGAACCATCTTGGAGTTTAAGATCCTCTGGAGAGGCCTTACTCTCAACTCCGCCTTCTTCGCACATGCAATTGGCAGAGACGAGATACAAAGCCTTCTCAGTGGTGGCCCCTTGCCTATGGAACTCCCTCCCCATCAGCTCCCTCCTTCCTGAGCTTCCACAAAAAAGTGAAGATGTGGCTCTTTGACCAAACCTTCAAAAATCTAGTGCAATAGATACAAAAGATGTGTAATTAACTTATGGAATGGCCCCAGACTATGCAGACGGATCACATGATTTAACTTGTTGTATGGATTCAAATACTTTTAATTGTTTTAATAGTGCAGTTTTTATTGTACTATGTTTTTAAAGGCATTGCTTATGTTGTGAAGCCGCCTTGAGTCCCCTCCGGGGTTGAGAAAGGTGGGATAAAAGAACTGTAAATAAATAAATAAATAAATAAATAGTAGTCAATAAGGAAATACTAATGTAAATAATCTCATTCAGAGTACCGTAAATGTGTGTATTTGTCTTAAAGTATATCTATTATTGCCAAATATATTCTAGGATGTGTTAGACAACCTCATCCATCTATTGAACTTAAACAACATAACCCATATAAATCTGATATATATACAACACAACACCAGGTAATCCTGGGTACATAATCCTTCTTTCGGGGGATCCTTCATCAGGTTGTATTCCTTTAAATGTAGTCTATAACAGTCTCCTGATGTGTGATTGTTTTCTTCTTTAGCCAGTGGTCAATAAATCTTCTCGTAATAGACACCGGTAAGCTGTTTCAGATATACTGCTGTCTTTTTAACTTAGTTGCACTTGCTTGGTCCTGCTCCAATTCAAAGCATTTCAGTGCTACTTGTATTTCTAAATATAAACATAAGTACATACTAATAACTGTACATAATTCACCAAAATAGATATATATATATATACACACCCCTATGTTTTACAACCCTTAGTTTAGTACACAGAAGTATACAGAAATATAAAGATAAAATCCAGATTATCAAAGCAGATAATGCACATTATCTGCTTTGAATTGCATTATATGAGTCTACACTGCCATATAAGCCAATTCAAAGCAGATCATTTGGATTTTATATGGAAGTGTAGAAGGAGCCTCTGTTTGTGAGGTTTACTGTGGTCTCTGGATGCAGATGAACTACAACTTCCATATTCATCTGTCATTGTCCCCAAACTATGCCAGTATTTAAAGTTGGTCATTATGAGCAAGCATGAATGTTGCAGTTAATCACCTTGATTAGCATTGAAAAGCCATGCAGCATCAAGGCCTGCCTGCTTACTGCCTGGGGAAATCCTTTTTTGGGAGGTGTTAGCTGGCCCTGAATGTTTCATGTTTGGAATTCCTCAGTTTTCAGAGTGTTGTTCTTTATTTACTGTCCTGATTTTAAAGTTGTTTTTAATACTGGTAGCCAGATTTTGTTCAGTTTCATGGTTTCCTCATTTCTGTTCAAATTGTCCACATGCGTGTGTAATCTAACATGATGGCTATCAGACTGGTCCAGCATTTCTGTGTTTTTAAATAATATGTTGTATCCAGGTTGGTTCATCAAGTGCTCTGCTATGGCTGACTTCTCTGGCTGAATTAGTCTGCAGTGCCTTTCATGTTCCTCGATTTGTGTCTGGGCAATGCTGCGTTTGGTGGTCTCTATGAAGATTTGTCCACAGCTGTATGGTATACAGTAGACTCTTGTTCTTTGCTGAAGGTAACATTTGTTGGATTTTCTTAGTGGGTCTGTAAATAGTTTGTAGGTTGTGTTTCTTCATCACTTTCCCTATGCGGTCAGTGGTTCCCTTGATGTATGATAAGAACATGTATGAACCACTGACCACATAGGGAAACTGATGAAGAAGCACAATCTACAAACTATCTACAGACCCACAAAGAAAATCTGCATATAAGAAGGCTATGTATCTATATTTTGAAAAAATGTGGTTTCCAAAGTTAGCACAGGCACAACTCCTACTTGGCGTTAGATGGTCCTAAATCCCATTGATTTCACTGGTGTGTTTGTAAGATCATACATAAGCAGAAGACAAATATTCTCTTCAAGCCTATCCCAGGCTGTTTTGTTTCTCAGGGAGTGCTGACTTGAACAACTGATTGTAAAGAAAAGATAGCCCTGCCTCCTGAGTTTATGGCCTGCAAACTCTGTACAAATGATTACAGTGTCTAGGAACACATGAATAACAACTCTATTAGTATATCTTTACTTCTATTGATAGTGGCTGTCTAGCATTTCAAACAGAGGTCTTTCCCATTATATTCTGCTCACTCCAACTGGCAATTTCTACAACTGAGCAGCATCTTTTTATAAAAAAGGCAGTTTCTTTATCATCTCAAAGTCTGTCTTGGCAGACTCTTTATATACATATTTAAGGGTGTATTATACATAAGAGCCATTCTGACTGTACCGAATAGAAAAGAATCATTTGGGATTCTTTTCTAGCAGCACCCTATCAGTTGGATGGAATGACTATGAGAAGTACATAAACATTACCTTACCCACACAGACTTTTAAGATCCCAATTTCTTGAAATGGAGGCCCCTTCTACACTGCCCCTGTATCCCAGGATCTGAACCCAGTTTATCTTCTTATCCCAGATTATTTGGCAGTGGAGACTCATATTCCAGTTTAAAGCAGATAATCTGGGATAAGATCCTGGGATATAAGGCAGTGTAGATGAGGCCTGAGAACCTTAGGTACAGTATATTTTAAGAGTATTTCTGGAGGAGAGAGAGAAGGATGTGGTAAGTATATTGTCTTTTCCTGTCTGATCTCAGCCAACACTGAATTTCCCTTTTTCCCTAGCCCTGCACCACAGCAGGAATAATAGGTAACGTATTTTCATTTCAGAATAAGCGGTGAGCCAAGTTTCATGCCTTAACTTGTGTATGTGCTGGTGACAGAGAGATGCAACATTGAAAGGCACATAAGCAAGGTCATTACTAGAATGCTGGGGCTAATTCTGTTGCCAGCAGGTAACATCTTAAGGGAAATTGGACACTTTTATATACCAGTAAGTATTTCTTCTTTGGTGGAACATGCCTGTCAATTAAAACAAGTTATTTCAAATGGAAAAAGTATTTCCACAATAATAAAACATATTTTCTCTAACATTTTCTCTGATATGTATTCAAAGCACTTTGAGATATTAACATTTTGACTCATATTGCAGAGCAAAATCTGAAGCAAAGTTCTTTGAATATCGTAAGAGTCAAGAATAGGTTCCCCAAGTCCTAAAACTCAGTTTCCATCTTTCTTTTGTCTTCCTTGCATCCACCATACCAAAGTATATGTAGAGATTGTTGTACTTTGGCTGTATCTTAACAAGACATCATTCAGTAGAAAAACCAATAATGGTAAAGTAGAAGGCAGTAGGGAAAGAGGAAGGGCACATTCCAATTGGAGATAATCTTATCAAAGAAGCAGGACCAGAGCAGGCTGTTCATGACAGGGTGACTTGGAGATTTCTCATCCATAGGGGTGTCATAAGTTGAAGTCAGCTTCACAGCAGTTAACAACAATAGCTTTCTAGTCCCAGTGAAGCACCATGCGGAAAGCCATTTTTCCATTGTTATGCATAATGTCTTTACGTCCAGTTTGTTAGCCTTTGCAGCCATCTTCATTAGAGAAAATCAAATGCTGCAGTTTGGTCAGGAGGCTACACCAGGGAGAAAGGAGCAATGACTCTACTTTCTGTGAAAGACTTGTTGTTTGGCATTCTTAACACGTTGTTCCTCTCTCAGATTCATCTGCCGCACATGCTTACAAGAGATGAATTCCACGTGATCAGAAGGAAACCAACCTCTCTCTCCATCTGAGAGTTTCATGCCTTCTATCCAGCCTGGAAAGAGAGAAGAAGCTAAGTATGAACAGGCTAATAATGCTGAATTACTGTTATTGGCATATAATTATTCAGTAAAACAACCATTTTATCTGACATGCAATAAGATCCCCTCTACAAAAGGGTTGCTTACAAAAATAAATACAAAACCAAAGCAAGAATAAAAACATAATACATAATAACCAAATAATAATAATAAACACTGCCAACAGAATATGATCACTTGCACCTAAGGAACCCACTACATCCACCCCATTTACCAGGTCTTTCACTATCGGTTAGGATCAGATCTAAAATGACTAATTCCCTTATTGCCCCGTCTACCTTTTGGACAATGAAACTGTCTGCAAGGCAAATTAAATATTTGTTGGACATGATATTTTTACCAAAGTTTGTCTTCCAACAAATATCAGAATTCTATGATTCTATAATTGAAACACCTCATTACCACTACAGCTCTCCTTTCTGAATAATTTGGTCCTTAGTCTGGCTTGGAAGATCCTCCTCCCAATATCCTGTTATTTTTCCCTCTTAATTTTTATCCAGATACTTTCAACCTGACTTCCAGGATTTATGTCATGGACCTCCTCACAAACACCTTTCTCCTTTCCTGTTTGGTCTGTTTTTCCGAAATAAGTTCTACCCCTCAATTAATACATCCCAATAATGAGAGTCATCCCATCAGGTTTCAGTGATGCTTGTTATACCATATTTGTTTTTATTAAACTAAGAGTTCAAGTTCATCTTCTTTATTTTCCATACTTTGTGCGTTATGGTCGAGATATCAAAGACCATGGGCTATCCCCAGTTGCTTAAGTTTCTTCCTTCTCTTTGTTGAGTTCTTGTGCTTTTTGCTGAGTTCTCTTTATAACAGTTGAAGTATTCTGCCCTGATAAACTTATGACTAAGAAGATTCTGAGGAAGCTTTTTGAAGACAATTCTGAGGTTGAGTGGAAGATGTGAGACAGATCTCAGGAATAACATGCAACTAAAAAGCAGCAACTAGAGAACTTGGTAGAAGACATGACTCTTGCCAGTAACTTCACATAGCATTAATGTAGCAAAAGTTTTGAATGGGCGTTATACTCTAGGATGCCAATCCAAACAACTTTATTTGCCGATTATGTGAATCATGTAATGGATAGGGGAAGGATTGGTTAGTAATCTCACCCCAGTACAGTTTCTTGATTTTTGTTTGTTTGTAATGCAGGGGTGTATAACAGTACTTGGTAATAATAAAACTTATATAATAAAACTTTACTTATATCCTGTCCTATCTCACCGTAGGGACTCAGGGTGGTTAGCAACAATTGACAAGTAAAGTTACAACTGCTTGTAGCATTTTTAAAGAGAGCAGAAAAAAGTTATATATCAAAAGCAACATTATAAGTGAGAACAGTTACTTTATTATTGTAACAAGTTTTCTCCTAATTAATTAATTAGACCTTGGGAGTTAATTAGTTGTTAATGTTGGATAGAATGAAGTTTAATGATAGTATACTTCATTTCTTAATGATTCTGTCTCAGGAATCAAGGGGATTTACAATGAATGTCATTTTTGGCATTCATTTGGGATTTACAATGAAAGCTACTTTAACTGAAACCACAGGAGTGGTTTAAACATCCCCAGTATGCTTGTAATTTCTACAGCCTCTTACAGGTGTATTAAATTAAAAACAAGCCAACAAAGCCCAGGATGAGACAATCAGGGTATGTCATGTGTGCCCTGGACTAAAATAACACTCCATTCTGTTCTTCATAGTCCTGCAAGTGAAGATCTAGGTTCAAAAGATCCTTCCCTGAGAAATCAAGTTCACAATGAACTTTCTATACCCCAAAGTTCCCAGCATTGCTGTATCTACTCACCATCAGTAGTATGCCGTAAGACAATGATTATATCAGCTTTCTCTAGTGCCAACTCATCATTCTCTCGGGCTTTGTAAGATTTCACACACTGAACTTGAGGTGTATCTGTGAATTTGATGGGAACATGGGGTGGTTAATTGTCAGGTACATTGTTGTTAAGATAATTCAAATGGGTTGGGAGTAGTCCCCAGTGGGAAAAATAGAACATTTGAACATAGACATGCAGAGCTATTCTAACTTATGTAGATGTGACCGCATCTTCCCCTATGAACCTGTGCGATCTTTCAGTTCTGGGGAGGCCCTTCTCTCGCTTCCTCCACCTTCGCAAATGCGGTTGGTGGGGACGTGGGACAGGGCCTTCTCTGCGGTGGATCCTCGGCTCTGGAATTCCCTCCCCAGGGAGATTAGGTTAGCACCAACCCTGTCTTCCGGAAGCAATTAAAAACATGGCTGTTCCATTGTGCTTTTGAGTAAACAAGTCCGTTATAACCTGGCCCATAACCATATTGGAAACTTGCCCTGTCACTTTATAGTTTGATTTCCGTTCAGATTTATCTTCCCTACTTGTTGTATCTGTTTGGTGCATATCCTATTCTGTAATAGACACTCCATCAGTTTTGACTGTTGCCCAGACTGTGGTCCTATATTGGACCTTTTAATGCCTAGGATGATTGTTTAATATTTTAATTATGCCTATTTTAAACTATGACTTGTTTAATTTGTTTTTAAATGTGTTGCTTGATGTCTTAATTGTTGATTTTATGATATTATATGACTGTATTGGGCTTATCCGCGTGTGAGCCACTACGAGTCCCCGTTGTGAGTCCACTACGAGTTGTTGTTGTTGTTGTTGTTATTATTATTATTATGGTATGTATAATATATGCATGTACACATGCATGATTCTATGCTATTTATTGCACTTGAACTTTGCAGCTCCACCAGGCACTGTCCACAAAAATGCATGCCTAATTTCTACTAACATATCAGAATTGCAGGTGTTTTGAGGAAAGCTGATTTGGGGATTATGACACGTGTAACATGCACATTCAGATCTTGAAATACCTGGATACATACATTTGTAGTTCCCATAAAAAAAAAACACCTCAAAACAGTGGCATTTATGCTTTGCTCACAAGAGATAAGGCCTGAATGTATATATGTGGAATTTTGGATTAGGAATCTATAAAAGCAAGAATGTCTGCTGTGTAATGTTCAGACTATTATGTAATTGGAGGTGGAGGGAAATACCCATAAGGTTTATCTGGATGCAAAGTTCTAAGAAGAAAAGGGGTTCTGAAGTAAGGCGGATGACACCTCTTTCCTCCCAACAGGAGAATTCTAGCACTGTACATGTCAATATTGGAAAAGTGTAGGGAGTCTGAGAACACAGGTCATAGCAGCAGCTTCTTGTGCCTGGCTCCTCTGATTGGTACAGTAACTAGCCATAGCATAATTTCTCATGTTTACACAAAATCAGTGTTCTAGGCCACAAATGGTTCATTGTTGACACTTTTGAATAATAATGTCTCTCTTCCCTTTCTTTTTCATTTTAAAACCTCCTGTCAGCATAAAACTATCCTGCCAAGATAGTTTGCAGTAGTCACATTGCATAAAATGAGATTCAAAATATAAAAATAACTATATTCTTCCATGTTGTATGCATTCAGTTTTGCAAATAACATTATTCAGGAAAATCTAAAAAAGTGGTTGGTCAGGCTTTGGAAGGTAAAATGAAGGTTTGATTTCACAATGTCCAGGAGCAACTGGCATAAGCAAAAGGCAACCTTTCCCCTGCCCATAAGTGTCAGATAAAAAACTAAGACATGAGGTGAAGAACCACAACAAACCTCCTGGAAAACAATAATTCCCAGAGCCCCTGCGACCTTTTAGGAAATGTTCAAGGCTGCAACACCTATCCATTTCATTGTGTCTGTTCCCAAGTAACTTCTTGCAGAAAGGGATGGGACACTCAGGTGACTTTAAGGAGACTGGGGTTTAAATTCTCATGTTTCTCAGTGATGACAATGAACTTGAAATAGTCCAAACATAGAAAAAGTTGATACCAGGCTTTGTCTAAATTGCGTAAATACTTTTGGCTGATTCTGAACAAAGTCTGGAGCATCACTTTTTTACCAGCTTCTGCTCTTATAATGATCTCCTGTGATATTCAGGAGTGCTAGTTACCAGCTTCAGTATACTCCTTAAGATTGGATAAGTGCGTGATGCTGTGGTCAGTGACATCACGTGCCAGCATGGCTGCTTCCAGGCTTGGGCCGAGGCTGGCTCTGCATCGCAAAGGCCCTATTCTGTTGACCAGCCATGCCATGAGTGCCCACATCTACAAGGAGGGGCTCCCAGTGGCCCTCAAGCCAGATGCTGAATACCCAGAATGGCTTTTCCAGATGTATTTTGGGCCCTGCAAAAAGCTGAAGGAGTTGGATCTGGAGACACCAGAGTACTGGCGCCTGCTATGGAGGCAAACCACCCAACAGTGGAACAAGTTGTGCAAAACCCGGCCATTTTGAGCCCAAGAGGTTGGCAGACAAAGCTCAGGCAGACTCAAAAGGGGACTGATTCCTCCGCCATTGCTTTTTGTCTTTTCGATGTAAATGTCAATTAATAAACAGAGTTATTTTGTATAAGTATATATATTGGTTTACCCAGGGGTCCCCAAACTAAGGCCCGGGGGCCGGATGCGGCCCATCAAAGCCATTTATCCGGCCCCCATGACACAAGGGCAGAAGGGGGTTGGGCTAAATGACCCAAGGGGTCTCTTCTTCTCTTACAACCCTTATTATTATTATTATTATTATTATTATTATTATCATCATCATCATCATCATCATCATCATTGAGGCTGGGTGGCCATCTTTCAGGGGTGTTTTGCTTGTGCTTTCAGTGCACAAAGGCAGAAAGGGATAGGACTAAATGGCCCAAGGGGTCTCTTCCAAAACTCTTTTTTATTATTGTTGTTGTTGTTGTTGTTGTTGTTGTTGTTAATTATTATTGCTCGGTGGCCAACTATAGTCCAGCCCTCCAACGGTCCGAAGGATCGTGAACTGGTCCCGTTTAAAAAGTTTAGGGACCCCTGATATATTGTATGTACATACAACTTGTAAGTCGCTCTGAGAGAGGGTGGGGTATAAATGTAGTAAATAAATAAATAAATAGTTGTTGTTGGGTTTTTTTGTTTTGTTTTTTGTTTTTGCACTACAAACAAGACATGTGCAGTGTGCATAGGAATTTGTTCGTATTTTTTTTCAAATGATAATTCGGCCCCTCAACAGCCTGAGGGACCATGAACCGGCCCTCTACTTAAAAAGTTTGAGGACCTCTGGGTTTACCTCTGTACCAAGTTCCGGAATCCAGTTTAGTTCAAAATTCATTACTTGTACATACAGGAGGAGCATGTTACACCTATATTAAAATCATTGTACCGGCTACAAATTAGTTTCTGGGCAAAGTACCAAGTGTTGGTTATGAGTTTTTTTCTTTTTTGCCTTCACTGCTACAATTTATTAGATTTTCTTTAGTTAGCAAATTATTAGCAAAGAATAAGCCTTGAAGAGAACTTCCTTAAATCCATGTTTAACTGAGGCAGTGGGGAAAACAATGTTTTCCTCAGACCTTGGCATCATCAAGAAAGCTGAATATGAGCCTGTTAATAAAACTTCAGAGAACAAATAGTTTTGAAGATTCAGTAGGCATTCAAATACATATACTGTAGCCTGTTGTCAGGAATGGTAGATATATGCCTGCAAATCTCTGCCTTGTCAGTCAGAAGTGTCAAGCATGTAGTTCATTTTTTGTGCAGTATTGAAATGAAAGCCACTATTAGAAGGCAGAATGAGACAAAGATATATATAGGATCATTTCTCTCATACATCCTTGTCTCTTCATTGTACTTTTTCCTGCCTGAAGAGGTAGCTGATAACATCGAGCCATACACAGAGCCCATTTTTAGTCCCATTCTTTTTCATGATACTCAAGCTCAGGAACATACATGACTACCAAACTAATCCACCTCCCACTAAACGGAAAATGTAGAAAAAAGGGAGAAGAATCAAGAACAAATAAAGAGAATGAGAACATAAGATATGGGAAATGTTTTTTCCAATACTGTATTAGAACACAACAAAAATCCTATCTCACATAGAATTTATGAGTAAGCACGCTGGCATTATTTACCCTATTCCTTCAAAACAAAGGCAAAAAGCAAGGACTCTGGAAAGAAAATAACAGTGGAAGTAAAATCAAGGATGGGGCTCAGCATATATCCCCAGTATGCCACTGGTTATCTATATATATAAAAGAGTGATGGCATCAGGGCAGCGGACAAAACAACAAAACTACAGGCCCCCCAACCTCAAAATTTGACAACACAACCCATCATCCACGCCTCTAGGTTGATACAACAAAAAGAAAAGAAAAATAAAGTCCTAATTATAGGGAGAGGAATAATAGTTTTTATCCAATTGCTGCCAGTTTGAAGGCTAAGCTCTGCCCACTTGGTCTCCTAGCAACCTCCTCAGCCCAGGGGACAGGCACAGTTAGGCCTCACTTAGGCCTCTTCCACAGATTATCAGATTTTAACTGGATTATATGGCAGTGTAGACTCAAGGCCCTTCCACACAGCTATATAACCCATTTAGAATCTTATATTATCTGCTTTGAACTGGATTATCTTGACTCCACACTGCCATATAATCCACTTCAATGTGCACACTAGACATAAAGACAACCATACAACAGACATTCAGTACCACCACTACCTCAACAATTTCTCACCAACACCACCAGACAACGCCACAGCAACGCGTGGCCGGGCACAGCTAGTTACCTTTAAAGTCCTACACGGTTTTCATTCAGGTTACCTGCAGGATTGTCTTCTCCTGTACAATCCACCCCATACACTTAGGTCTTCTGGGAACTTGACTATCAACTGTCACGCAGATGATAATTTCATAACATTAGGATCTATTTTTGTTTCTCACATTCTTTCATGCACTTTTCTTTATTGTGTGCTACATTTAAATGCTCATTAGTTGCATTGTTGTCAGCATCTACAAACCTGAAGGCTGAGAAAGGAAAACTACTTTCTGTACAGAACTGTACTGAAAAAAACTGTACTGTATTAATATGGGTCCACAAATAAATATATCTATTATATGCATGTTGCATGTCCTGAACAATCCTACCAGAGTCATTCAAAAGGTCACGTTCTGTCTGTTGAGGCGAAAGAGCAGAAATCCACCGCAGCTTCTCACTCCTAGAAAATACAAAATAAATGCTGAAAATAAGAATATTCAAAAATGCACTTAATGTCTGCTGGTGCAAAACAAAAATGTAGTATACTTTCTTGTGTTTCCTTGTGATAAACTGGTGGTTATACGCTTAACTATTGCTAATTATCACTAACTCACCTTAAGGAAATTAAATTCAAAGAAATGTCTGTGATTTTTATCAATATACAAAAGATCTTGTAGTAACTGACACTGAGTGGAAGAAGGTTAAAGTTTCTGTAGACCCAATCCACACACCTGTGAAACACACAAAAAAGCATACTACATCTTTGTGTAAGAAAGCCATTGTTATTTTAGCCTGTGACCTCAAACCCCAATCTTTAATATAAGGAGGGAAATACCAACAACTATTATGTTGTTATATTCATTTTTATCCCCCCCCCTTTCTCATGAAAAATGTGGTTTTTCAGGCAACCTCCCACAGAATAATTGTATTTTGCACAGAATAATTTTGCAAAACACTTTGCTATGTGTAAATACTAGTCAAAAACTGTCCTGTCCCCCCCCCCCCCCCCAACTGGTCTTCCAAAATGTTGGGAACATCATTTTTTGGGCAGGAAACAAATAACAATAAATATTCTTTCCATTCCTCTTCATATCTGTTCTACTAGTCTGAGGTGTTGTGGTGTTTAGAGCTGATTTGAATTATAAAATTGTAGATTTTCTTACTGTATTTCTGTACGGAAGAGAAACTCTACTTTTTTCCCTTGATTATTCTGCAGGAGGAAGAGGCGGAAAACATTTTTGTTTGCTCCATGCAGTTTCATTTCACATTTCTCTCCACGAACATCTGAGGAAGCAGCATAATCAAATACAATAAAGCGCCCGTTTCTACAACAGAACAAAAGGGGCCAGAATGTCAAAAAGCTTGAATTTATAAGTAATAAAAAGAGCAATTCAATTATGTCATGTACAAAGAAAAGTCATGTGATGGAATCTTTCCTCTTAACCTCTGAACCTTATAGCCAATTTGTGTCTTGATTTAGAGAGACCTCAGTGGAATATGAAGAAATGAGCAAATAACTCTTTAAAAAATCTGAAGGAGCAGACTAAATATCAGAAGCAAGGGGAGTGTTCAATCCAGATCTCCTAAATCCTATGCCACCATTGTTGGCTTTATTTAAAAAAAATAGTAAATACCTTTGCACTGTCATAATGAGAACTGGACAGTATATTTAATCATTTTTCAACATCTGCAATATGTCATATTTAGATTTTGGGTGACCTCTAGGAAAGATGGCAGAGGTCACACAGTCAAGATGCTCCTATTTGTTATTCCTTTGCTTCTTTAGAGAGGACATGTTAGCCATCAAAATCCATTAAAGTTTCATAAAGTATTTGAAGTCTTAATAGCACTTACTCTTTGGGCCGTGATAGCAACAAATAGTCATTAAAAAGATGAAGGTAGATGGATCGAGTGGTAAGCTTCCACTTCACACTCAAATTATACTCTAGTGCTGTAAGTTCTCCACACTTCACAAGACGCCGTGACTGTGAGATAAGTGGGAAAATCTACAAAGGAAAATAGAATGATTTTAAGTGAAGTTTACTGTATCTTCATAGCTCCAGGCATGCAGAAGAAGGTTATGTTGGCCCTCTATTTGTGCCTTACCCTGTCTTTGGTGGATAAGAGATAGGGAAAAAGGACGAGAGCTTGGGGTGGGGGGTCAGTGTTTTGTATTATTTCAGATATAATATACTATTTTAATAAACAATGAATATAGTGTGCATAAAGACAAATATACTAATAAGGATGTAAAGTATTAAGCATATAAAGGCCAGACTGATTGTGCTGGGATTTCTTGTGTACTTTCCTGTGTGGCAAGAACTCCTATTCAGGCATGTGCAGAAGGAAACAGAACTCCAGCCTTCTTGCCTCCCTTCTCATTTGTCTCCTCCGCTCCATGTCCCTAGCCTCTTCATGGATTCAGCAAAGGCTGAATAGTGAACATAGGGAGCCTAGAAATCCTGATAAAGCAAGATTTCAATTTTGTTCAGCTTTGTAATTGTTTGAACATGCTTGAGACCTTCCCTATGAATAGGAGAGAATGGAGTAGGGAGGACAGGGCTAAATTACAACAAAGGGCAGCTGAATAGGGCTAAAGCAGTGGTTCCCAAACTTTTTTTGACCAAGGACCACTCTCCAACATTTGTTTTTTTTTTCATGTCAGGAGCAACTTGAGAAACTGCAAGTTGTTTCTGGTGTGAGAAAATTGTACATTTCTGATGTGAGAAAATTGGATGTTGCCCAGGAAATACCCGGATGTTTTTGATTTTTTACCATCCTTGTGGGAAGCTTCTCTCATATGTCCCCACTTGGGGAGCTAGAGCTGACAGAGGGAGCTCACCCACTCTCCCCAGATTCGAATGCCAACTTGTCTGTCAGAGTCCTGCCAGCACAAGAGTTTAATCCGTTGCACCACCGAGGGCTCCACAATAGCTTTTTGGTCAACTTTAAATTCAGTTTGGTTATTTGTGGTGTTGATTCAGAAAATTGCATTGGATAGACCACATCAGCTTTAGTTTCTGATACAGAACATATGTCATCCAGTAGTCACCATCTGCTCACCTACAGAAAACCATTTTTAATAATCTAGAGCTGATGTAGTCTATCCAATGCAATTTTCTGAATCAGCACCGCAAATAACCCCAGGAACAGGCCTAAAAATGAACACACCAAGGCACCCCTGCTTCTAGACACCACATAGAATGACTCCAGTCTGGGGGAGGGAGAAGGAGGAGAAGCAGCAGTCTGGAGGCTTATGGTCATGCCTTTTGTGGGTAGTCAGCCTCTTCCCCACCCGACATCCCCATTGCTTTGGCACTATAAGAGTGTTTCGTGAGACCTGTCACTCTTGTTGCAACAGTGTCATAATGGTGAGGCCACGGACCATATTTTAATTTTTGGGGACCACTTGTGGTTAATTGGCTGAAGAGACAGGGAAGGTTGGTCATCCACCCTCATTGAAACAGTTGAGGATCATCAGTTGCCTAAAGATTCATACAGCAGGATAGCCTCACTGTTAAATTGTCACCTTTAGGTGGCAGCAATGAACCTCTACAAACCAGGAGAGACTGGGAAAGAAAACCAATTGTTTGTTTACCTTGCATTCAAACTCCATATTTTGACTTAAGTGGATTAGCTCTTCAGTGCTCTTCATGCGCTGGACATTTTCATTGCAATCTTTGATGAGCTGCAAAGAGAAGAATGTTAAGGACGGTACAAAGGCTGAGAATAAGGAATCCATCCTTTTAGAAGTTAGTACTGACAAAACTAAATCTGTTGAGATTCACAATGATTTATTTCTGGAAAAGTTGACAGACTGCTTAGAAAAAAGTGCTATTTTGATCAACAATTTTAAAATATTTACACTCTCTTAGCATCATCTGTCTTGTATTCATTAGATTAATATCCCACATTTCTTTCAAAATTGGCACTCAAGGCAGCTAACGATAAAATTGAATTGAACAAATCCAATTAAAATGCAAAACACAATAAAAACATAAAGGATTATACACAAAATTTAGATTTAAAATATATTAAAACAAAATGCATTATCACTAGGTTAAATACTCTCATCCAGCAACCCAAGTATTTGGGAGAGGTTTCCTCTGATAAAAAGCTATTGTCTACTGATAGAAGTAGAAGGAAGGAAGGATCAAATCTGCTCCCACCCCCTTTTCCAAGAAGTTTAAATTGTGAATCCAAGAAGAGCCACGTCCCTCATGACCCCGCTAGAAATACCTTTGAGAATAGTAAGACAGAAATAAAGCTGTTCCTCAAAGATTTGACAAGTACTTATGTGAGAATACAATCCCTCAGGTAGCCTGGGTCCAACTCATGCAGGACTTCATATCAAGCACTTTGAAATGCATCCAAAATAGACTGGAAACCAGTAATATTGTTGTAAAAAGTGGTCCTGCCTATCTAATAACGGGATCCAATCAATATCATGGCCATTGAATTCTGCAGTACACAAAGTTTCCAAACACTCTTCAAAGGATTCCCCTTGTAAAGTGCATCACAGTAGTCTAAATAGGATGCAATATGTGTCAAAAGGGTCAAATTAGACATCTACATCAATAAGCAAAATTGGTATACCAGTTTCAGCAAACACATTCCTAGGCATCCAGGCTCAAGTTCAAATCTTCGACTACATTTAAATTGTGAAAACAGTGCGATCAACAAAGTCCCTCGATCCTCTTGGTTATTTAGAGCAATTGTCTTGGATGAAAAGCTTCAGTTTTCTTACTGTCATCCAGTCCCTTACTGACATTTAGTTTAGAACTAGAACAACTTCCATGGAGTTAGATAGAATGCAAATGTAAAATTGGGTGTTAACAATGTTAATTGTGTTCATTAAAACGAAATAACTCATAAGAGTTGCACTTGCTTTTGGAATTGTAATACCCCAACGTTACATCAGTAAGATCATCTAAAAAGTCACTTCTGACCTTATTGAAAACTCCACAGCATAGAGATTTTCTATTTGGGAGATAGTTGTTCACAAGGTTTTGTGACAGCCACTTTCCCAACTGGAAATCTCTGTGTTACTACACACGGGGTAAGGATAGAGGTAATCCAGAGTACTAAATCACAAGAGATAGTGAATGTTGTACACCCATGACATATCCATTTCAATGTCCTTTGCACTTTAAGAAACACTGGCAAAGTGGCTGACTGATATAGGGGTAGGGAACACTGAGATTTTAAGAGCTCCATTCATATTGAATATGGATTCATGCAGCAGTAACAAACAACAAAATGTTATTATCTGCTTGAAGCGAAGCCTAGCATTATGCATCTCTAAAATAATTTATGGATTCTTTGGGGAAAAGATAATCCCTTGTAGACATTAATGTACCTGAAATGCACTTCTGTATTACTATGTGCATTTTGATATGGTCCCACAAGTCATTCTGAATAGGGTTGTACAGCCCACCTGCATTGCAAAGTAGATGACATCTGCATCCAGTCCAGTGTTTTGGGACACACAGTAGTCTGAACATTGAATTATGACTCTGGAAGCCAGTGCTCAAACCCCATTGGGCCATGAAAGCCACCGGGTGACTTTGCGCAAGTCACACACTCTCAGCTTCAGAGTATGGCAAAAGCCAACTTCTGAACAAACCTTGCTATGAAAACCCGAAGATAGGCTCACTTTAGCATTGCCATAGGTTGGAAATGACTAAAAGGAACGCAACAACAGCAAATGCATATAACTGCATGGACTGGAACCATTTCTGTAACATTGTGAGCCCCACGGGGAGATGGTGGTGGGGTATAAATAAATATTATTATTATTATTATTATTATTATTATTATTATTATTATTATTATTATTATTTTATTATGACACAGCAAACAAGATAGATATGCTGGATTTCATATCACAAAATCTCAAGTCGAACACTTCCCAAGTGTCTAGGACTGTGTGATGTGTGCAGATCCCAGCAGGGTGGCCTTTTGCAGTTGGCAGATCGTAATTTTGTCAATGTCTATTGTTTCCAAATGCCAGCTGAGATCTTTTGGCACGGCACCCAGTGTGCCGATCACCACCGGGACCACCTGCACTGGTTTCTGCCAGAGTCTTTGAAGTTCAATCTTGAGGTCCTGATAGTGGCTGAGTTTTTCCTGTTGTTTTTCGTCAATGCGACTGTCACCTGGGATGGCAACATCAATGATCCAAACCTTTTTCTTTTCCACAACTGTGATGTCTGGTGTGTTGTGTTCCAGAACTTTGTCAGTCTGGATTCGGAAGTCCCACAGTATCTTTGCATGTTCATTTTCCAATACCTTTGTAGGTTTGTGATCCCACCAGTTATTGTTATTATTATTATTATTATTATTATTATTATTATTATTATTATTATTATTATTATTATGAAATATTTTTACTACAGAAAAAGAGAAGGGGGACAGGCTAAGGGATATGCTAACTCTTCTGTGTTGCAATACACATAAAACATAGAATCATAGAGTTGGAAGAAGCCACAAAGCTATCCAGTCCAGGAATCAAATCAAACAGAATCAAAGCACTTCTGACAGATGGCCATGAGTATTTCTGATTCTCTCTCATGGGCGTTTTTGAACCAATATGCCTCTTGTGTGGGACAGAAACAATTTCTGGTAGGATTAACTGTTTTTGGTATTTTTCTTACCTTCTCAAGAGCATCATATGCTTGTGTGGCCTGAATTTCTTCTTCTGCACCAGGTTGCGTTCTCTTCAGAATGTTCTGAAAAATGGAAACAAAAGGGTTAAATACTTGGGCATTTTCATATTCTACATCCACCTCACTACATCAGTGATAAATTCATCAAACTAATAAACATGAAGGATCTATATGATTGGACAGCAACTACTTTTTGTGGAATACAATTTTGGGCTGGAGCAATGAGGCAACAGTTGAATTCCCTAGATATTTGCCAGAGTGTTGTTGTCATAGGTGCTATGAAGTTCCTGGATTAGCTATTTGAATGGGCTGCCTGAGTAAAGGTTTCTGATGAGGAGAAAGTAGATTTCCTGGCAGTGTTCTTAACAGCAAGACCATATCAAGTGTTTTGTTTCTTGTTTGACCAAGAAGAGGATCGTAAGGCATGCTCCCTGGTTAGAAAACAAGAGATGCTGTGTCAGCTCCTTAACTCCTGAAGCCTTTCTTTTCACAGTTCTCTCACAGAGTGATTCATGCATTCTGGGTTTATATGTGCCTTACATACAGGGCTACCTTTACATTGCAATGGTGATGAGTATGAAATAGCACTTCAAGCTGTCAGTTGCCAATGTCACATGCTTATAATAAGGAAATGGGGCCCACTTCCCCCATATTTCTGTTTATAAACATGTTCCACATATTTATTAACATAGGGCCCCTGGTGGTAGCACAGTGTGTTAAAGCGTTGAGCTGCTGAACTTGCAGACCGAAAGGTCCCAGGTTCAAATCCTAGGAGTGGAATGAGCGCCCACTGTTAGCCCCAGCTCCTGCCAACCTAGCAGTTCAAAAATATGCAAATGTGAGTAGATCAATAGGTACCGCTCCGGCGGGAAGGTAACGGTGCTCCATGCAGTCATGCCGGTCACATGACCTTGGAGGTGTCTACGGACAACGCCGGTTCTTCGGCTTAGAAATGGAGATGAGCACCAACCCCCAGAGTTGGCCACGACTGGACTTAACATCAGGGGAAAACCTTTACCTAGCTATTAACTGTATTATACCTGGTTGCTGTTATTGGCTGCCCTCAAATAATTTCTGACTTAAAGTAATACTAAGAAAATCCTGGATCCCCCGATGGCACAGAGCCAGACATGACTAGACTTAATGTTAGAGGAAAACCTTTACCTTTACCTAAGGAAATTATATTATGGGATTTTCTTTGCAAGTTTTGTTCTGAAGAGGTTTGCTTTTGCTTTCCTCTGCAGTCAAGAGTCTGTGGCTTAAACAAAGTGAGTTTTCATAGCTGTCTGGAACCCTAGTCTTCAGAGACATAGTCCAAAACCCAAACACTACATCAAATTTATGCTCATGCTATCTGGCAACAAATTTAGGAATTTGTCTGATATAAAGAACTGTAAACCCTAACGGCGCTCCATGCAGTCATGCCGGCCACATGACCTTGGAGGTGTCTACGGACAACGGCGGCTCTTCGGCTTAGAAATGGAGATGAGCACCAACCCCCAGAGTCAGACATGACTGGACTTAACATCAGGGGAAACCTTTACCTTTACCTAAATCCAATATTGGGAGCCCCAGTGGCGAAGTGTGTTAAAGCACTGAGCTGCTGAACTTGCAGACCGAAAGCAGACCGGTTCAAACCCCGGGAGCGGCATGAGCGACCGCTGTTAGCTCCAGCTTCTGCCAACCTAGCAGTTCAAAAACATGCCAATCTGAGTAGATCAATAGGTACTGCTCTGGCGGGAAGGTAACGGCGCTCCATGCAGTCATGCCGGCCACATGACCTTGGAGGTGTCTACGGACAACGCCAGCTCTTCGGCTTAGAAATGGAGATGAGCACCAACCCCCAGAGTCAGACATAACTGGACTTAACGTCAGGGGAAACCTTTACCTTAAGTCCAATATTGGCAACATTCTTACCTGGAGAAGGAGTTTCAGTCGAGTAATACGTTGGAATGGGAGGATGAGAAATGATTTAAGGGAGAGGCGTTGACAAACAGGATCACTTTCCAGTCTTTCTAAGACTTGTTGGAAGGCAGGAACACCATTCCTGACAAAGAGAAGAAATTTGGCAGTGTCAACAGAAATTATTTTTTTCAAGGCCTTTTTGTTACTCAAAGTTATAGACATATATGGGTGAATAGCATGGTAACTAGTTTGCCACTGCTCATTTGCCAGCTATAGCTTGCCCCTCTCTAACTTAATGGTGCCCACTGGGCACTAAAATATCAGCAGACACTGTTTGGTGCCTGGAATAATAGTATTCAACATACCAAAGAGGAATCACTTCACCTTCTCCAATCTCTTCAGTGCGCTGGATATTGTTATTCCAGTTATTCCAGTGTCCACTAACATTTGGTGTCTGATTGGCACTGCTAAAGTAAGTTAGAGATGTTCGAAGTAGGTGCCATCCCCTCTCACTGGGCTTGGTGAGCCCAGTGAAAGTGGGATGGCATGTAATCCACTGTGCCACTTCCCAAATACAGTTGATTACACAGGCCCAAAGAAGCTTGAAAGGCTCCAGAGTATCCAGTGATGTCAGGTAATGCAAGTCAAGTCCATGTTGACTCAATCAGTTCTGTGTGTTGTGAAACAATTATTTGGGTCAGGTTTTCCTTCTGCTCTAGAGGGTAGGCATTTGCCAGCTGAACATGTAAAAGAATCAAAGAATCCTAGTAGACCACAAGCTAAACAACATTCGCTATATGAAACACTGGCAAAATGCTAATATTTTCAGTGTTGATTTAAAAGAAGCACAGTATTATGATCAAGAGAAGTTATAGCACCACTCTATTCTGCTTTCGTCAAACCTCACACGGAGGACTTTGTCAAGTTCTGGGCTCCAGAGGTCAAAAAAGAGATCAACAAGCTAGGACATGTCTAGAAAAAGGCAACTAATATGGTAAAAGGCATAGGAATAAAGCTCTATGAGGACCAGCATTATGAAGACAAACTAGGACATGTCTAGAAAAAGGCACAAAATGGTAAAATGGGCAGAAATAAAGCTCTATAAAGACCAGCAAAGAGAGTTGGGTATAGAAGAGAAGACTGAGAAGTGATATAATAGACATCTTTAAATATACCCTACAATATACAGGGGGAGCCTCTGGTGGCTCAGTGTGTTAAAGCGCTGAGCTGCTGAACTTGCAGACCGAAAGGTCCGAGGTTCAAATCCGGGGAGTGGAATGAGCGCCCGCTCTTAGCTCCAGCTTCTGACAACCTAGCAGTTCGAAAACGTGCAAATGTGAGTAGATCAATAGGAACTGCTCTGGCGGGAAGGTAACGACGTTCCATGCAGTCATGCCGGCCACATGACCTTGGAGGTGTCTATGGACAATGCCAGCTCTTTGGCTTAGAAATGGAGATGAGCACCAACCCCCAGAGTCGGACACGACTGGACTTAACATCAGGGGAAACCTTTACCTTTTTTTTTAATATACAAAGGACTCTTAGGTAGAAAATGGAGCAGACTTGTTTTCTGTTGTATCAGAGGATAGGGTGCAAACAATGGGTCTTGACTAGATATGTGCACAAAATCCATTCTTACTGTTTCTTCCTGTCTTTCATGTCTTCCATTTATTTGGAAGCATGAAATAGGAAGCCCCCTCCCCACATAAAACTCAGCTTGACACGAAAGCCTGCTTTCATGTGGAGCCTGGAAAGCTTGTGCATGCTTCTCAGTGCCTGCCTGCAGCTGAGCACCTGCACAGTCACACATCCCACCACACACACATGCCCCATTGCCCACCACACTCTCCGGATTGAAAGGAGGGAGGGGTGGTGGTTCCTTCTTGCTTGCTTGCTGAGGTCTTCTCATGCTCGGACCTTTTGCACAAGCTTCATGCCAAATGGACGTCCTACACAGATGTTAGTTTGTCCAAATCACATCCAGATACGTTTCCAATATACCGAGGGCTAAGAGTCTTCAGTATTTAGGACTACAGATCATAACAACCTAATAGCTTTGTCCAAAGAAAACAAGCATCACCTAGACATAATGGAGAAAGAGTGCATTCAAGATTAAAAGGTAACTGGATTGCACCCTTATCCTTAGAAGAGGAAAATCCAGAGCAACCATGGCATACATATCTAGATCAACATCTGATACAACAAGAGGTTGCTGACAAATTGCCTCATCCAATAGAAGAAAGATGGGACAAGAAAGTTTTTACCAATAAAGAAAATAATCAACAGGAGGAACTTCTTGTAGGTTTCCTCTCATATGCAAACAGTGTTAGCATTCCAGAACCAGCAGACAAGTCATATATTATTGAATATGAAGAAAGCAATCATATTGATAATAGAAGTTCAAAGCAGCCTAGTGCTTCAAGGTCTGTCATAAAAGAAGATGAAATTGAAGATATGTCCACATTGCAGACTGCACTTCAAACCAATTCCTCAACTCAGAGGGCAGAATCAGATATACCTTTTGACCATCCAGAGACTCAAGTGTCTGTACAGCAAGCTATAGAGGCTGTAATGATATCTCCAATAGTGCAACCACCCACCAATGTTGGTGTCGACATTTTTGCCCCACCAGCAAAGATGTGAGGCTGCCTGGCCTTGACTTCTGTAAGTAAATGCAAGGCATTGCGGGGCTGAGGGAGGGAGGGAGGATGAGGAAGAGAAGAAGTACAATGCCTGCCAGGCAGTCGAACACCTCAGGAAAAGGAGTCAGTGGGTGTGAAGCCCCCCCCCCACCAAATAATGGGTCGATTTTTGGGCCCTGAAACAAAACAACTGAAAACAACCCTCCCAATTTCGTGAGGCTTTCCAAAAATGTATTGGGCCCCACAACAAAAGCTGGAAACGAAACGGGACAAGCTTTTACCCAAATGCACACCACTAGTCCTGACCTCAGGTGAAAGTCATGGATTCTTTAGCTGTGAGGAAGCAGTGATACAAATGAACTAATTAGCATTAATGGAACCATTTTCTCTTTAAAGACAATAAAACATGAGAGTATCATTATATGTAATAATAATAATAATAATAATAATAATAATAATTTTATATTATTTTTATACCCCGCCCCATTTCCCCGAAGGGACTCGGGGCGGCTTACATGGGGCCAAGCCCAGACATCAAACAATATAAAAACAAAGCAATAAAACAAATCATAAAAGATCATATACAATAAATATCATGATAAAATCTTGGGTTGGCTCCAAAAGAAACTGGGCCAAAAGTGCAAGTTGTTTCGATATCATATGTAGCACACACTTCTGACATAGCTACAGTTCACTGGGCTCTCTCGCACAGGTTTGCCTAAAAGGGAAGTGGTGGAAAACTGCAAAAACTAAAATGCATAATCATTACTTACAGTAGCCTCTTAAAGGTTTGTTCCTGGTATGCCTGGTTTGTCACATATGGCAAATAAACCCTGCGGAATTCTGAGGCATGTCTCAGTGCCACATCACACACATTGAAGCTGAACATGTTTTCCTCAAGTTTCTCTTCCAGGTCAAACAGGAAACTGCAAGAAGGTCATGGAAGAAAAGCATACCATTTACACATTCTTTAAGATTCATATCCCACATTTTTCCTAAACCTTAGGTTCAAGGCATCTCATACTAAAATTATATAAAACAAGGAAAATTAAAATGTAAGCAAGGACAAGCATAAAATATTTTAAAACAGAACTTAAACCACACCAAGAGAAAACACCCCGAAGTTTAAAAGTCATGGACATCTCTATGTGTGAAGATACCAATTCTCCAAAAGGCTGACTAAATTTTGGAAAAATGGCATTCATAACCATTTGGCAATCATAACCTTTTGGAAAAGTTTGATCTTTCAGAGAGGAGCTAAAGACCTGTTTGAGTAGAATCTTCTCAAGTGATATCCAACCCAATGTAATATGCAAAGCAATGTCGTCAGTTGTTAGACTGAACCTATTCTCTCTGATCTGTTAGGAAAACAGAGAATATGCCAGTGCATAAAAACAGAAGTGTTTTTCAGTTTTCAAAAATATATCTATATCTATTTCAAAAATATATCTCCCATAACACATAAATAACATTTTTTGTTTACTCACAACTTTCATGTGTTCAATAGAACACAGGCACATAGCTTATCAGTCCAGTTTCAGATATTCTTGAGATAATCTCTGTGCAAATGACACAGGCAGAGCCAGCCCTAGGTATTTTTCAAGTGTAGGCGAACAGAATTTTGCCCCCCCCCCCGCAACCAATTACTGAAAAATAAAAGCGTTGGATAAGCAAAAATGTTGGATAATAAGGAGGGATTAAGGAAAAGCCTATTAAACATCAAATTACATTAAGATTTTATAAATTAAGCACCAAAACATCATGTTTTACAAGAAATCAACAGAAAAAGCAGTCTCGACTTGCGCCCCTGTATGTTTTGCGCCCAAAGCAACCACTTAATTTGCCTCATTGTTGGACCGGCCCTGGACACAGGCTCAGACCAAGTGTTTGGACTGAGCAGCCCAAAGTCTAAAATAGAGTCTGAGGTCTGAGCAGTCTCAGATCAGATCATGTGGCCTGTAACCCCTCCCACAAGCTCTCAGGAAACATAGAGCAAAAGAAGCTGCATACCAGAACATATACACAAAACAGTAAGCAAACATAACAATAGATTAACAAATTTCTAGAGGAGGCTTGAAGAAGGTTGTAATTTCCAACAGAAAATGTAAGAATATTCTTTGCATCCCTACTCTAAGTGCCAAATAAAAAAATGGAAAAAAAACCCTAATTTTTTTTTAAAAAAATGTGCAACATTTGAAAAAAGTGAGACATATCTGATTTTTTTCAGTACTCATAAGCATAGAGATTGGAATCCAAGTTTTACTCCATGTCTGCACTGGCCTGAGGTATCCAGTTTCAAATGCCCACTCTTGATAGAACTTGTTGGCTTTTGAAGGTGAAAAAAGAGAGTATAACTCACTTGGCACTAACATCACGCACATCCTGAAGGCGGGAGAAAAGCCACTGTCTGTCTTGATTAGTCAACACAGCCTGGAGTTCTGGGGCGTGTTGAAAGTGATCCACGGCTACATTTAAGCTCCGAAGGTACGAAGCTTCAGATGCAATCAGTTCAAACTTGGCCTGCCAGAAAGAAGTGGGAGAAGATGGCTTTCATGAATCCAGAATTCTTATGTATGATACATTATTTGGGGAAAAGAACAACAGAAGCCCTCAAAACTCATGGGTCTGAGACCATAGCTATTAATGTGTAGTAGAGAAAGAGTGAGTAGTTACTGTATATACTCGAGTATAAGTCTAGTTTTTCAGCCCTTTTTTTAAGACTGCAAAAGCCCCCCTCGGCTTATACTCGGGTGAGGGTCCCGGTTGGCTTATATTTGGGTCAGCTTATACTCGAGAATATTTGGTACATTTATTATTTTTTCTATTATTATTGGTATTATTACATTTATTATTTTTCTCTATTATTGTTGCTACTATTACATTTATTTTACTCTATTTTTATTATTATTATTATTATTATTATTATTATTAATACATTTATTATTTCACTCTGATATTATTATTGTTGCATGTATATTTTACTCTATTTATTATTACTTGTATTATTTTCCTGTATTTATTATTATTATTACATGTATTATTTTACTCTATTATTATTAAAAGGATACAGAAGCACATTTACATGGAAGAAGATGAGAATAATGATTTGATCAGAGTTGGAAGTCTTATCTTAAATTTGAGCTTTATGTAAATATTCAAAAACATTTAACCTACTGATGCCTCAATCAATGTAATTTTATTTTTATTTCTGAAATTTACCACCCTTGGCTGGTAAGAGTCAAAAAGCAAGCAAGAGTCCAAAAGTGACAGGTTAAAATCCAGAACCTGATACCAGATAGAAACTCCTTCCTGGGTACATAGAAGACTAGGTGACTTGGAAAGCGCTGAACAGACTACACTCCAGAGCTAAATCTTAAGAAATGGGGCTACAAAGTGGATGCAGATGCATTTAGCTCTCCAGATGCAGAGCTAAATCTTAAGAAATGGGGCTACAAAGTGGAGTTCATGACATGTGAATGTGGAGAAGAATAAACCACAGACCATTTGCCACATGCCCAACGAAGGACCTTCTTACAACGACACCAGAGACACTCCAAGTAGCCAGATTCTGGTCAAAGGAAATTTAGTATAATGCCAAAATTTTAACTTTGTCTGTGGTTTTTCTATACATTATGACTGTATTCTCAATTCGCTACTGACATGGTAAATAATTGTAAATAAATCTCTCCAGCAGGAAACTCAAAGTGGCCTGTGATGATTCTCCCTCCCTTGTTCCCTCTTTCCTCCTACCTCCTGCAGCTTCTGTTCCTCTCGGGTCATGCTCTGCAGCATTGTACTCTCTCGAACTTTGGGAATGTCCTGCCAGAGAGATGCAGTGGATGAGACGGACAGGCGTTGTGGATAGGAGTCTTGCAGGGGCAGAACCTTTCTTTGCAACCTTAGGGAGCTTGCAGATCCTAATTCCACATCTTCAATCAAGGAATCTGCCCTCTTTTGGCTTTGAATGGCTTTGTTTAGTATAACATCACTGTATTCCTGGTAGAGTACCTTTGCTGTGGATAAAAGTCATATAATCTTATGAATCAATGCACTAGATCTAAGGCCAGAACTTTTCTGCTGGTGGTGTGAGGTTCATGAAAGGAGGACAATTTAAAACATAGCCAGGGGCGGTTCAACCGTGAGGCAAACTAGGCAGTTGCCTGTGGCACCATCCTGTGGGGGGCACCGTTGAGGCAACTCCTGTCTCTGCCTCCGCAAGGAAGTAGGTCTTCGCTTTGGGGAGCAGAGAAATGCCGCTTCTCTGCTCCCCAAAGCGGTGAACGCCTTCCTTCTTGCCAGGAAGGTGTTCGCTGCTTTGCAGAGCAGAGAAATGCCAAGGACCATTATATCTTAGGGACCGCCTCATTCGTTTTTCCCATCAGTGGTCACCTCGATCCTCCCAGGGAAATCTCCTCTACGTACCGGGCCCAAGGGAGGTATGCCTGGAAGCTACAAGGCATAGAGCCTTTTCAGCCTATGTTCCAATTCTGTGGAACTCATTGCCTCCATATGTTAGAGCAATGTCGGAGTTGCGACCTTTTGGAAAAGCGCTCAAGACTTGGCTGTTTGGTTGTGCATTTAAGTAAATCAGATCTAATTTGCCAGATAGTCACTGTTGAATGTTTTTAGGTTGAATGTTTTTATGTTGAATGTTTTTATGATGAATGTTTTCTATTGTGGAATGATATTTTAAATTGTAAGTCGCTCGGAGCACTCTGGTGGAGAGCAACTAATTAAGAAATAAAGTGAAGTGAAGTGAACCCCTGAGGCTGCCTGCCATAGATGTGGGTGAAACATCAGGAGAGAATGCTTCTGCAACATGGCCATAGAGCCAGGAAAACTCACAGCAACCCAGTGATTCTGGCCATGGAAGCCTTTGATAACACATTGCAGGGCCATTGCAAAGTAGTATTTCACAGGCTGGTTCTAGGCCAAACTAGACATGAAGGTACTTGCTGTTCACAAGTCATCTCCACTCATGTAGAAAGTGAGGGCTGATGGCTGATTTTAATGTCAAGAGGAGAGTTTAACCCTTCAACACTCTATCTCCTGCAGTCTATTTCTGCAGTCTTTTCCTTCAGCCTAAGTCTGATAATAATGTGAGTAAAGCTAGAGAGGAAATAGCTGAAACCGTCAAACACAAGGTAACATGGCAAGAGAGGGTTCAGCTCTTCACTCATTCAAATCTTTCAGTGTATCAAATCAAGCATTACCATGAAGGACCATACTTTGTACACAAATGAGTCAGACACAAGAATAAACAGATATAGTTATCACCACAACAACATCAAATTTGGCCCACATATTTGCTATGCTACTAAAAGGCTGTCTCCATCATTTACATTATGTGCAAAAATAGAAGATAATAACTGTCTCCAGATTTGTATTTAATTTCCTTCCTATTTGTACTACATAGATAGGAAGGAAATAACAACCAGCATGGTCTTTGCCTAGGAAACTAGCACAGGGCCTTGATCCAGCCTAGAATCAGGGCCCACACTAGAGCCCTAGGGCAGTTTTGTCTTCAAAATATAATCTAGGCAATTTAAGCATGTTTGGGTTGCTGTGAGTTTTCTGGGCTGTATGGCCATGTTCCGGAAGCATTCTCTCCTGACGTTTCACCCACATCTATGGCAGGCAACTTCAGAGATTCTTTCTCCCAACCTGGACTTTCCACAGATATATAAACCTCACTTGCCTAGTTTCCAACAGACCTCACAACCTCTGAGGATGCCTGCTATAGATGTGGGTGAAACGTCAGGAGAGAATGCTTCTAGAACATGGCCATACAGCCTGGAAAACTCACAGCAACCCAGTGATTCCGGCCATGAAAGCCTCCAACAACACATTAAGCATGTTTATTTGAAACCATGAGTAATCTAACACAGAGTCTTAAGGAAAGACTAACACAAAAATATTTGGGCAGGAGATATTTACATGAATTGATCAGTTTGGAATGTCGCCGTTTGATGTTTTCAACTGTTGCTTCTGGTTTCTTCTCTCTTTCAGGAAAGAGAAAATATAAAGGCATTAATACTATAGACATGGTAGATTAATTCCAAAGGAAATTCTATGTCCTGAGTGTTGGACCATACCAGTTACTTTGCATACCAGGCACTTTGCAATCAGAATCAGAAGCTTGTCTTGTCTATTCTTACTGCAGAGAATTGCTGAGGCCCCTTCTACACTGCCATATAATCCAGATTATCTAATCACATAATCCAAATTATCTGCATTAGGAGCCTTTGTAGCCTAGTGGATTAAAGCCTTGTGACTTGAAGGTTGGGTTGCTGACCTGAAGTTTGCCAGGTTCGAATCCCACCCGGGGAGAGTGTGGATGAGCTCCCTCTATCAGCTCCAGCTCCATGCGGGGACATGAGAGAAGCCTCCCACAAGGATGGTAAAAATATCAAAACATCTGGGCATCCCCTGAGCAACTTCCTTGCAGACAGCCAATTATCTCACACCGGAAGCAACTCAGGTTGCTCCTGACACGAAAAAAAAACACAAAACCCTGCATTGAACTGGATTATCTGAGTCTACACTGTCATATAATCCAGTTCAAAGCAGATAATCTGGATTATATATGACAATGTAGGAGGGCCCTTAGTTGATTACAGCTGGATTGTCTGAGTCTACACTGCCATATGATCCAGTCCAATTGGGCAGGAGATATTTACATGAATTGATCAGTTTTGATGTTGAACTGAACTAGATAATCCAATTCAAAGCAGATAATCTAGATTGTATATGACAATGTAGATGGGCCCTTAGTTGATTACAGCTAAATTAATGTGGCCTTCCAACATGAAAATGTTCCCTACCTACATAGTAACACAGTATTCTACTTGCTTTACTCTGGTTCTCAATTTTGGGGAATTGTTTTGTCATAGATTATCAATTCAAAAGGTATGCTGATGTGTATTTCAAATGGAAATTCAGAATGTACTAGAGAAGTGGTCCCAAAACTCAGGTCTTTCAGGTCTTTTGGTCTTAAGCTCCCAGAATTTTTCAATACAGTATTGGCCAAAGTTTCTGAGATTGCTACGAGTTGAAGTCTGAAACACCTGGAGACCCAGACTTAGATAATCACTGAACTCGAGAGACCTAGGCCCCTACTACACTGTCATATAACATCCAAATTATCTGCTTTGAACTGGATTATATGGCAGTGTAGACTCATATAATCCAGTTTAAAGTAGATAATGTGGATTATCTACTTTGATTACCTGGATTATATGGTAGTGTAGAAGGGACTCTAGAAGTGCACTGAACCAAGAGAACATTAAAAGAGAGAGATGCAAAAAAGTTTATGAGAAGAGACTCACCCACATTGAACTTGTTCTAAATGGTTCCTTTTGTCTTTGTGCTCATGGGCATCTCCTTTGGAAGGGACAAAAGATGCTATCATATCTTAAGGAAGAAAACAAGATAGGTTTTGCAAGTCAATGAAGTACTTAAATCCACATTATTCAATTAAGATGACTCAGTCAAGAGAGTAGAAAGATAACTTATTAGAAAAGGAGAATTGCAGAGAGATAAATACTATAGAAAAAATAGAATATACAGGAAAGGGTCGGCTGGAGCAGTGCAGAACATGGAAACACATTGTGTGCCTTCCAATGGAGGCATACGCACTCTATGACCCTTTCTACACTGCCATATAATCCAAATTATCAAAGCAGATAATCCATTTTATCTGCTTTGAACTGGATTATATGAGCCTACACTCTCATATAGACCAGCTCAAAACAGATGATCTGGACTTTATATGGCTTTACTGTAGGGACCATGTAGTAGGGGCCTTACTGCAACAAATGCAAAAGCATGCTTTTATTTAACCAAGACTGAGCAACTGCAGTCATTTACCTATCACTAGGTGTGAGGAGAGAGGTTTTGCCAATGGCCTTGCCAAGTAAAAATATTCTCATCCCACTTTAAATATGTGTGCTTCCTTAGTGACATGACCGTTCCCATCATATTAAAGTAGTTTAGAAAATCTCAAGACATGCAATTCAAGTCCATATATACTCAAGTATAAGCTGAGTTTTTCAGCCCTATTTTAGGGCTGAAAAAGCCTCCTTCGCCTTATACTCAAGTGAGGGTTCTGGCCATCTTATATTCAGGTTGGCTTATACTTGAGTATATATGTAATCAGAGTTGGATAGTCTTGTTTTATTAAAGTCTTATTATCTTAAATTGTAGTTTTATGTAAATATTCAAAAACATTTAACCCACTTATGCCTCAGATAATGTAATATTATTGGTAACTATTTTTATTTTTGAAATTTACTAGTAGCTGCTGAATTTCCCACCCTCATGTTATACTCGAGTGAATAAATTTTCCCAGTTTTTTAATGGTAAAATTAGGTGCCTTGGTTTATACTTGAGTATATATGGTAAGTTTCATAGTTTCAAACCAGAACCAGGTGTTCTTCCCAGAGCACATAGGCAGTGAGGAAGTGTGCAATTCTCAGCAATATAGACTCTGCCAAGGAAGAAATATTTCCCATGTCATTGTGGGTGCCAGACAGCATCAAAATGTGGGTTCAAAAAGTGAGGCAAAAAATCCTGGGACCTGACAACAAATCCACACACAGACCTGTAAGTCCCAGGAATTGCTCTCTGCTGTCCTCATGTTTTTAAAGTGGATTTTATAAGTCCACAAGATGAAGGGGGAATGGAGGACATCTGGCGATTTTTTAAAAAGTCTTTCTGAGATGCGCTGGACCTCATCTGCAATCATGCAGAGAGCCTAATGTACACGCAAGCAGATTTCTTATTCTCTCTCTTCACCCAATTCTAAATCCAAGCTCTGTTTAATATTATAAACATTAGAACAAAGGAATGGTTGCAGAGAGTTGTAATTGCTTTCCAATTGTGATTAGACTGAGCCACCTGTGTGTCTGTGACTCCATTTTTAAACAGCCCGATCAGCTATTTGGGCTTTTAAAATATGAATATGAGCTGTAGGAGTCCACACAGGGGGCTTAGAAGTCACGTGCTTTCCGTGACTGCAGGGAAATACAGTCATGTGAAGATGCACATATTTGGGGCACAATCGGGCTTTAAGTGCACTTTTTAAATACATGCTTTTCAGCTGTTAACCTGATTCTGCCCACACTTTCCCCAAATGTAATTTAGCCACCCCCAATTTTATCCCGATTTTTGGGGGTTTTAGGTATGGGCCCTCAGACCTCATTCAACATGGATTTTTTTTTCACAGCACAATCCATCGAGAATCGAACCTGCAGTAATAGTAGGTTGTGCTGGCCTTGATCATGCTAGAATATGTAAGCATGAGCGAATGTGTTTGCATGTCTGCTTGTGTACAATAGCTAATCTCTGTGTTTTCCAACATCCCTTTCAGCAGTCAGGCAACTCATTACAGATGTGGAAAACAGATCGGGAAAATAGATCTCAAGTGTAATGCTTTGATTTCTATTTCTAGTGGTAGCTGGGCAGATTATTCCAGGCAGCTCAACAGACTGTGAAAATGGGGATTAAAAGTCAACTCACCTAATTCATTCTCTGTTGGTATTGAGATCTTTCTCATACCATGCCGATGCCAATCTTTGCTTTTTGACCGATGTTTGACTAATACCTCCTGTGTCTTTGAACTGAGTGCTGATTCTTTTGGGCTGCGCAAAGCAACATTTGTATATGGACAACTAGAAGATTTCTCTAAAGCAGGATGTTTAGCTACCCGGTCTGTCTTCTGATATATTGCACTGATGGGTTCCATTACTGACTTTTCCAGGCCCTTCCTAGGGCTTCCAGTGTCTTTTGCCATAAATGTTGCTGTTTTAGCAAATCCTGCCTGTTCCTGCTGCCACTGTATCTCTTGAAAGTCAGCCTGCGGATTGCTCGGATATCTGGCTGGTGGTGATGGTGGTCCAAGCTGAAGGAAATGGATTGGGTTGGTGAAAGCAAGAAGTGTAGGGGGCTGCCTTGAGGTTTTGGACTCTGTAGCTTCACACTTTTTCTGCCTGTCCAATGAGGGATTGAATGTGTGGTCAAAGGAAGATTTTCCATCAAGCACATCCATAACCTGAGGCATTGTTTCTCCAGTGCTATCAACTGCTGATGCATAATTTCCTAAAATGACTATATCTGAGTGTGTGTCCAACATCTTACATTCACAGCTTGTTTCAGGTATATTCCCATCCTTTCGGCTTTGTAGAGCGGCTCCTCTTGCCAATTTTGCCATCTGCAAAACAGGATTCTCCTCTACTCTATTGTCCAAAGTCTGATTTTTGGCAAGGCTTTCAGATTTAAAAGAAGAATCTCTACTCTGAGAGAAAAAATTGGCAATTGGTACAGTAGTATGTTCGCATCTATTGCTTTCTGTGCAATTGCAGGATACATTGGATTCTGGCATTTCAACTAATTGCTGAAAGAACTGATTGCCAGCAAGGCTTGGAAGCTTGTTCATGTTGGAAGTTTGAAATGGTCTATTAGCAGTAAAAGCTGGATATTCCATGAGATATTCTGTGTGTTCTTTGATTGGGTTGAAATCATCCCGTTGGATGGACTGGTTGCCTGTATGCTCTGAAAATATACAATGATCTGTGAGTTTTTGCAAAACAATGGGCATGGGTAGTAGTTGGTTGTTGACAAACTGTTCAGAATGGGACACTGGGTCTGGAGACTGGCTATATTGGTTGAAATCACATTCAGGGTTTGGGCACTGATCAGACAGTTCAGTGTCAGATCTGGATTTCTCTTTCTTTAGGGCAGTGGGAAATACGCAAGTTTGGTTACAAGAGGGCACTTGCTCTAGGGAGTGATGGAGACATCTGCTATGAGGAATGTCAGCTTTTGGCTGGGCAGGGAGATCTATATTGTCTGGTGAGGTTAACAACTGAACAGGTGTGCTACAACATGGTGGAGATAATGAAAGCTGGTCAAAGTGGCTAGAGGCAGGTTCCAAAGCCAGGCACTGGTTAGAAATAGACATTGGGACTGAGGACTCTTTTAACTGAGCCATATCAGTGGTGGGAAATGAAGAAATGTCAGTATTGTGGTCAAATTCTGTTCTGCCTTCTTCAAGAACTGGCAAACACGATGAATCATTTATTGAAACTTCATGCTTCATACAAAATGTATCTATGGCTGCTTCCTCCCCCAGAAACTGAAACTTATTCATTGAGGTTTCTACATGCTGGTGTTCCTCCAAATAAGTTATGGGGAAGTCTCCTTTCTGGGGTGACAATGAAGTCAATGTAGTCAAATCTACATTATCTTTAGTTGTGGATCGACCCTCCTCTGGAGAGACACTTTGATGGATTTCACAGATAGAACTTTGAGAATATTTATCAAAATTCTTATCACAGGTGCCATTTTTGCTGGAAGCCTGGACAACTGTATCACTGTCTAATGTTAAAGCTTCTTCTTGAGTCACTAGATCCATTTGCCAGGAGACAGGTAGCTTTTTGTTTGCTGGTTCTTCTATGGAATCTGATTCTTCACACAGCATGTAATTACCATCACTGGGTTCTTTGCCAGAATCTTTCTGTGCTGGACCTACTGTTCTTGTTATTCCTGACATTGAGGTGCAAATATGGAGTTCAACATTACCAGTGCACTCTCTAGATTTGGAATAATGTAGGTCTTGAGAATTTGGATTTTTACACAGTATTGCCATTCCTTCACCATCAACAATCCAATTACTCTTTTGACCTTCCACATTTCCACTAACTCTGTTTTCGTCAGTGGGATGTTCAAAGACTTCTTGGTCATGTCTCCCAGAGGATTCTAATTCTCTAAATTCATGACAAATTTGAGATTGGGTACTTGGGCTTGTATTCCCTGGATATTGTACTGGTTTTGTATCAGAAGACATAGCTGTTGTTTCGACATTGGAATCCAGACAGTGACTTGGTGAGAAGACCTTGAAGGATAATGCAAATCCTTCAGTCTCTGGAAAAGCACTGCTCTCATTTAAATCAGGAAGGTGCAAAGTGTTTTTCAGATTATAAACTGTATCTAGACCCAGCATATCTTGTGAACTGGCCATCCCATCTTTTTGTTCTTCCTTTCTGGGTGTTTTTCTTATCTGTGTGCCCCACTCTTGCTCTTCCTGAGCATCACTGTGTCTCAGTTTTTGTGTGGACTTTGCTTTTATTTTGTACTCCATTGTTTTCCTATGCAGATCCCCCTCCCTCTCCTCCTCCATCTTCTCATGCTTATCCTCTAGTTGTTCACTGCTTTTTACATGTTTTGTTTGGATCATCTCCTTTAGTGAATGAGTCTGGCTGCCTTCTGAATCATCCTCTTCATCTTCTTGGAGATGGAGGGTCGTGCACATAAATGATTTGCCCCCCAGTTCTTTCTTGCTCAGGCCTGAATGATCACAAGATTCTAGAGGTGAACATCCATCAAGTTTTCCTAGATTTGCTGTCCTATGTTCAGAACATCCTGCTCCTGGCTGATAAGGAAGATAAGAGTTCACCTTTTCTTTCTGTATCACTAATTCTTTTACGTTTTCCTCCTCGCTCTTCCTGGAAGGTCTGGGCTTTATTTTTCCACTACCTTCTGTCTTGGATGACATTTCCTTGTCTGTTTCATATTGTGCCTCTAATGAATGATCTTCATCTGATCTAACTCCAAAAAGCTCAGTATTTTGATGATACTTTGAAACAGGAAAGCTTTCTGATTCCACACAAAGCTTCTGCGATACTGTATCATGGAGGTTATAGGATGGGGGAAATCCACCAAAGGCATGGGCCTCCACTTGTCTTACTGCAACATTACTAGGAGTATTTGGGGTTTGTGCCAGGGTATTGGAAAGGGAAGCTGGAAAAGTGCCAGAGGAAGATGCATCTGTAAGTTCTCCCTGGTGGCAATTCAAGAAGGAATCCTTGCTATCATTCAAACTGACTTCTTGTATAATGCGATCTCTTTCTTCCTCTAAAGATCCTGCCCACTCTGATGGATCCTTCTGCCTTCTTTCCAGTGCTACAGGGGTCTCTTTTTCAAAAGAGTTGGAGAATGTGCCCCGTATCTGTTCTTCCACGACAAAGAAAAGAGGTAGATCTTCAGAAAAGTAGGCCACTTCCTTCTTTTCTGCCACCTGCTCTTCAGAAAGTTTACTCATGGTGATAAGATGTAGGCCACTATTGTGCCTTCGGGATGCTGGAGTGCCTGAAGCTTCATGGAATACATTTGTTGGTGGTGGGAAAGAGTGTCGCCTTTTGATTTTTGTAGGCTCCATTAGCATTAAATCCTGAAAATGGAGAAAACAGTAGTTGTTAGTGTTAGGAAAAAGTTGGTCTGCAAAATCTGTCTTAGGAAACTTTCAGAATATTGAGGGCGGAACTGAAACTAAAAATAGGGAGTGATCAACCAGATGTTTTAAAGCAGCCTGGGGAAGTGCAGAAGTGCAGTAAAAAGAATAGCATGTGAAATCCAAGTTTCCGAAGCTCAGACTACTTGCTACAGAGTTCTGTTTTCTCTTATTGGAAAAAAGATACAAGTCCAAGCAGAATATTTTCATGGAAAAATCCTTTTTATTTAAGCCCGCTTTCCTTCTGACAATGCAGTGGTTCTCAACCTGGGGTCCTCAGATGTTTTTGGCCGTCAACTCCCAGAAAACCTAACAGCTGGTAAACTGGCTGGGATTTCTGGGAATTGTAGGCCAAAACATCTGGGGACTCCAGGTTGAGAACCACTGTGATAATGCTACGATTCTAAATCATCCAGATTTGGTTTCTAACCCAGAGAAGGAAACATAAAATAAAACTAATTGAAAAATACAGTAGAGTCTCACTTATCCAACATAAACGGGCTGGTAGAATGTTGGATAAGCGAATATGTTGGATAATAAGGAGAGATTAAGGAGAAGCCTGTTAAACATCAAATTAGGTTATGATTTTACAAATTAAGCACCAAAACATCATGTTATACAACAAAGTTGGCAGAAAAAGTAGTTCAATATGCAGTAATGCTACGTAGTAATCACTGTATTTACGAATTTAACACCAAAATATCACGATGTATTGAAAACATTGACTACAAAATGTGTTGGATAATCCAGAACATTGGATAAGCAAATGTTGGATAAGTGAGACTCTACTGTAAGTAGCAAAGAAAGCACCTCTCTTCACTCTCTTCTTCTACCCCACTTGGATCAAACTATTTTTAAAATTCAGCAGAACATATAATCTAAACTGACAAACTGATGAGTCAAAGAAGAATAAATTTTATAAAATAGTCAAGATAAACTGCACAAGCTTCCACGGGTTGCAGCTTTTTATCGTTGAAAATACAATAAAGGTTTGGCAATAAAAAACAGAAAAAATGTACAGAAAAAAGAGGATAGGATAGAATTATAATATGTATTGAGTTCCAGGTCTCTTGATAGTAATTATACAACATTAAACAAAATTTCATCTTTAGAACTAATCACACTCATACACTTCTACTGCTCAAATTTCTCCATTTTACTAATCATAATTTATGTCAATCACTGATCCCTGACACCCTGGGTCAAATTAAGAAAAGATGTATAATCAAGGACCTTGTGGAGAGACCAGTGGAGAGCAGGAGCCCAGAACCCAGCTGGTTGGCCGATCAGATGATCAGAGGAGCGGGAGCCATGCAGTAGCTAGCTACCAGCGCCGTGGCTATAATTGATTCTTTGTATCCTTTTTGCCTCCTGTGTCTTTCTCTGTCCCTTTTGAACCTTGGCCCATTGACCCCACAGCCTTTGGAGAGGGGCTCCTTTCCTTCCTTTCCACACTACACAACCCCCCTTTACCCTAACCAATCCTGAATCACCACTCGTCCCTATGGATACCCCAGTTCCCACGATTGGGATCCCTCGGTATCTATGGACCCCTTTGTGTGTACACAATGTAATACTTTATGTTTTATAAACTTTTGGAGACATGAAACCACCCAGCAAGACCTTTCACCAGCACCCCTTGACCCTGGGAATTCCCTCCAGCATTTTTTCTGGGCTTCACAACAATGAAGCCAAGTGCCCATCATCACTGAAATCAATAAGGCCGGAGTTAAAATTGCTGGAAGAAACATTAACAACCTTAGGTATGCAGATGATACCACTCTGATGGCCGAAAGCAAGGAGGAGCTGAGGAGCCTTATCACCAAGGTGAAAGAAGAAAGTGCAAAAGCTGGGTTGCAGTTAAACGTCAAGAAAACCAAGATCATGGCAACTACACCTATTGATAACTGGCAAATAGAGGGAGAAAACGTGGAGGAAGTGACAGACTTTATATTTCTAGGCGCAAAGATCACTGCAGATGCAGACTGCAGCCAGGAAATCAGAAGACGTTTACTTCTTGGGAGGAGAACAATGGCCAACCTTGACAAAATAGTGAAGAGCAGAGACATCACACTGGCAACGAAGGTCCGCATAGTCAAAGCAATGGTATTCCCCATAGTAACCTATGGATGTGAGAGCTGGACCATAAGGAAGGCTGAGCGAAGGAAGATAGACGCTTATGAACTCTGGTGCTGGAGGAAAATCATGAGAGTGCCTCGGACTGCAAGAAGACCCAATCAGTCCATCCTCCAGGAAATAATGCCCGGCTGCTCACTGGAGGGAAGGATATTAGAGGCAAAGCTGAAGTATTTTGTCCACATTATGAGGAGACAGGAAAGCTTGGAAAACATCACGATGCTGGGGAAAATGGAAGGAAAAAGGAAGAGAGGCCGACCAAGGGCGAGATGGATGGACGGTATCCTTGAAGTGACTGGCTTGACCTTGAAGGAACTGGGGGTGGTAACGGCCGACAAGGAGCTCTGGCGTGGACTGGTCCATGAGGTCACAAAGAGTCGGAGACGACTAAATGACTGAGCAGCAGTACATGGGATGACTGTATCCATAAGCTGGGCCACCTGTCCTTTCTGCAGCCACATAGACACAAAGAAGACATTAATCACCCTGCATTCCTCCAGTACGCTAGGAGGTCCTGCCCTGTTTATCCACAATGCCATTTCTCCTTTCCTGGGAATGGATTCCATAATCCACTCACCTTGGACAATATACTGATATGGAACACAATGGGCACTAGCATCGGGGGTATTCAATTCAATGAGGACTCATGACACCATCACGAAGACAATAAAACCCATGGGACCAAATGGCCCCTCTTCATTCATCACAAAACTGGGACCTAGCAATCAACTCAGGAAACTATGTGTTCTTTTGTCTCACTGGTCATTCTTTCCCCTGAAATCCATTGCAGAGCAGAACAGTCCCACCTCGGAGAGGGAATCGTCCCAGCTAGTGTGACGTCAGAAACCGGCACTGCCAATCATACAAAGCTGTCCCCAGCTGGTCATGAGCGGGAAAAACAAAAGACCTTATTGTATAAAAGTGTCTGTTTTATTCTTGCCATCTCATCTATATATTTTTTTTAAGTTTCTGCATTTTTATTTTTATTTTTCATGGCACCTTGTTGTAGAAAGTGTCCCCTCGTCACTGCTTTGCTTGCGTCTCAAATGATATCTAATGGTAGTTCTGGGGTATCATTTATTTCAAAATACTCTTCTAATATCTTTTTGTTCCTATCTACATCTTCCTCTCATCTTAATAAATTGGTGTTCAATCTCCATTTCCATATCTTTTTGGTCTGAAATAATATTAATTCCAGTGGGCAATGGTCTGAATCTAATCTTGGTAAAATTTTAGTTTTCTTTACATTTGATGCTATAGAGTTCGATGCCCAAATCATGTCAATTCTCAACCAGTTTTTGTGTCTGGCTGAGAAGAAAGTATAATCTTTTGGGGGTTGTTGTATGTCTTTTGGGCTGTGTGGCCATGTTCCAGAAGTATTCTCTCCTGACCTTTCGCCCACATCTATGGCAGGCATCCTCAGAGGTTGTGAGGTATGGATACCTCACAACCTCTGAGGATGCCTGCCATAGATGTGGGCGAAACATCAGGAGAGAATACTTCTGGAACATGGCCACACAGCCCGAAAGACATACAACAACCTTGTGATCCCGGCCATGAAAGCCTTCGACAACACATATAATCTTTTTCTCCTTCATGATGGATTCGCCATATGATTTGTAGGTTGAATTCTTACTTTAAATTCTTAAAAGATGTGTGAGGTTTCCCTGCATTTTTCTTTTTGTTTTTTAGAGTATTGCTTTTGTCCAAATTATTATCTGTCAGTCCATTAGAATCTCCTAATATTATTAGGTTGTCGTATTCTTGGTCAGTAATTTGTTCTTTTATTTTCTTCACAAATGGGGTTTTTGAATTATTTGGTGCATATATATTGCAAATTAATATTTTAGTGTTATTTATTGTGATTATTACTCCGATTATTCTGCCATCTGAATCTTTAAAGGCCTGAATGAATAAAATATCCCAGTGGCTTCTGCTTCAACAGGTAAAATTTCTTTGATTGGGGAACATTGGGTTGTAATTTTAAGTCTTGCCAGGCTCAGATCCACAGGCGGCCAGCTGCCAGTACCTGTTTTCCCCCTAACAGATCTCGGTATCTGGGCATTGGATTTCGCTATCCACGGTCCGGATCTCACAATCTGCCAACCATTCCAAATTGCTTGATTTTATTATCAAAACGCATAATCAGTATGTTATACTAATTTTTCTGCCAAAAATAATGTTTGCCAGGCTTTCAAAAAACACAACCATGAAGAATAAAAAGAGATCCCACCTAAGCCTTAGGAGGAATTTCCTGATGCTAACATTATTGATGCATCCTTGAATTGTATTTTTGGTCTTGCAGGTGTAGTCATCTACGTAGTACTTTCCATTTGATCTTCCAACATTTCAAATAAACACAAAACATCACTGAGCTGCTGAACTTGGTGACCGAATGGTCAGTGGTTCAAATCCAGGGAGCGAGGTGAGCTCCCGCTGTTAGCCCCAGCTTCTGTCAACCTAGCAGTTTGAAAACATGCAAATCAGTTGTTACCGCTCTGGCGCGAAGGTAATGGCGCTCCATGCAGTCATGCCAACCACATAACCCTGGAGGTGTCTACAGACAGCTCTGGCTTTCTTGGCTTAGAAATGGTGGTGCGAACCAAACCCCAGAGTCGGACACGGCTAGACTTAATGTCAGGGGAAAACCTTTACAATTACCTTATCAGCACTATATTCTTTCATTCTAGCCAAGCAACATGCAACAAAATGAAGCTTTAAATCAGGAACCCCGAACCTTCCTTTCTAGTTTGCATCCAATATCACTTTAGATCTAATTCTAGGTTTCTTTCCTTGTCATATAAATTTCATCACATTTTTTTCATTGTTGAAATAACACATTACAAAAAATTGGAATTATCTGAAACAAAAACAGCAGACTTGGCAAATCATTATTTTTTAAAAATCACAGACAATGTGCCCAAATCACTCTTAATAACATTTCATATTTTACCTAATAATTGTTCACCAGCATGTAGCTCATATTTCTTATATTAAAGCCAATATATTTACTGAGCTGTGGTGGCACAATAAATTAAACCCTTGTGCCGGATGAACTGCTGACCTCAAGGTTGGGTTGCTGACCTGAAAGTTGCCAGTTTGAATATGCAAGATGGGGTGAGCTCCCATCTGTCAACTCTAGCTTGCAAAGACATGAGAGAAGTCTCCCAGCTAACATATTTGGGCGTCCCTGGGCAACGTATCTGTAGATGGCCAATTCTCTCATACCAGAAGTGACTTGCAGTATGTTCTCAAGTCGCTTCTGATATGATTAAAAACTCCAATATATTTTACCTTTTCCTCAACTGTCAAATCAGACAACTTCATCAAAATTATTTGATCTTCTCTTTGCATTTTTTTGTAAGCACCTTCATCTTTTGCTTATTAATCTTAAACCCAGCCAATTGGCCAGATTTATTTATTTTTCTTTAATTTTTAAAACGTTTATTGTGTGTGAATGACAAACAAAAAGCAAAAATCAAGTACAAATGTATAGTAACTAACAAAAACTGTACAATTATAACATCTTATCAAACCCTTACCCTCCTTCCCCACACCTGTGAATTCATCACCTATGATTTCCGGCACCACTCAATGTGAATCTTATATTAAAATCTACCCTCATATATGTTTTAATAAATTCTCCTTGTGGCTACTTTAAAGTCAAGATTTGTCTTCCATTCCAAATATCCAACTGGCCAAATTTATTCAATTCCTCAAGCAAAGGTTCTATTTTCTCTAATATGGAGCCTCCGGTGGCCAAGGGGATAAAAGCCTCGTGACTTGAAGGTTGGGTGGCTGACCTGAAAGCTGCCAGGTTCGAATCCCACCCGGGGAGAGTGTGGATGAGATCCCTCTATCAGCTCCAGCTCCATGCGGGGACATGAGAGAAGCCTCCCACAAGGATGGTAAAAACATCAAAACATCCGGGCGTCCCCTGGACAACAGTGGTCCAGAACCATCTTTGGTGGGGTTCACAGTTCTCACTGGATGTGAGGGATTCTCATAATCTTCAGTCCTTGCCCCCCCACCCCCCAAAAGCCTCCAGAATTTTCTGTTAGTCATGTTGAGTATATATACGGAGTTTGGTACAGATTTATCCTCCTAGGCATTCACAGTCCTCTCTAGATGTGGGTGAACTGCAACTCTTTTCATCCTGGGCCATTCCCCTCAAAGCGCAGTAGTACTTAAAGTTGGTCATGTTGAGTTTGGCCCCTTCTACACTGCCATAAAATCCAAATTATCAAAGTAGATAATCCACAAAGTTTGGGGACATAAGGACACTTCCAGTGAAACTTAAATAGTGGCACTTCGTTCTTAAGTGCATGGAAACTGGTTCCACTTTCCCACACTGGAGAAAGTGGAAGAAGAAAGTCCAGTCATGTCTGACTTTGGGGGTTGGTGCTCATCTCCATTTCTAAGCCGAAGAGCTGGCGTTGTCCGTAGACACCTCCAAGGTCATGTGGCTGGCATGACTGCATCGAATGCAGTTACCTTCCCGCCGGAGCGGTACCTATTGATCTACTCACATTGGCCTGTTTTCAAACTGCTAGGTTGGCAGAAGCTGGGGCTAACAGCGGGCGCTCACTCCGCTCCCGGGATTTGAACCTGGGATCTTTTGGTCTGCAAGTTCAGCAGCTCAGCGCTTTAACGCACTTCACCACCAGGGCTCCACATACAAATATAGATACATACAAACATTTTCTCTTTCATTATATATATAGCTATGGATTGTGGGTGTGTGTGTACATGTGTGTGTGTATGTGTTGGGAAACATTTAATGTTCCCTCCTTACACATGATCACTTACTGGGGCACAAAGCGTGAAAAAGGATTTGATGGGGAGGCATCCAGAGATAGTGCAGGGTGAGTGACAAGATTGACAGATAAATAATAAAGACTATTGGTTGATGATAAGTTGGTGCATGTAGGGTGGTGATATGTGTATACATCCCTCACGGAAGTGCCCGGAAAAAGAAGGGACTGGCTGAGAGAAATATGACCAGGAGACAGTCATAATCTATCCTAAGGCTCTCTTCCTTTCTCCGGCTCCTTAGATTTTCCTAAGAAAGGCAGAAATGGAAGTAAGATATGGGAAAGGGGCGAGGTTTCCATTTGAAAATGAAATGATATATCCTCAAACAGATAGCCCTCTATTGCAGCAGAAAGGAAAAGGAGGTGGGAGTAGGAATTGAGCAGGCCCTTTGAGACTAACTGATATATATTTCAGTGTGAGTGTGACTGCAGCCAGGAAATCAGAAGACATCTACTTCTTGGAAGGAGAGCAATGGCCAACCTTGACAAAATAGTGAAAAGCAGAGACATCACACTGACCACGAAGGTCCGCATAGTCAAAGCAATGGTATTCCCCATAGTAACCTATGGATGCGAGAGCTGGACCATAAGGAAGGCTGAGCGAAGGAAGATAGACGCTTTTGAACTCTGGTGCTGGAGGAAAATCCTGAGAGTGCCTTGGACTGCAAGAAGATCCAACCAGTCCATCCTCCAGGAAATAATGCCCGGCTCCTCACTGGAGGGAAGGATATTGGAGGCAAAGTTGAAGTATTTTGGCCACATCATGAGGAGACAGGAAAGTTTGGAAAAGATCATGATGCTGGAGAAAATGGAAGGAAAAAGGAAGAGACGCCGACCAAGGGCGAGATGGATGGACGGTATCCTTGAAGTGACTGGCTTGACCTTGAAGGAACTGGGGGCGGTGATGGCCGACAGGGAGCTCTGCCGTGGACTGGTCCAGGAGGTCACAAAGAGACGGAGACGACTAAACAACTGAGCAGCAGCAGTGAGCTCTTGTGGATATCAATCTACTTCATCAGATACAATGACTGAGAAACTGAATTGATATTCAAAAAGAATACAGAACACATAGGATGTGTACCAATAAGGTAAGAAAATGCAAAGTTGCAAAAATTGCAATGATTACGGTAGTTTCTGCCTACCCCTTCCATCTTCAGAGGAACCTAGATTTAGCACAGATAGAAGATTGAGACTTCCAGTTGTCCCCCATGGGCACCAGAGTCTACTTCAATGTCAGGGCCCTTCCAGACAATACCAACCCCAACAGGCAATGCCGAGATTTACTGCCTCCAAAGATGAAAGCTCTGCCACATTTATATATATACTAGCTTGGGGACCCGGCGGTGCCCGGGTTATTAGTAGACAGCATTGAGTTGTTTGGGGATGTGAGGAAATATCACTTAAGTTTGGTCCAGATTCGTCATCACCTGGGTTCATCACCTGTCTGTATAAGGGTGAACTACAACTCCCAGAGCCAAAGGTCGATCACCCCAAAACGCTGCCTGTATGCACAGTTCGGCATGATAGAGCTGTGTGACAAGTTTGGTCCTGATCCGAAGTCGGCTGGGTTCAGTGCTGTCTATATAAGGGTGAACTACAACTCCCAGAGCCAAAGGGCAATCACCCCGAAACCCTGCCTGTATGCACAGTTCGGCATGATAGGGCTGTGTGCCAAGTTTAGTCCAGATCCGAAGTTGGCTGGGTTCAGTGCTGTCTATATAAGGGTGAACTACAACTCCCAGAGCCAAAGGGCAATCACCCCAAAACCCTGCCTGTATGCACAGTTCGGCATGATAGGGCTGTGTGCCAAGTTTGGTCCTGATCCGAAGTTGGCTGGGTCAGTGCTGTCTATATAAGGGTGAACTACAACTCCCAGAGCCAAAGGGCAATCACCCCGAAACCCTGCCTGTATGCTCAGTTGGACATGATGAGGCAGTGTGACAAGTTTAGTCCAGATCCGAAGTTGTCTGGGTTCAGTGCTGTCTGTATAAGGGTGAACTACAACTCCGAGAGCAAGAAGTGAATGATGGTACTTGGTCCATCCTCCCCCAATCTGCTCCAGGACGGAAAGGGTTTCATGGGGGTTGTGTGTGCCAAGTTTGGTCCAGTTCTGTCACTGCTGGGCGTCGCAGTGGCCTGTGGGAGTCGTAGTGATTGAAATACTACAAATCCCATCACCTATGGGCCATTATTCCACAAATGGCACCAGGGTGTAAAGTGCATCATGGGGATGAAGTGTGCCAAGTTTGGTCCAGATCCGTCATTCCTGGTGGTCTCAGTGGCCTGTGATAGTGGCGGCCAATCAGAAAGCTGGCACATACACCGCCGTCCGCCGCACACATACCGGCATACATATATATAGATATAAAAAACAGAGATCTTCTGTATGCAACTTGCTTATTACTTTTAACTAATTCAGTGTCTAAAATAATTTAACAGCTAACTTAAAATATGATAAAATTTGCTAGTACATCTTACCTTTTTTAGCAGTCTTCGATAGCAATGAATCTCATTCTCTATTCCTCTGTATCCCATTTGCTCTAATCCAGTAATGTACAGCAGGCCAATGCACAGGCTCTCACAGGTTCTATGAGGACTTCAGAGGATACCCCTTGCCCCCAAGCAAGGGTTTCCCAGCCAGGCCTACATGAGTGAGACACTTTTATACCATGCTCTATCATACATCTCTGATTTTTGCATGGGAAGGAGGAGAAGATAGAGGAAGCAGGCCCACAGGAGTTTGCGTACAAGGCATTAGTTAAAATCGCCGGGAGCATATGCTAAGAGGTAGCTGGAGGGGGAAAAGTCAGCAGGATGTTCAAAAGCCACTGTGGCTGAGCTATTCACCCCCAGTTTCCTGCAACACAAAGAGAGGCCGGAGAGGAAAATAAAGGAATCCAATGCCGCTTGCTTGTTGGCGAGCCACTCCTTCCTTGTTCCTTAGCGGAAACCAAAGCATTGGGCAATTCTGGAGACCTAGTCTAAACACACACACATACACATACACACACACACAGAGTCTATGACTAAGTTGAGCTAAAACCATGCACTTTTTCATTATTTGAAGTTTGTTCTCCCTCCCCCACTGCTGGTGAAATCAGTATTAGACTCAGGAAATTTCATCACACTTAGCTGCAATGCACAGTCTAGTCACTGTAGTAGATGGTAGTGGGGGAGGGATAGCAGGAGAAAGAACAATTAGTTGCTGGATAGGAAAACATTATGTGAACCGAGACAGTTAAATATACCGTATATACTCGAGTATAAGCCGACCCGAATATAAGCCGAGGCACCTAATTTTACCACAAAAAAAACTGGGAAAACATTGACTCCAGTATAAGCCGAGGGTGGTAAATTTCAGAAATAAAAACAGATACCAATAAAATTACAGTAGAGTCCCACTTATCCAACACTCGTTTATCCAACGTTCTGGATTATCCAACGCATTTTTGTAGTCAATGTTTTCAAACATCGTGATATTTTGGTGCTAAATTCGTAAATACAGTAATTACTACATAGCATTACTGCGTATTGAACTACATTTTCTGTCAAATTTGTTGTATAGCATGATGTTTTGGTGCTTAATTTGTAAAATCTTAACCTAATTTGATGTTTAATAGGCTTTTCCTTAATCTCTCCTTATTATCCAACATATTCGCTTATCCAACATTCTGCCGGCCTGTTTATGTTGGATAAGTGAGACTCTACTGTACATTAATTGAGGCATCAGCAGGTTAAATGTTTTTGAATATTTACATAAAGCTCATTTTTAAGATAAGACTGTACAACTCTGATCAAATTATTTTTCTCATCTTCTTCAATGTAAATGTGCTTATGCATGCTTTTAATAATAATAGAGTAAAATAATACATGTAATAATAATAATAATAAATAGAGTAAAATAATACAAGTAATAATAAATAGAGTAAAATAATAAATGCAATAATAATAAGATCAGAGTGAAATAATAAATGTATTAATAATAATAAAATAGAGTAAAATAAATGTAATAGTAGCAATAATAATAGAAAAAATATATATGTAATAATACCAATAATAATAGAGAAAAATAATAAATGTACCATATATTCTCAAGTATAAGCTGGCCCAAATATAAGCCATAATGAAATGTAAAAAGGATAGTATGGTATGTAATGTAAATGGAATCATACTAATGTAGTCAAAGTAAATACAGGTAGTGGATACCTAAAGTAAAATATTCATTGTAATATATATTATCAGTAAATGTAAGTGATTCTAGAGGGCTATGATCTACCACTGTTTCTAATCAAATCCAACTTTGATGGATATTAATAAGATATCTTAATCCCCTTCTTTGGCAACTTGCATAACAAGTGCCACTAAAAGTTGTTTATATAGAAGAAATATTACATTACTAACATAGTACTCACACATTACATACCATACTATCCTTTTTACATTTCATTGTAGTCTATAGACATCTGCGTTTTTGTGTTTGTGTCCAAATATAAGCCAACCAGGATCCTCACCTGAGTATAAGCCGAGAGGGGCTTTTTCAGTCTTAAAAAAAGTGCTGAAAAACGAGCCTTATACTTGAGTATATACAATAAGTTTCCACAATGCTACTCTGGAGCACAAATATCCTTCACCTCCAAGTAGTAGTTGCTGGTTGTTTTTACAACCACCCATCAGTCTTCCAAACAAAATAACTTAAAAGGTACCTTTTCCTCTTCTGAAATGTGTGAATACACACAGACAGAAATGGCAATAGATCAACTTTCCCCAATCTTTTCCATTAACCCAATCCATAAAGGCCATATTGGCTGGGAACAATGAGAATTGTAAGCAAACACATCTAGAGTGTGCTAGGTTAGGGAAGGCTGATCTACTGCCTCATTCATTACACCATGTGACACTGTTCCATGACAGCTATTCCCACAGCAGCACACTCTCATATCACACATACAGATGATAACCAGAAGTCAGTTCCTCCCCAGGATTCCCCATGAGCATACTGAATCCTTCCATAAGGACTTTTTGTGCTGGGATAGGCTGTGGCACAGCTGGCTAGTAACCAGCTGCTATAAATCACTACTGACCGAGAGGTCATGAGTTCGAAGCCCGGGTCGGGTTAAGCCTCCAACCATTAATAGCCCCGGCTTGCTGTTGACCTATGCAGCCCCGAAAGACAGTTGCATCTGTCAATTAGGGAAATTTAGGGACGCTTTATGCGGGAGGCTAATTTACAACACCATAAAACTGCCAGCAAAACACGAGGAAAGGAATGCGGAAGTACAGCCACTACTGGACGGTGAAGCAACAGCTCCCCCTGTGGCAGGAATCGTGAAGCTGGAAAAATGTTAAAAATGCCTCTGAGTATGTCTAATGTATGTTGTTTGTCTGTTGGCACTGAATGTTTGCCATATATGTGTTCATTGTAATCCGCCCTGAGTCCCCTTCGAGGTGAGAAGGGCGGAATATAAATACTGTAAATAAAAATGAGACAGAAATTAGCCTGTCGCCTATAATACCAGTTAGAAGTTAATGACAGTGCACTTCACTAAGGCCAATTCCACAAAATACATCTGAACATGCATTCCTACTTGCATAGAATGATGCATCTACCATTATTTGGATGACTAATAAGATATCTCATTTATTATATTCAGTGAAAGTGGATCAATTTTTGTAGAAAGTGCTCCTTTCAAGAGTCCGTGCCATATCCAGCACTTTGCAGCAGCTCACCTGGCTGCCTGTTGTTTCTGGGCACACTTCAAAGTGTTGGTTATGACAAGTATGAACTGTCATTCAGCTCAGCTCAGCTCAGCAATTTATTACAGTCTATGACCAGAATATATAGAAATGGGCACAGGTGCCCAAAAAGGGGAATCACAGTTCCCATAAAAGTCAAATAAAAGAACAAGTTAAAAACATGCTATAATAAAAACAAATTAAAAGCAGACTATAAGCAGGGTCAGCTAATAGTAAATATTGACCCACTAAGAGGCTCTGGAGGGGGATAGAGGGAGCATTTGTAGTATTTCAGTTATAACAGATTGCTCTGGCTACAGGCCCTGTGGGGTCTTTACAACTGGTCCATATCCGAGTCAATATCCCATTGTTAAAGTCCAAATACTCCAATTTGACATCCTCTGATTTTTTAAAAATTGAATACAGCAAGTCAATTTTTGTATTCATTTTTGTGAAATTTTTGTGTTTTATTCAGTGTGATGACCCATGGGCCTTGTAGTCCTGCTCATGACATTGTGATGCCTGATGAAGAAGAAAACTTGGGTTTTTTACCTTCCCAGTCAGAACTGGATTCTTCCCAGACAGATTCTTCCCAGCCAGATCTGGGAACCTTGCACCTGCAAGAGGATTATGTTCCAGAAGTATGTCAAACAAATACTGAGGCTACATCTCCAGTGTTTTCTCGCCATGAGTTTTGTAAACAACAGAGAGGCTTGGAAGCAGCCTCGCGCAGGAGTGCGAGAATAATTGCTAAGAATTTGCCAATTAAGCCCGCTTTCCATGAGAATCTTTAAGGAGTCAAACATCTGGTCTCAGAGATTAGCTTTCGTTTCTGGTTCCCAGAGAACTGCTCTCGGCGGGAAAGTTAGACTCTATATAGGTGTTTTACCCGTGGAGTAACTTTGCGGAGTCAATTCGTCAGCCTCCGGAGCGAGTTGTGTCTGGACAGCGCGCTCCGTTTCAAGCCTCGTTCCAGCTCAAGCCTTGCCTTGTTTCCAGCCTTCGCTCCTGTTTCCCAGCCTTTGTTTACCTACGGACCTTGCCTTGTTTTCCCAGGACTAAACCTTGCCTTGTTTCACGGATTTTACCAAGTTATTCCACGGACCTTGTTCTTGTTCCTCGTTACCTTGTTCCACGTTTCAAGCCTTGTTTCAAGTATCAAGTTATTTCCTAGCCTTGCTCAAGTTCATGGACTAAAGGACCTTGTCATCTCCCCTCACTTTGCCTGGCAAAGTGAGTGTTTCGGTTATTGGATTACAACTTTGGACCTTAATATTTCATATTGGACATTGTTTCTTTGGACTAATTTTGACCTTCCCTGAAAGGTCTACTTCTGGACTAACTTTTACATTTGCTTTTACTAACTTTATATATTTCCTTAATAAAGATATTAGATAGAATCTGGCCTCTGCGTATGGTTATTGGTGCTCTGTAGCCTGGGTCGTGACAGTTTGACTCCGCCACCCTAAGCACCAATTAACCTCGGCCAGAATGTCTACCGGAGTCGTACCTGGGCCGAGCGGCCAGCCGATTACCTACACCATCGACAAGGATGAGGTGGACCGAATCCGTGATAAGCTCAATGCGCAGGATGGAGAAATAAAGGGTTTGAAGGAACGCGGAATCCGTCTTCCGGCCATGGCGTTGCCAACCAAGTTTACTGGAGAAGCTTCTAAGGTTCATGTTTTCCGTCGCCAATGCCAAGCTTATCTAGAGGCCCGTGATGCCGAGTTTCCCCAGGAAGACATCAAGGTGGCGTGGATTTACAGTCTCTGTTCGACCAAGCCTCCCCACATCTAAGGTCAGCGCAACATTTCTTGGACCACCTTAAGGCGACCTGGGGAATCGAGGACAATTTGGAGGCAGCCGGGCACAAACTCCGCCGCCTCTTCCAAGGAGACAGACCCATGTCTCAGTACATAGCCGAGTTCCGAGTGCTGGCCCACAACACCGGCTGGAACGATGTTGCCCTCAGAGGACAATTTCGGGAGGGTCTCAACATTGAAATGCTGGAGGAAATCTCCAAGGTGGATCCTCCCCAAACGCTGGAAGCACTCATCGAACAATGTTTACGGGCTAAAGTCATGATTGCCAACAGGAAGCAGTGGGTACGAGGCCAGAGCGGTAGAGCTGGGGCAAAACCCCCCGCTCCCGCCAGCGTTCAGCCGCGTCCAGTGTGGAGACCCCCACCACCATCCCCATACCCCAGAGGGAGCGAGGAGGTGCCGATGCAGTTGGGCAATGTGCGTCCCAGATTAGATGCCGCCGAGAAGGCCCGCCGCCAACGCCTAAATCTCTGTTGGTACTGCGGGAATGGGGGCCACTTCGCCAGAGAGTGCCCAGCCAAAGGGAAGCCCGCCGCCCGTCTTGCGGCGGCGTCCTCCACGGAGACGAAGACGTCTGAGGCGGCTGGCACACAGCCGGCGGGGGAAGCCAACGACCGGGCGTAGAGAGGCTCGCCAACCCGGTCAAGAAACCCATTCAAGAGCCGCCAACCGGGGTCCTGTTCCTTCTAGTGGTCACCTTATGGTCAGCAAAAAAGGGACCCGTCATGATCCACGCCATGATAGACTCAGGAGCTACCAACAATTTCATTGATAGAGAGTATGCCGACTCTCTGGGATTACAATATCATGACTTCAAGAATGCCCGTGTGGTGCAAGCCATCGATGGCCGCCCTCTCAAGACGGGCCCCGTAAGCCAGTGGTCGGAACCCACCAGGATGTGGATAAGGGAACATATGGAAGAGATTTCCTTCTTTGTTACTGAGGTTCCCCATTTCCCTGTGATTTTGGGGATTCCATGGCTGACACTTCACGACCCAAGCATCTCCTGGTCCAACAGAGAACTGCAGTTTGCTTCAAAGTACTGCCAAAACCATTGCCTCGTAGCCAAGGTCTGCCATGCCACAGACACCGAGCCCATTATCACCTTGCCAAAGAAGTACTCCGAGTATTGGGATGTATTCAATGAAAAAGAAGCCGAAAAATTACCCCCACATAGACCTTATGACTGTGCCATTGACTTGGTGGAGGGGGCCCCGATCCCGCGAGGGCATCTCTACTCCCTGACTGAACCAGAGCAAGAAGCTCTCAGGGAATTCATAGAGACAAACCTTCGCAAGGGATTCATCAGACCCTCTCAATCCCCAGCCGCCTCCCCAGTGATGTTTGTGAAGAAGAAGTCAGGGGAATTACGCTTGGTGGTGGACTACAGAGCATTGAATAATATCACCAAGCGGAACAGCTATCCCCTGCCCTTCATCTCGGATCTACTAGACCGACTTCGAGGAGCCAAGGTTTACACCAAGCTGGATCTTCGGGGAGCTTACAACTTAGTTCGCATCAGAGAAGGGGACGAGTGGAAGACCGCCTTCCAGACTAAATTCGGATTATTCGAGTCCCGAGTTATGAATTATGGATTATGCGGAGCTCCCGCAACGTTCCAGCATTTTGTCAATGACATTTTCCAGGACTATCTAGATAGGTTCTTGATAATCTACCTGGACGATTTTTTGGTGTTTTCTAGATCACAATCAGAACATGAGAACCACGTCAAAATGGTGTTGCAACGATTGCGGGATCATGGACTTTATGCCAAGCTAGAAAAATGCGCTTTTGATCTACAAGAGGTAGATTTCCTTGGATACCGTATCTCGCCTCTAGGGCTCTCCATGGATCCAGCCAAGGTTTCAGCAGTATTGGAATGGCGGGCGCCAACTAACAAGAAGGAGGTGCAGCGATTCTTGGGGTTCGCGAACTATTACCGTAAGTTCATTCCAGATTTTGCCCGCTGGTCTGACCCAATCACTAGCTGCATCCGTGGAAAACAGCCCTTCCGCTGGACTGATCAAGCAGAGAAAGGGTTCCAGCAACTAAAGAAATTATTCACATCCCAGCCAATCCTTCAGCATCCAGATCCTGAAACCCTTTTTGTGGTGCAAGCGGACGCCTCTGATGTGGCAATTGGGGCTGTGCTCCTACAACCGGTGGGAGATCACCTTCATCCTTGTGCCTATTATTCTCGTCAACTAACCGCACCAGAGAGAAACTATACCATTTGGGAAAAAGAACTATTAGCCATAAAGGCAGCTTTTGAAACTTGGAGACATTGGCTAGAAGGGGCCAAATTTCCCATTGAAGTCCACACTGATCATCGGAATCTAGAACATCTAAGAACTGCCCGCAAGCTAAATCAGAGACAGCAACGTTGGGCTTTATTCTTTGAACGTTTCAACTTCCAGATTCATTATGTGACCCCAGCCCAAACCAAGCAAGCAGACGCCCTGTCACGTAAACCGGAATACGCTGCAGGACGCAAGGAGACGTTTGAATCCCAACTACTACAACCCGAGAACTTTGCCACGCTCACAGTGGGGAACACCAAATCCACTCCCATTGATTCAACTCCCTCTACTCCAGGGCCCATCTGTGCTCAAGAAATCAGGGCTAGTCAGCAAGCAGATGCCTGGGCGCAGGACCAACTTCGTCAAGGTCTGCATTTTCCCTTTTCGCTTAAAGATGGACTGCTTTGCTATAGAAATCATGTTTATATCCCACCCGGACCGGGCAGGGAAAAAGCACTTCGTCTGTGTCATGACTGCAAACCAGCAGGGCATTTCGGACTATTTAAAACCATGCATTTGATCCTAAGAGATTTCTGGTGGCCCAAGATCCGCAAGGATGTGGAAAAATATGTTAACACCTGCCCAGTATGCCAGCGCTCCAAGATAAGAAGGGAGAAGCCCTCAGGGCTTCTACACCCCCTTCCTAACCCATCTCGCCCATGGGAAATAATTTCTGCGGATTTTATCACTGACTTACCACCTTCCTGTGGATTCACCACGATCCTAGTGGTGGTGGACCTTTTCACCAAGTTAGCCCATTTCATTCCCTGTGAAGGTCTTCCCACAGCCCAAGAGACTGCAGATTTATTCCTCCAACATGTTTTCAGACTACATGGATTGCCCAAGAGTTTGGTCACAGACCGTGGATCCCAATTCACCTCTCGTTTCTGGAAGGCACTACAAAAACTATTGGGCATAGACTCTCGTTTATCTTCAGCTCATCATCCCCAAACGGATGGGCAAACGGAGCGCACCAATGCCACTTTGGAACAGTACCTTCGCTGTTATGTAAACTACCAACAGGACAATTGGGCTTCTCTGTTACCACTGTCGGAATTTGCCTACAACAATGGAGTCCAGGCTTCTACAAAAGAAACGCCGTTCTTTGCAAACTACGGCTTCCATCCACGTTTCTTTCCCCCTGTCATTGAAACTTCAGAAGTTCCCGCAGCAGAAGATTGGCTGCAGGAACTCACAGCGGTGCAACAACTTTTGCTCCAGCAACTGGAACAAGCCAAGGAGGACTATAAACGTCACGCGGACAAACATCGCCAGCCGGGCCCCGAAATCAAGGTAGGAGATCGGGTTTTTCTGTCCACTCGCTTTTTGCCCTCCCATCGCCCTTGCCGGAAGTTAGATGCCCGTTTCATTGGCCCCTATCCAGTGGTGGCGCAACTTAACCCTGTGACTTTCAAACTCCAACTTCCGCGCTCAATGCGCATTCACCCAGTGTTTCACCGCTCCCTGCTCCTTCCGGCGGATGGTGTGCGGCCAGATGTAGACCGGCCGGCCCCCGTCCCTATTTTGGTGGATGGGGAGGACGAGTTCGAGGTTCAGGACATTTTGGATTCTCGCTTTCACCGCCGCCGCCTGCAATATCTCATTGACTGGGTGGGTTTTGGCCCTGAGGAACGCTCTTGGGAAGACGCTTCCACAGTTCACGCTCCTGATCTAACCCGTCGCTTCCATCAGACCTATCCCGCCAAGCCACGACCTCGCGCCTCGGGGAGAGAGTCCCAGTTTGGGAGGGGGCTTGAGGAGGGGGATAGTGTGATGACCCATGGGCCTTGTAGTCCTGCTCATGACATTGTGATGCCTGATGAAGAAGAAAACTTGGGTTTTTTACCTTCCCAGTCAGAACTGGATTCTTCCCAGACAGATTCTTCCCAGCCAGATCTGGGAACCTTGCACCTGCAAGAGGATTATGTTCCAGAAGTATGTCAAACAAATACTGAGGCTACATCTCCAGTGTTTTCTCGCCATGAGTTTTGTAAACAACAGAGAGGCTTGGAAGCAGCCTCGCGCAGGAGTGCGAGAATAATTGCTAAGAATTTGCCAATTAAGCCCGCTTTCCATGAGAATCTTTAAGGAGTCAAACATCTGGTCTCAGAGATTAGCTTTCGTTTCTGGTTCCCAGAGAACTGCTCTCGGCGGGAAAGTTAGACTCTATATAGGTGTTTTACCCGTGGAGTAACTTTGCGGAGTCAATTCGTCAGCCTCCGGAGCGAGTTGTGTCTGGACAGCGCGCTCCGTTTCAAGCCTCGTTCCAGCTCAAGCCTTGCCTTGTTTCCAGCCTTCGCTCCTGTTTCCCAGCCTTTGTTTACCTACGGACCTTGCCTTGTTTTCCCAGGACTAAACCTTGCCTTGTTTCACGGATTTTACCAAGTTATTCCACGGACCTTGTTCTTGTTCCTCGTTACCTTGTTCCACGTTTCAAGCCTTGTTTCAAGTATCAAGTTATTTCCTAGCCTTGCTCAAGTTCATGGACTAAAGGACCTTGTCATCTCCCCTCACTTTGCCTGGCAAAGTGAGTGTTTCGGTTATTGGATTACAACTTTGGACCTTAATATTTCATATTGGACATTGTTTCTTTGGACTAATTTTGACCTTCCCTGAAAGGTCTACTTCTGGACTAACTTTTACATTTGCTTTTACTAACTTTATATATTTCCTTAATAAAGATATTAGATAGAATCTGGCCTCTGCGTATGGTTATTGGTGCTCTGTAGCCTGGGTCGTGACAGTTTGACTCCGCCACCCTAAGCACCAATTAACCTCGGCCAGAATGTCTACCGGAGTCGTACCTGGGCCGAGCGGCCAGCCGATTACCTACACCATCGACAAGGATGAGGTGGACCGAATCCGTGATAAGCTCAATGCGCAGGATGGAGAAATAAAGGGTTTGAAGGAACGCGGAATCCGTCTTCCGGCCATGGCGTTGCCAACCAAGTTTACTGGAGAAGCTTCTAAGGTTCATGTTTTCCGTCGCCAATGCCAAGCTTATCTAGAGGCCCGTGATGCCGAGTTTCCCCAGGAAGACATCAAGGTGGCGTGGATTTACAGTCTCTGTTCGACCAAGCCTCCCCACATCTAAGGTCAGCGCAACATTTCTTGGACCACCTTAAGGCGACCTGGGGAATCGAGGACAATTTGGAGGCAGCCGGGCACAAACTCCGCCGCCTCTTCCAAGGAGACAGACCCATGTCTCAGTACATAGCCGAGTTCCGAGTGCTGGCCCACAACACCGGCTGGAACGATGTTGCCCTCAGAGGACAATTTCGGGAGGGTCTCAACATTGAAATGCTGGAGGAAATCTCCAAGGTGGATCCTCCCCAAACGCTGGAAGCACTCATCGAACAATGTTTACGGGCTAAAGTCATGATTGCCAACAGGAAGCAGTGGGTACGAGGCCAGAGCGGTAGAGCTGGGGCAAAACCCCCCGCTCCCGCCAGCGTTCAGCCGCGTCCAGTGTGGAGACCCCCACCACCATCCCCATACCCCAGAGGGAGCGAGGAGGTGCCGATGCAGTTGGGCAATGTGCGTCCCAGATTAGATGCCGCCGAGAAGGCCCGCCGCCAACGCCTAAATCTCTGTTGGTACTGCGGGAATGGGGGCCACTTCGCCAGAGAGTGCCCAGCCAAAGGGAAGCCCGCCGCCCGTCTTGCGGCGGCGTCCTCCACGGAGACGAAGACGTCTGAGGCGGCTGGCACACAGCCGGCGGGGGAAGCCAACGACCGGGCGTAGAGAGGCTCGCCAACCCGGTCAAGAAACCCATTCAAGAGCCGCCAACCGGGGTCCTGTTCCTTCTAGTGGTCACCTTATGGTCAGCAAAAAAGGGACCCGTCATGATCCACGCCATGATAGACTCAGGAGCTACCAACAATTTCATTGATAGAGAGTATGCCGACTCTCTGGGATTACAATATCATGACTTCAAGAATGCCCGTGTGGTGCAAGCCATCGATGGCCGCCCTCTCAAGACGGGCCCCGTAAGCCAGTGGTCGGAACCCACCAGGATGTGGATAAGGGAACATATGGAAGAGATTTCCTTCTTTGTTACTGAGGTTCCCCATTTCCCTGTGATTTTGGGGATTCCATGGCTGACACTTCACGACCCAAGCATCTCCTGGTCCAACAGAGAACTGCAGTTTGCTTCAAAGTACTGCCAAAACCATTGCCTCGTAGCCAAGGTCTGCCATGCCACAGACACCGAGCCCATTATCACCTTGCCAAAGAAGTACTCCGAGTATTGGGATGTATTCAATGAAAAAGAAGCCGAAAAATTACCCCCACATAGACCTTATGACTGTGCCATTGACTTGGTGGAGGGGGCCCCGATCCCGCGAGGGCATCTCTACTCCCTGACTGAACCAGAGCAAGAAGCTCTCAGGGAATTCATAGAGACAAACCTTCGCAAGGGATTCATCAGACCCTCTCAATCCCCAGCCGCCTCCCCAGTGATGTTTGTGAAGAAGAAGTCAGGGGAATTACGCTTGGTGGTGGACTACAGAGCATTGAATAATATCACCAAGCGGAACAGCTATCCCCTGCCCTTCATCTCGGATCTACTAGACCGACTTCGAGGAGCCAAGGTTTACACCAAGCTGGATCTTCGGGGAGCTTACAACTTAGTTCGCATCAGAGAAGGGGACGAGTGGAAGACCGCCTTCCAGACTAAATTCGGATTATTCGAGTCCCGAGTTATGAATTATGGATTATGCGGAGCTCCCGCAACGTTCCAGCATTTTGTCAATGACATTTTCCAGGACTATCTAGATAGGTTCTTGATAATCTACCTGGACGATTTTTTGGTGTTTTCTAGATCACAATCAGAACATGAGAACCACGTCAAAATGGTGTTGCAACGATTGCGGGATCATGGACTTTATGCCAAGCTAGAAAAATGCGCTTTTGATCTACAAGAGGTAGATTTCCTTGGATACCGTATCTCGCCTCTAGGGCTCTCCATGGATCCAGCCAAGGTTTCAGCAGTATTGGAATGGCGGGCGCCAACTAACAAGAAGGAGGTGCAGCGATTCTTGGGGTTCGCGAACTATTACCGTAAGTTCATTCCAGATTTTGCCCGCTGGTCTGACCCAATCACTAGCTGCATCCGTGGAAAACAGCCCTTCCGCTGGACTGATCAAGCAGAGAAAGGGTTCCAGCAACTAAAGAAATTATTCACATCCCAGCCAATCCTTCAGCATCCAGATCCTGAAACCCTTTTTGTGGTGCAAGCGGACGCCTCTGATGTGGCAATTGGGGCTGTGCTCCTACAACCGGTGGGAGATCACCTTCATCCTTGTGCCTATTATTCTCGTCAACTAACCGCACCAGAGAGAAACTATACCATTTGGGAAAAAGAACTATTAGCCATAAAGGCAGCTTTTGAAACTTGGAGACATTGGCTAGAAGGGGCCAAATTTCCCATTGAAGTCCACACTGATCATCGGAATCTAGAACATCTAAGAACTGCCCGCAAGCTAAATCAGAGACAGCAACGTTGGGCTTTATTCTTTGAACGTTTCAACTTCCAGATTCATTATGTGACCCCAGCCCAAACCAAGCAAGCAGACGCCCTGTCACGTAAACCGGAATACGCTGCAGGACGCAAGGAGACGTTTGAATCCCAACTACTACAACCCGAGAACTTTGCCACGCTCACAGTGGGGAACACCAAATCCACTCCCATTGATTCAACTCCCTCTACTCCAGGGCCCATCTGTGCTCAAGAAATCAGGGCTAGTCAGCAAGCAGATGCCTGGGCGCAGGACCAACTTCGTCAAGGTCTGCATTTTCCCTTTTCGCTTAAAGATGGACTGCTTTGCTATAGAAATCATGTTTATATCCCACCCGGACCGGGCAGGGAAAAAGCACTTCGTCTGTGTCATGACTGCAAACCAGCAGGGCATTTCGGACTATTTAAAACCATGCATTTGATCCTAAGAGATTTCTGGTGGCCCAAGATCCGCAAGGATGTGGAAAAATATGTTAACACCTGCCCAGTATGCCAGCGCTCCAAGATAAGAAGGGAGAAGCCCTCAGGGCTTCTACACCCCCTTCCTAACCCATCTCGCCCATGGGAAATAATTTCTGCGGATTTTATCACTGACTTACCACCTTCCTGTGGATTCACCACGATCCTAGTGGTGGTGGACCTTTTCACCAAGTTAGCCCATTTCATTCCCTGTGAAGGTCTTCCCACAGCCCAAGAGACTGCAGATTTATTCCTCCAACATGTTTTCAGACTACATGGATTGCCCAAGAGTTTGGTCACAGACCGTGGATCCCAATTCACCTCTCGTTTCTGGAAGGCACTACAAAAACTATTGGGCATAGACTCTCGTTTATCTTCAGCTCATCATCCCCAAACGGATGGGCAAACGGAGCGCACCAATGCCACTTTGGAACAGTACCTTCGCTGTTATGTAAACTACCAACAGGACAATTGGGCTTCTCTGTTACCACTGTCGGAATTTGCCTACAACAATGGAGTCCAGGCTTCTACAAAAGAAACGCCGTTCTTTGCAAACTACGGCTTCCATCCACGTTTCTTTCCCCCTGTCATTGAAACTTCAGAAGTTCCCGCAGCAGAAGATTGGCTGCAGGAACTCACAGCGGTGCAACAACTTTTGCTCCAGCAACTGGAACAAGCCAAGGAGGACTATAAACGTCACGCGGACAAACATCGCCAGCCGGGCCCCGAAATCAAGGTAGGAGATCGGGTTTTTCTGTCCACTCGCTTTTTGCCCTCCCATCGCCCTTGCCGGAAGTTAGATGCCCGTTTCATTGGCCCCTATCCAGTGGTGGCGCAACTTAACCCTGTGACTTTCAAACTCCAACTTCCGCGCTCAATGCGCATTCACCCAGTGTTTCACCGCTCCCTGCTCCTTCCGGCGGATGGTGTGCGGCCAGATGTAGACCGGCCGGCCCCCGTCCCTATTTTGGTGGATGGGGAGGACGAGTTCGAGGTTCAGGACATTTTGGATTCTCGCTTTCACCGCCGCCGCCTGCAATATCTCATTGACTGGGTGGGTTTTGGCCCTGAGGAACGCTCTTGGGAAGACGCTTCCACAGTTCACGCTCCTGATCTAACCCGTCGCTTCCATCAGACCTATCCCGCCAAGCCACGACCTCGCGCCTCGGGGAGAGAGTCCCAGTTTGGGAGGGGGCTTGAGGAGGGGGATAGTGTGATGACCCATGGGCCTTGTAGTCCTGCTCATGACATTGTGATGCCTGATGAAGAAGAAAACTTGGGTTTTTTACCTTCCCAGTCAGAACTGGATTCTTCCCAGACAGATTCTTCCCAGCCAGATCTGGGAACCTTGCACCTGCAAGAGGATTATGTTCCAGAAGTATGTCAAACAAATACTGAGGCTACATCTCCAGTGTTTTCTCGCCATGAGTTTTGTAAACAACAGAGAGGCTTGGAAGCAGCCTCGCGCAGGAGTGCGAGAATAATTGCTAAGAATTTGCCAATTAAGCCCGCTTTCCATGAGAATCTTTAAGGAGTCAAACATCTGGTCTCAGAGATTAGCTTTCGTTTCTGGTTCCCAGAGAACTGCTCTCGGCGGGAAAGTTAGACTCTATATAGGTGTTTTACCCGTGGAGTAACTTTGCGGAGTCAATTCGTCAGCCTCCGGAGCGAGTTGTGTCTGGACAGCGCGCTCCGTTTCAAGCCTCGTTCCAGCTCAAGCCTTGCCTTGTTTCCAGCCTTCGCTCCTGTTTCCCAGCCTTTGTTTACCTACGGACCTTGCCTTGTTTTCCCAGGACTAAACCTTGCCTTGTTTCACGGATTTTACCAAGTTATTCCACGGACCTTGTTCTTGTTCCTCGTTACCTTGTTCCACGTTTCAAGCCTTGTTTCAAGTATCAAGTTATTTCCTAGCCTTGCTCAAGTTCATGGACTAAAGGACCTTGTCATCTCCCCTCACTTTGCCTGGCAAAGTGAGTGTTTCGGTTATTGGATTACAACTTTGGACCTTAATATTTCATATTGGACATTGTTTCTTTGGACTAATTTTGACCTTCCCTGAAAGGTCTACTTCTGGACTAACTTTTACATTTGCTTTTACTAACTTTATATATTTCCTTAATAAAGATATTAGATAGAATCTGGCCTCTGCGTATGGTTATTGGTGCTCTGTAGCCTGGGTCGTGACATTCAGTCACTTCCAACTCTTCATGATCTCATGGGCTGGTGCCCACGCCAAACCTCTCTGTCAGCCGTCACCAACCCTAACTCCTTCAAAATCAAGCCAGTCACTTTAAGGATACCATCCATCCATCTTGCCCTTGGTCGGCCCCTCTTCATTTTCCTTCCATTTTCCCCAGCATTATGATCTTCTCCAAGCTTTCCTGTCTTCTCATTATGTGGCCAAAGTACTTCATATTTGCCTCCAATATCCTTCCCTCCAGTGAACAGTCGGGCGTTATTTCCTGGAGGATGGACTGGTTGGATCTTCTTATGGTCCAAGGCACTCTCAGAATTTTCTTCCAACACCACAGTTCAAAAGCATCTGTCTTCCTTCAGTCAGCCTTCTTTATGGTCCAGCTCTCGCATCCATAGGTTACTACAGAGAATACCATTGGTTTCACTATGTGGGCCTTTGTTGCCACTGTGATGTCTCTAATCTTCACTATTTTATCAAGGTTGGCCATTGATCTCCTCCCAAGAAGTAAACGTCTTCTGATTTTTTAACCTGAGAATAAGTCCCACTACACTTATATATGTGCAACTAAACATGCATAGGGTCACCTTACAAAATTGTTCTTTCACAATTTGACACAAGATGGTAGGTAACGTTGACTAGGTATTGCCCTTTGCTTGGCTGATAGATACTATCAACTCCTGGAATTAGTTCCCCTTTTCACATCTGAGCTACTGAATTTTTTGTGTGCTTTGTCTGGAAAGACATTTCTTTTGACAGTAGATGTACCTAACCAGCCCTTTACAACTGGTCCATATCTGAGTCAAGATCCATTGTTAAAGTCCAAATACTCCAATTTGACATCCTCTGATTTTTAAAAAATCGAATACAGCAAGTAAAATTTTGTGGGTTTTTTTTTCTTGTATGCTCAGCTCAGCAACTGTCATTCATTAGGCTTTCAGCAAGTTCATTATACCCCCGCTTTGTTCACTGCAGTAATCAGATTTTCCATAGTTGCATGGATCCCCTCTTGATCTTGCCAAGTAACAATGAGAGCTAAGCAATCAGCCACATCCTTATTGGGAGCACATGCCAAAGCTGGTGCACAATCAGGTTGTGCAGCGTGGGGTTGAACTCAATAATGCGGCTCAGATCCAAGCTATCTGGCTGATCACATATCACTGTACTAAGCTGACTGAGCCTCGAGGTCCTCAGGAAGGCCCTTCTCTCAGTCCCATCTCCATCACAAGCTCAGTTGGTGGGAATGAGAGAGCGAGCCTTCTCTCTCAGGGCCCTTCTATACAAGCCCTAAAATCTGAGGGAAACCAGGATAAAAGGAGGGAGGTGGCTATCTGATGCTTGCTGAAAATGCACACTAAATCACATCATTAGCTGAAAAACATAGGTTAAAAGGTGGGCTTAAAATCCAAGAGGGCCACAGGTTGTGCAGGCCTGGGCTACAGCGTCCCCAGCAGACAGCTGTCCAGACTTTTAAAAATATGTCTAGTAGGAAAGTTTCGGGGGGGGGGGGGGGTTGAAACTTTTTTTTTAAGAAAATCGTGAAGAACAGTTCCATAATGCAAAATAATTTAGAAATCAGGCTCCATCAATAAATTTCAGTGGACTCATGGGGATTTGGTTAACCAGTTAAAATCTGTGAGTAAAACAGTTTTTTAAAAAAAAAAACTGAATTTTTTTTTGAGGGGCGGTTGAACCCCTAACCCCCTCCCCCCCCCTTGGCTACAGCCCTGCATACAACAATTGCTTCCCTTTGTTAAAACTTTCATATTGTCAAAAGATTCTTTATAGTTTTCTGTCACCTGCAGTCTTAATAAGGATTCTCTTTCTCCTCTCATCTAAGTCACCAGAAAAAAGTTGAGGCAAAACTCTGAGGCACACCACTCAACGCTTCCTTCCAAAAAGCGAGTTATTGAAGGCACAGTTTCAAATAGTTCCAGTGAGGAGGAAAAACATGAGGTGTCTAAAGAAACCACAATCGATGTCTAAGAAAATTTCAACTGACCATGAATAAGAAATGGAAAAAGAGACAAATCACCAAAGACGAATTCAAGTGAATAGCCAGCATGTGTTAGGAGGAATTTGGAAAAGCCAAAGTACAGAATGAGTTCAAGCTTGTTAGAGATGGGATATTTTTGATTATGTCCACATCAAAAGGAAGGACAAAATAAATGATAGGGACACTGTGTGCAGATTATGGAGAAATGCTTACAAGGGACCTCGAAAAGGCAGAATTACTCAACACTTTCTTTGCCTCCATCTTATCACAAAAGGTTAACAGTGCTGAACTTTGGGATGATCAAGCAGTGGATGCAGTAGGGAAAATGCAGCACAGAATAAGGAAAAAGGCAGTTCAGGAATATCTCACTACTCCAAATGAATTCATATCACCAGGGCCAAATGAATTCCATCCAGGCATATTAAATGAACTGGCAGAAATAATTTCAGAATTCCTGGAGAACAGGAGAAGTTTCAGCAGACTGGAGGAAGGCAAATGTTGTCCCCATCTTCAAAAACAGGGAAAAAGAGGACTCCAAAAGTTATCATCTAATCAGTTTGACATCAATATCAAGGAAGATTCTGGTACTGGTCATTAAAAAGACAATTCTGTAACCACTTAGAAAAGAATGCTCTGATCCCTAAAAGTTAACATGGGTTTCTGAAAAACAAGTCATGTCAGAAAAACATTATCTCTCTTTTGTCAATGAGTTACAAGCTTAGTAGATGAAGGGAATATTGTACATATAACCTATCTTGATTTCAGTAAAGCCTTTGACAAGGTCCCCCATGTCATTTTCACAAAGAAGCTAACAAAATGTAGACTAAACAGTGCTATTGTTAGGTGGATTGGGAACTGACTGTTGACTGACTGAATTCAAAGGGTGCTCAGAATAGCTCCTCTTTATCCTGGAAAGAAGTGACTAGTGGGATGCCACAGGGTTCTGTCCTGGCCCAGTGCTGTTCAACATCTTTATCAATGATTTGGATAATGGAAAGGAAGATATGCTTATCAGATTTGCAGATGTCACCAAACTGGGAGGGATAGCTAATATCTCTGATACTAAGATCAGAAACCAAAATAACTATGATAGATTAGAGAACTGGGCCAAAATTAACAATATGAATATCAACTGGGAGAAATGTACAGTACTACATAAATTACCTAGGGCTGGCCCTGATTGTATGTAAGTCAGAGCAGTGACATTTTAAAATTCTAACTCTAGCCAAATATATATTTTTAGCTTTGGATAGCATAGGGAAGAGTTAACACCCCTGTTGTGTTTTGCTGTCTGTGCCCATGTTCAGAAGATTTCATCTCACTTTCTATTGTTGTGATAATTAGATTTTGAACAATTTGACTTGTTGTGGAAACAAGGTTAGGTGAGAAAACTTCAGTGGAGACACCTTTTTCCCATGATAACTCTTGTAGGAGTGAATTTTCCTTCCTAGGGATGGGTTTCTCTCACTTCCTGTTGTCTCATTCCCATTTGTAACTAGGAGCCATATGTATGTAGGGTGTTTGTAACTCAGGGAATGAATGTCTGTAGTGTCTAGATCAAGGGAAATAATAGTTTGACTCTATTCTGATTTAGATAGATATATTATTTTGGATGAAATCTATTATTCAAGATTTTGACATGCTGAAACATGTCCAGAAAAAGGTGACCAAAATGATCAATGGTCTGAAAATCAAACCTCTGAAGAACTTCTTAAGATGCAGTGTACAATTAGCTTGGAGATGAGAATGTCGGGGTATTGTGTATTGTGAAATGTTAAAATCAATCTGGGTTGTTAGAAATGCCTTCTGTGTTAGTTTTCGGCAAGACATTTCAGTAGTTATGGAGTTAATGGGAACCTGCTATGATTGACGTATCACAGGACCAATGGGGTCAAGTTTGTTTGACCGGGACTTCCTTCTTGGTCTGTGGAATGCAGGGGAGTGTCTGTGTGAGTTGGTGTTCGGCGTTGAGCATTTGCTGAAGATGGACTATGAATGCTATGCTCTGAAGCCGAGAAATGCAAACTGTAAATAGACATGTAAATAAAGTTAATCAACAGTTGGACTTCGTCTGCTGGAGTGTTTGTTTGACCAGTGCTGTTTCTCAGCATGGGAATACAGTCTGGAGAAGGAGGTGAGACCGGGATGATGAATTTTGGAATCCACTCCGCCTCCCATCATCCCCTGTCAGAGAAGACGAGGAGCTTGAAATATCTGAAAGGGACTAGACAAGGTTGGCCCCTTTCTCCATTGCTGTTTCTTTTGGTTATAGAAGCTTTGAATAACACCATAAGAAAAGTAGAAGACATCAAAAGAATAACGATAAAAGGACAAAGTTATAAGTTGAAAGCTTTTGCAGATGACTTGGTGATTTCTTTAGAAGGCCCTTTAAATACAGGTAAAGATCTGAACCCTATCCTGAAAGACTATGGAAGAGTATAAGGATTTAATATTAATAAGAAGAAAACAACAATGGAACAGAAAACCCGAGTCCCTTTGGGGAGATAGGACAGGTTATAAATAAAGTTTTATTATTATCTGAGAAATTGGATTTTCAAGCTGTACAAAAAGTTACATATCTGGGTATTAACATTTCTACTAAAAACTCAAACGTATTGAGGACAATTACAATTTAATATGGAAAGAAGTTAAAAAAGATTTACATAGATGGAAAGATCTGCAGCTATCTGTTATAGGTAGAATTTAAGCTATAGAGAAGAATGTCCTACCAAAGTTGCTGTTTTTATTTCAAGTATATATTACTGTATATACTCGAGTATAAGCCTAGTTTTATGTCCTTTTTAGGGCTGAAAAAGCTCCCCTCAGCTTATACTCGAGTGAGGATCCTGGCTGGCTTATGTTCAGGTCGGCTTATACTCAAGTATATAGGTAACCAGATTTAGACAGTCTTATCTCATTAAAGTATTATTGTTGTTGTTGTTATCATCATAATCATCACCATCATCATCATAAATTAAAATTTTATGTAAACATTTAAAAACATTTAACCTATTGATGCCTCAAATAATGTAATTTTATTAGTATCTATATTTATTTTTATTTTTCAAATTTGTCAATAGCTGCTACATTTCCCACCTTCGTCTTATACTCGAGTCAATAGGTTTCCCCAGTTTTGTGATAAAATTAGGTGCCTCGGCTTATTTTCAGGTCGGCTTATACTCGAGTATATACGGATACATTGAATGCTGCCCCATTTAAACAATGGCAAAAAGACCTATCAACATTTATTTGGCAAAGAAAAAGGGTCAGATTCAAAGAATTACAAGAAGATAAGAAAAGAAGAGGACTGTAGGGACCTCATGGCATGAGAGCACGATCCACTTTAATTCCAGTTTGCAGAATTCTGGGGTTTGTAGTTTAGGGAGGGGCATTTAACTGCTCTGCCAGGTTTTCCTAATCTTAAATCTACTATTATCCATGTTGTTTGACTTGGTTGAAGAACTGGTTTTTCCTGGGAAATGAATGTTTACTACATCTAGAAGGAGAAGATCTGAAATTTGGGATTCATCTTTGTTATGATAAAATGAAGGCAGACTCTAATTTTAATAACTAGGTGGCACAACGGGTTAAACCATTGAAGTGTTGAATCTGCTGACCTAAAGGTTGGCAGTTCAAAGCCACAGGTCAGGGTGAGCTCCCGCTGTTAGCCCTAGCTCACGCCAACATAGCAGTTCAAAAACATGAAAATGTGAGTAAATCAATAGGTACCGCTTCGACAGGAAGGTAATAAAAGTGCCCATGCAGCCATGCTGGCAATATGGAAATGGAACAAGAGCATCTCCCCATGGCCAGAGTTGAGCACCACCTCCAGAAAGCCAGAGATGAAAGGGAAGCCTTTACCATTGTTCTGTGATTTGTATGTCATTATTATTCCACTGTATTATAGGAATTCAATGTTTGCCTATCTGTGTATGTTGTAATCCGCTCAGGAAGATGGAGTGGAATATAAATAAAGTGTATTATTATTCTTACCACCACACAAGGGGATCACTATTACAAGTGTGGAATAAATATAAAAAAGGATTTTACACCAAGAGGTCCTTAACATGTTCTCTACATGAAGCTTTGTTTAAAAGGGAAATTGCTCCGAAAGAGAAATGGTTGACTTATAAGCACTTGTTGATATTGGACAATGACCAATTCAGAATAAAGATGAGAAAGAATTGCATCTGAAGGCTTCCCAGTACAATGGTTTACCTACAGACAATTATTAGAATGATTTAAAATTGTCACAATTTTATATGGATTTGTAATAGATAAACCTGAACTTGATTTTTTTCTAGACTTTGGAGAGGACCACTTAATTGCGAAGTTGTAAATGGAGAAGGAACAGGTGAAATTTCTTCTTCTTTATTCAGTCAGTCGTTTCCGACTCTTCGTGACCTCATGGACCAGTCTGCGCCAGAGCTCCCTGTTGTCCGTTGCTGCCCCCAGTTCCTTCAAGTTCATGGCAGTAACTTCAAGGATATCGTCCATCCATCTTGCCCTTGGTCGGCCTCTCTTCCTTTTTCCTTCCATTTCCCCCAGCATCATGATCTTTTCCAAACTTTCCTGTCTTCTCATGATGTGGCCAAAATATTTCAACTTTGCCTCCAATATCCTTCCCTCCAGTGAGCAACCGGGCAGTATTTTCTGGAGGATGGACTGGTTGGATCTTCTTGCGGTCCAAGGCACTCTCAGGATTTTCCTCCAGCACCAAAGTTCAAAAGCGCCTATCTTCCTTCTCTCAGCCTTCCTTATAGTCCAGCTCTCGCATCCATAGGTTACTATGGGGAATACCATTGCTTTGACTATGCGGACCTTCGTTGCCAGTGTGATGTCTCTGCTTTTCACTATTTTGTCAAGGTTGGCCATTGCTCTCCTCCCAAGAAGTAAACGTCTTCTGATTTCCTGGCTGCAGTTTGCATCTGCAGTGATCTTCGCGCCTAGAAATATAAAGTCTGTCACTGCCTCCATGCTTTCTCCTTCTATTTGCCAGTTGTTAATAGGTGTGGTTGCCATAATCTTGGTTTTCTTGATATTTAACTGCAGCCCGGCTTTTGAACTTTCTTCTTTCACCTTGGTGATAATTTATTTATTTATTTATTTATTTATTTCCAACATTTATATCCCGCCCTTCTCACCCGAAGGGACTCAGGGCGGCGTACAAATTGGCAACAATTCAATGCCTACACATAATTAAAACAGCAATGAAAATCCAATAAAACAATTAAAACAATATAAAAATATAAAACATATGATTAAAATCCATTCCTCCAAAATCCTCGTGCTGTAGCCGTAAATCAGTCTGGGGTCGTCTTTATCATTTAATCTTCGAAAGCCTGGGCACATAGCCATGTTTTCAGGGCTTTTCTAAAACTCAAAAGGGTTGCGGCTTGCCGTATATCTCTGGGAGTGTGTTCCACAGCCGGGGAGCCACCACCGAGAAGGCCCTGTCCCTCGTTCCTACCAGCCGCGCTTGTGAGGCAGGCGGGACTGAGAGCAGGGCCTCTCCAGATGACCTCTGGGATCTTCCTGGCTCATAGGATGAGATACGTTCAGACAAGTAGATTGGGCCAGAACCGTTTAGGGCTTTATAGGTCAAGACCAGCACTTTGAATTGGGCTCGGTAGCATATCGGCAGCCAGTGGAGCTGGCTTAACAAGGGGGTGGTACGCTCCCTGTATGCCGCCCCAGTTATTAATCTGGCTGCCGCCCATTGTACTAGTTGGAGCTTCCGGGTCGTCTTCAAAGGCTCCTCAGCTCCTGCTCACTTTCAGCCATCAGAGTGGTATCATCTGCATACTTAAGGTTGTTAATGTTTCTTTCAGCAATTTTAACTCCGGCCTTGGAATCGTCAAGCCCCGCACGCCGCATGATGTGTTCTGCGTACAAGTTGAATAGGGAGGGTGAAAGCATACAGCCCTGCCGCACTCCTTTCCCAATCTTGAACCAGTCTGTTGTTCCGTGATCTGTTCTTACTGTGGCTACTTGGTCTTTATACAGATTTCTCAGGAGACAGACAAGGTGACTTGGTATTCCCATACCACCAAGAACATGCCACAGTTTATTATGATCCACGCAGTCGAATGCTTTGGAATAGTCAATAAAGCAGAAATAGATGTTTTTCTGAAATTCCCTGGCTTCCTCCATTATCCAGCGGATATTGGCAATTTGGTCTCTCGTTCCTCTGCCTTTTCTGAACCCAGCTTGGACATCTGGCAACTCTCACTCCATGTATTGCTGGAGTCTGCCTTGCAGGATCTTGAGCATTACCTTGCTAGCATGGGAAATAAGTGCCACTGTATGGAAGTTTGAGCATTCTTTAGCATTTCCCTTTTTGGGTATGGGGATATAAATTGATTTTTTCCACTCTGAAGGCCATTCTTGTGTTTTCCATAATTGCTGGCATATGGCATGCATCACTTTGACAGCATCATCTTCCAAGATTTTAAACAACTCAGCTCAGGTGAAATAATGTATGGTTAAGTGGACACAACATTTTGGTAAACAATGGGAAAGAGTCTGGACAAAGAGTTTAAAATACACATTGAGTAATGACTTGAAAAAATATATAAGATGATGTACAAATAGTGTTTTTTTAAAAAATAATTAATGAAATACATAGAAAACTGTACAATCACTGCCAATGTTTACTCTGCTATCTAGTGGAAACTGTGAACAATTACAAGTCTGAAAGGCCAATTTAAGGGACAGATAATATTAGATAACATTCTGTAATTATATTTTCATTTAACTCCATCTAAAATAACTGATACAATTTCAAATGAAACCTATTTTCTGATTTAAATGCACAAGTTTCTAATTTCAGCTCTAACAAATAAGTGATTACAGATGCTGCCCAAGAATTTCTTTACAAGTCTAATAGCTCAGAGTTAAGGCATAGTACTCAAATTGACCTGTTGATAGACAAATTTTTTTTGACTAAAATTTCTAGACATATACACAAGTATATGTACACATATACACAAGGATACGTTCAGTAAATATTCAACAATAATGCAGTGAATGTTTTAGAATAAAATCTGCAAACCCCAATTTTGATAGCTATTCTTTCTAATCTAAGCAAGAATGACCCCTAGTCTCCTCTGACTTCTCCACCTTAGTAAGGGTAATTCTACAATTGCAATTTAATTCTGTTCTTTAGGACCACAGCTGAAAACCCGCCCTGGGTCCCCTGGGCCTTAATAATTATACAACCAAGTATCCACTATTACAGTAATACAGAAATCCAAACGGAACATCCGAAGGGGTTGAACAATACCAAGTCTTATGACTGTTTCTTGTAAAGATTGATAGTCTTCCTTTAAATGTGACTCTGGAGTAACAGCAATTATATTACTTTACAACCATCTGACCATTTTGCTTGCCATTTAAGAGTGAAATTAGTTACTCAGCTTCATACTCACATTGGAATCAAACTGTTTGCAGAGTATGCATGTTTAAAACTTAGATCTTTCTGTGAGTATGACTTTTACATTATCTTTGTTGTGTATCGTGTATGTCTCATGTAACTATATGTATTGTAAATAACTGGTAGCTACTATATATGTTCCCTATAGGATCCACATTAAAAAACAAACAAAAAAAAAACAAAAAAAAAACAACTGAATAAAGGACTACAATCCACCTGATGAAGACTCTTTTGAGTTGAAACCGGTTGTGGTTTTGGAGTCTACTATCCATAATAAAGAAACAAGAACAATCTATATATATAAAGGGGTAATGAAATTTCGACCTAGGACAAAACAACAAAACTACACATTCCAGAAACACTAAACTTGGCAGCACAACCCCTCATCCATGCCAAAAGAGTGATGGCATCACGGCGACCCACAAAACAACAAAACTACAGGCCCCCCAACCTCGAAATTTGACAACACAACCCATCATCCACGCCTCTAGGTTGATACAACAAAAAGAAAAGAAAAATAAAGTCCTAATTTGAGAGAGAGGAATAATTGCTTTTATCCAATTGCTACCTGTTAGAAGGCTAAGCTCCTCCAACTAGGTCTCCTAGCAACCCAATAAAAAATAATAAAAAACACTAAAAATTAATACAATAAAATACTATAATAACAGAAAATAACTAAAAATAATACAAGAAAATAATAAAATATAATAAATAAAAATATAACTTACAATAAAATTAATAAAAAATTGCAAATAACGTCAAATAAAAATTACACAACAATTTTTAACCAATACCACCACCACTTTGCCACAGCAACGCGTGGCCGGGCACAGCTAGTTATATATAAGAAGAGGACTCAATTTGTGTATGTGGAACAATTAAAGAACTAAAAAACGTATATTGTTTATGAGAAGAGGAGTAAATTCATCCTTCAAGAGAAAAATATTGTTTTTACCGTGAATGTAACAGTCCTTTGTTTGATTGTTTAGCAACGCCTTTTGTATCTGTTTTCATATTGATGTATTGAATTAAATTTAGGTTTAATGATTTCTGTATTACTGTAATAGTGGATACTTGTCTTTGTAGTTCCAGGGAACCCATTTTCTTTTTGGTACCTTAATAATTATACATCAGTGTGTAATCTTTCTCTTTTTGGGCCAAGGGCATTGAGATGGCAGTTACCCTGCAACTCCAGACTCCTGTAGAGCAAGATACAGAGTTGAGACTGCTATGGTCACCTTAGTGGATGATCTCCATTTTAATACTGACAGGGTGTGTGTGTCCCTATTAGTGCTTGTAGATCTCTCAGTGGCTTTCAATACCATCAACCATAGTAGCCTTCTGGAAGGCTTGAGGTTTGGGAATCAGAAGCACTGTGTTGCAGTAGTCTTGGTTGTATCCCTCAGGCAGGTTCCAGATGGTGTTATGTGACATTCCCCAAGGTGCCATTCTATTCCCAGTGCTTTTTAACATTTAAATGAAACTGGTGGGAGAGATCATTCAGAGACATAGGGTGGGGTGTTATCAATATGCTGGTGGCACCCAAATATATTTTCCATGCCTTCAAAAATAGCCTCAGTGAAGGATAGTATGTCTCCTCCGAATGCCTAAAGGAGATGGTTGGCTGGATGAAGAGAAAAAAAAATCAAAACTGGATGAGACAAGACAGAGATGCTTTCTATCAAGGTTCCTAATCTGTGAATTGATGTGTGTCAACCAGTTTTGGGTGAGGTTACACTTCCCCTAAAAGACTGTGTTCACAGCTTGGGAGTGCTCCCCGATTCATCTCTTCAAAAGTCAGCCCAGGTAGATGCAACAATCAGGAGTGTCTACTATCAGCTTTGGTTGATATGTCAGATGAGCTCCTTCCTAGAATTAGAATATCTAAAGATGGTAGTGCATCTGCTGGTAACCTCAAGGTTGGACTTCTGCAATGTGCTGTACATTGTATTACCTTTGTACCAAGTTTGGAAACTCCAATAAGTTCAATATATAGCAGCCAAATTGATCACAGAAACATCTAGGAGTGAGTACATTATGTCTATACAAAAAGCAGTCAATTGGTTGCCAATTAACTTCTGGGCAAAGTAATAATAATAATTTTATGTATTTGACCAGTCATATGATCATTTCAAAATACAACAGGCAAAAAGGAGGAAAGGATGGTAGATGACTTTCTATTTACAATGTGTTGTCGAAGGCTTTCATGGCCTGGATCACAGGGTTGTTGTATGTCTTTCGGGCTGTGTGGCCATGTTCCAGAAGTATTCTCTCCTGATGTTTTGCCCACATCTATGGCAGCATCCATGCCACACAGCCTCTGAGGATGCCTGCCATAGATGTGGGCAAAACATCAGGAGAGAATACTTCTGGAACATGGCCACACAGCCCGAAAGACATACAACAACCCTTTCTATTTACAGTCAAAATCTTATTTTCCTGATTTTTCTTTCAGAAAATGTGCTCTTTTCTTGGTAGCTTTCAGAATAAAAAGGCTTACTCTGGTTATGGTGGATCTTTCTTGTCCTTGCAAGAAGAATGTCAGAAGATCATTTCTGTTGGGAGACCTAAAATTGGATTGTAATGGATGTAAATATCTGTATCGAAGTTCAGTATATGCTGGATCGTCAATCAAAAAGTGTTCAATATTTTCCACAATTTGTTCTCCCCAAATGCAGAATCTCTCACTTCTTGGGTTGTTGCAGTAGCGACCAGTTTGCATCATAGTATTTGCAACTTCTTCCCCACTAAACTCTGCTGCTTGCATCCTCAACCAGCCGGTCACCACTGCCCGCAGCTGCGCAGCGTCGCCAAAACGCTGCATTGCCAGCCATGCCCCATTGTTGGAAACAAGTGGTTGAGGATGCAAGCAGCAGAGTTTAGTGGGGAAGGAGTTGCAAAGCTCATTCATCACTATGATAAGTGCCTAGATTTGAATTGCGACTATGTTGAGAAGTGGTATTTAGGTGTGGCTTTCAACTGCATATGGTAAATATAATAATTGATTTAAATGAGTCTTACATATGCATAGGTAAATGTTAAGGTTTTCCTCTGACATTAAGCCTAATCGTGTCCGACTCTGGGGATTGGTGCTAATCTCCATTTCTAAACCAAAGAGCCAGCATTGCCCGTAGACATCTCCAGAATCATGTGGCCAGCTTAGCCCGCTTCTAAGAGGGGAAGTGCTCAGGACTGAGTTTCTTCCAATGCTACACTATGTCTTAGGTAAAAACCTCAGTCTTTTGCTTTTTATGAATGCTCCCATGAGAAAATGTATGGGTGAACTACAATTCCCAAAAGTCTTGGGTCAACCCTCCCAAAACTCCCCTAGGATTCACAGCTGGCCATATTGGGTCTGTGTGCCAAGCTTGGTCCAGATCTGTCACTTTTTTCCTTATCCCAGATTATATGGCAGTGGGGACTCAGTTAATCCAGTTTAAATCGGATAATCTGGGATAAGATCCTGGGATATAGGCCAGTGTAGATCCAGCCTGATCTTGCAAACGAGGAGGAGGAGGAGGAGGAGGAGGAGGAAAGGAGGAGGAGAATATATGTCCCCACTGCCTTATAATCTGGGATAAGATGATCTAGGAGTTGGTTTCCTTCCGCACTCAGGAGTGGATGGGGCTTACACATGTCACATACACAGGAATACTACTAAAACATAGATTTAAAATGCAACCTTTCCAGAATGATACTATTTTATATATATTTATATATATGTGTGTGTGTGTGTGTGTGTATACATACATATACATACATATACGTGAGTCCCTTTCCATCTCAAATCTAGAGAGAAAAGTGGGGTGCCAATAATAATAATAATAATAATAATAATAATAATAATAATAATAATAATAATAATAATATCAGGGTAATTTAAAATAATAGGGGGCAAATTGTGGAAAATCCTTAGCAGGGTGATAGTTTGCTTTCCCTGCCCATTGGGTGGAGAGTTCTAGTTTGGGGTTTTGCCAGCACATTGGGATTGATTCCCTCCTTCTTTTCCGCCTTTCCTCACTTAAAGTTTCTGGCAAAGGTAGAATTAAAGCCCTGCAATTATCAGGCTCTCTCCCTTCTGCAAGTCCCTGTTTAAGCACAGGAAGACAAAGTGGTTTGCAAGGAAGATCCTCCCTCCACTTTTGCAAGCTTGAGTTTAAGCACGGGAAGACAAGATCCAGGCTCCCTCCACTTCTGAAGCCAGTTTAAGAGACCCATAGAAAACAACCACTCCAAAACGGGAAGGGGAATTTCTCTCCTGAATAGCAAAGATTGGTTGAATGAAAACACTTTCCCATATATCCAAAGGTTATCCAAAGGTATTTAGAGGCATGGGCACTAACGCTTCAAATTGGAAGGTTAATTCCGAAGTGCCAAACCACCTCGGAAACCCCTTCAGATCTATTTTAAATAACGAATTTATTACTTATTCCAAAGATTCGCCCATGCCTAGTAATTAAGGCAATAAAAGGACTGAAGCAATATAGAGCACCAGGCATAGATGGATTCGTGGCAGAATTCTGTAAGACCTTTATGTATGAGTTGGTACCATATATGACGGAAATGTTTAATGAGGTATACATAAGAGGTTTTGTCCCACAAACATGGAAATTCTCTGAAATTGTTACTATCTTGAAGCCAGATAGACAACTAGAGCTCCCAGAATCATATCGTCCGATCAGCCTAGCAAATCAAAATTATAAGATATTCATGAAAATCATAGCAAATAGAATGGAAGTTATTTTACCAAAAATAGTAGGAAAAGATCAATATGGCTTTTTGAAAGGATGGAGAATTAGTGAGCCAATAAGAAATGTTATCAATGCAATCTGTCATGCGACTAAAACTAAAAGAAAACTGGCATGTGTACAAAGCTTTCAATAAAGTAAACCATAAATATTTATATAGATTATGTAATGCACTAAATTTGGGGAATAATATTTTTGAAATGATTAAAAATATATATAGGAGAAATAAGCCCTGCATTAGAGTGAATGGACAAAGAACTGAGAATATTGATACTGAAAATGGGACCAAAAAATTCTACAATATAATGCATCCCTAAATGGCTTTTATTCATACTTTCACTATAAATTGATGTTGATTTGATGGCAATTAATAATGACCTACAGTACACCACTATTCATTCACAATTACTTGCCACTTATTTTAGAATAAGCTTTCTTGAAATCTGGTTCATCTTCAGTGGCTACATGCAATGACAGTATAAAGCTTCTTATCTATATCTATATCTATATCTATATACAGTAGAGTCTCACTTATCCAAGCTAAATGGGCAGGCAGAACCTTGGATAAGCGAATATCTTGAATAATAAGGAGGGATTAAGGAAAAGCCTATTAAACATCAAATTAGGTTATGATTTTACAAATTAAGCACCAAAACATCATGTTATACAACAAATTGGACAGAAAAAGTAGTTCAATACGCAGTAATGTTATGTTGTAATTACTGTATTTACAAATTTAGCACCAAAATATCATGATATATTGAAAACATTGACTACAAAAATGCATTGGATAATCCAGAACCTTAGATAAGCGAGTCTTGGATAAGTGGGACTCTACTGTATATAATAAAAGTCAGTGTTTGTATGCAGGTATGTATGCATGTATGTATGTATGTATGTATGTATGTGGGTATCTGGGTATGTGGCAGCTTTCAGACCACTGTGACCTCCACGAACAACGGATCAGGACCAAACTTGATACACTTAATCCCCATGATGCACTTTATGCCATGGTGCTGTTTGGAGAATGATTGACCATGGGTGATGGGATTTGTAGTACTTTGAATCGCTATGGCTCCCACAGGCCAATGCGCCGCCCACCAGTGACGGAACTGGACCAAACTTGGCACACAGAACCCCCATGAATCCCTTTCAATCCTGGGGCAGATTGGGGGAGGATGGACCAAGTAGCTTCAAGCACTTCTTGCTCTGGGAGTTGTAGTTCACTCTTATACAGACAGCACTGAACCCAGCCGACGTCGGATCTGGACCAAACTTGGCACACTGCCTCATCATGCCCAACTGTGCATACAGACAGGGTTTCGCAGTGATTGACCTTAGGCTGTGGGAGTTGTAGTTCACCCTTATATAGACAGCACTGAACCCAGCCAACTTTGGATCTGGACCACACTTGGCACACATGTTTCTCAAATGACCCGGGCACCACCCGCTAGTTTCATTATAAATCACACATCTATCTATACACATAATAAAAATGAAAATCCGTATGTGTGTATGTGGCACAGGTGTCCACTCACACAGACAGCCTCCGGCCTCCACAAACAGGCTATAGTTCCCACTGCTAAGGAGCCACCAAGTCAATCCATCATTGCAGGTTGCAGGTTACAGTGAGCACAATGAACATGTAGCCCAAACCCTGCCAATGCCCTTCCCAAACACTACAGCCCACCATCCAAGGAATGCTTTCGTTTGGGGACCATTTAATCTTAGATTTTGCATTTTCCTCCACCACAGGCAGGCATCCCAGGGTTCTCCATTGGTGTTGAATTTGCATTACCCCGCCTACTGGCCTTCCCTTTCAAATCTGTCTGCAGAACAAACACAGCACAACTACACTTCCTGGAGGAGTTTGAGGGATTGACTCCACATGGTGGAAGTTGTAGTTCACCCTGCATCAAGTCAGAGCACTGTGACTCCTACTGGGGAATGTAGAGTTGTTGTAGTTCACCTACACCAAGAACACTGTGAACCCAAACAATGATGGGTCTGGACTGAACTTGCACTGCATACCCAATATGCCCAGATTTGCATACTGGTGGGTTTGAGGGGAATTGGCCTGGACATTTGGGAGTAGTCGGTATTGGGATTTATAGTTTACCTGCAATGAATGAGCACTTCGAACCCCAGCAATGATGGACCACAACCAAAGTTTGCACACAGAGCCCCCATAACCAACAGATCATATTGGACGAGTTTGGGGAAAGGGGAGTTATAGTTCACCTGCATCCAGAAAAACAGTGACCCCTCACTGACAATAGTACAGGACTAAACTTCGCACAGAGAAGCCTCATGACCAACTGAACATACTGCAAGGGTTTATGGGAATGGGCCTTGATTTTGGGAGTTGTAGTTCACCTACATCCAAAGAGCATTGATCCCAGCCAATGACGGATCTGGACCAAACCTGGCACACAGACTCAATATAGCCTGCTGTGGATACTGACAGATGTTTAGGGACAATTGCACCAGAAATCTGGGAGTTGTAGTAGTTCACCCCCATCCAGAGAGCACTGCAGCCAGGCGATGACCAACCAACAACAGATCTGGACCAAAATGGCCAATTTTGAATACTGGCAGGGTTTGGGGAGGATTGATCCACGATTCTGTGAATTGTAGTTCACCCACTCCGAACTGAGAATACCTAACATTCAAATACAAATAATGCCTTTTTTCAAATAACCCGGGCATTCACTGGACCAAATTTGGCACAAATATCTGATATGCCAAAATTTGAATACTCATGGGGTTGGGGGGGATTGATTTTGTCATTTGGAAGAATGTAGGATTTATAGTTCACCTACAATCAAGGAGCATTCTGAATTCACCAACAATGGAATTGAACCAAACTTGGCACAAAAAACTCCCATGACCAACAGAAAATACTGGAAGGGTTTGATGGGCATTGACCTTGAATTTTGGAGTTCACCTAGATCCAGCCTTCTCTGCCAAAGGGATTCCTAAGACTGTCAGAAATATGTGTTTTCTGATGTTACCCCCCCCCCCCCCTTGTAACTTGATCCCCAGGATGAGAAACAATGTGATAGAGGCTCTATAGGAGCACACTGGGCTTTTTAATGTCAAGATGCAGTGATAACAATTCATGGGATATAATAAAAACAACATAGAACTATTAAACAGGGAAGAGGCAAAGTATCGATTGATGGTGATCATCTAACCAACTCAGTATGCAACCTCAGCATTCATGCAACCTTGTGTTACACATTAGTAGGTGTTGTAACTGATATGGTGGCCTGAAAAAAATATTTTTATTTCAACAGATGTTCTTTCTTGTGAAAAGATATCTGGGTTAGTCAGAAATACTGAAGCACGGCCAATACTATAATTGTATTTAAGAATGCTTTTGTTTCCAGTTCATGATTAGGTGTGCATTAGTTGTTACAATTGTCATATATATATATATATATATGAAACACACACATGCCCATATATATCAACAGATCCATCTCATCAAGTTCAAAGTAGCCTGGTCGTGACCTGGTGGTATGAGTCAGAGATTCCCATGGCTCTCTGAAAAACAGCCTTTGCCTTCCCCCCTCTCCTTCACAGCCATCACTTCTCTATAATATGAACATCACAGAATCCAAACAAATTAAGGTAAAAAGGTAAAGGTTTCCCCTGACGTGTCCGACTCTGGGGGTTGGTGCTCATCTCCACTTCTAAACTGAAGAGCCAGCGTTGTCTGTAGACACCTCCAAGGTCTTGTGGCCGGCATGACTGCATGGAACGACGTTACCTTCCCACCGGAGCGGTACCTATTGATCTACTCACATTTGCATGTTTTCAAACTGCTAGGTTGGCAAAAGCTGGAGCTAACAGCAGGTGCTCGCTCCGCTCCCGGGGTTTGAACCTGGGACATTTCGGTCTGCAAGTTCAGCAGCTCAGCGCTTTAACACAGTGAGCTACTGGAGGCTCCAAGCAAATTAAACACAGAAGGAAACTATGGGCCTTTCCACACAGCCATATAGCCCAGAATTTCAAGGCAGAAAATCCCACAATACTTGCTTTGAACTGGGTTATCTGAATCCAGACTGCCATATATTCCAGTTCAAATCAGATAATTCAGCTGTGTGGAAAGCCCAAGAATGTGTCCAGTCAAATGAAATGATCTTGAAATTTACCACCCTCGGCTTATACTTGAGTCAATCATTTCCCAGTTTTTTTGTGGTAAAATTAGATGCCTCGGCTTATATTCACGTCAGCTTATATTCGAGTATATACGGTATATCCCAGCAGAGTTAATGCTTCCCATCTGACTACCTTCCTGTAAAACAGTGTTTCCCAACTTGTGGGTCCCCAGATGTTTTGGTCTTCGACTCCCAGAAATCCTAACAGCTGGTAAACTATCTGGGATTTCTGGGAGTTGTAGGTCAAAACACTTGGGGACCCACAGGTCGGGAACCACTGCTGTAAAAAAAAACTTCATTAAGTAGGGATTTGAGCTCGGCAATCTAGCTACTACAATAAAAGGCATATTTGGTGCTTTCTTTTCTATGTAAAAAGTGAGATTCACTTACCAAGTGCATGAGGCAGACAAAACAAGTACAGTAGAGTCTCACTTATCCAAGCTTCTGGATTATCCAAGCCATTTTTGCAGTCAATGTTTTCAATATATCATGATATTTTGGTGCTAAATTCGTAAATACAGTAATTACTACATAACATTACTGCGTATTGAACTACTTTTTCTGTCAAATTTGATGTATAACATGATGTTTTGGTGCTTAATTTGTAAAATCATAACCTAATTTGATGTTTAATAGGCTTTTCCTTAATCCTTCCTTATTATCCAAGATATTCACTTATCCAAGCTTCTGCCAGCCTGTTTAGCTTGGATAAGTGAGACTCTACTGTAGTAGCAGTACAGTAGAGTCTCACTTATCCAAGCCTCACTTATCCAAGCTTCTGGATAATCCAAGCCATTTTTGTAGTCAATGTTTTCAATATACAGTAGAGTCTCACTTATCCGACATAAACAGGCTGGCAGAACATTGGATAAGCGAATATGTTGGATAATAAGGAGAGATTAAGGAGAAGTTATTAAATATCAAATTAGGTTATGATTTTACAAATTAAGCACCAAGACATCATGTTATACAACAAATTTGACAGAAAAAGTAGTTCAATATGAAGTAATGCTACAGTAGAGTCTCACTTATCCAACACTCACTTATCCAACGTTCTGGATTATCCAACGCATTTTTGTAGTCAATGTCTTCAATATATCATGATATTTTGGTGCTAAATTCGTAAATACAGTAATTACTACATAGCATTAATGTGTAATGAACTACTTTTTCTGTCAAATTTGTTGCATAACATGATGTTTTGGTGCTTAATTTGTAAAATCATAACCTATTTTGATGTTTAATAGGCTTTTTCTTAATCTCTCCTTATTATCCAACATATTCACTTATCCAACATTCTGCTGGCCCGTTTATGTTGGATAAGTGAGACTCTACTGTATGTAGTAATTTCTGTATTTACAAATTTAGCACCAAAATATCATGATATATTGAAAACATTGACCACAAAAATGTGTTGGATAATCCAGAATGTTGGATAAGCGAATGTTGGATAAGTGAGACTCTACTGTATCGTGATATTTTGGTGCTAAATTCGTAAATACAGTAATTACAACATAACATTACTGCGTATTGAACTACGTTTTCTGTCAAATTTGTTGTATAACATGGTTTTGGTGCTTAATTTGTAAAATCATAACCTAATTTGATGTTTAATAGGCTTTTCCTTAATCCTTCCTTATTATCCAAGATATTCGCTTATCCAAGCTTCTGCTAGCCCGTTTAGCTTGGATAAGTGAGACTCTACTGTAGTAGCAGTACTAGTAAACCAAACACACAGTGAGACAGGCTTGGTAGCAAAGCATTTATCTAACAAGGATCGAACTCGACCTTAGCTTTGTAGACATAAACATATTTTACTAGGCATCATAAAATGGTGGGTTATTTTCTTCCTTGCCTCGAAATTGCCTGTCAGAGCTCATTCCATTCTTGACTAAATCTGACACAGCTCACCTGGAATTCCTCTACAAGGCCTCACACGCCTCTCTTTCTCTTTCTCTCTCCATTTCACCCTGGAATATAGAGACAGCACAAAGTTTGCTCTTTCGTACAGCAGCGGAGAAACACGATCCGGTTCTCTTACCTGACAGATGTCACATGCTTGATCTTGGGTCAATCTTTTCTGTAAATCTGGGTCTGGTAATATCTGCTGCTGCAATCAAGCCGAGGTTTTCCTGCCTTCCCTGAGGGGATTTCATCTGTTTAACTTTTTCAGGTGAGTACAGAGGAACACACCTACAAAGTGGGAGAGACAGGAAGCCAAGAAAGTTACATGCTGATTGGTTGCCTTCCCAGCCGTGTCTCTTAAGGAAATCAACTCCTACATCAGGTGGGAAGAGGAGAGAAGCTGAGTACAAGGAAAAGCAAAGGAAGAAGAAACATGCAAACTAGGGAGAAACAAAGGTACATTAGTTGATTGGTTTATGGAGCTCAGTAGTAAGTAACTCATCCTCTGAGTACCAATACTATGGAATTCTAAAACTATTATGTACAGTAGAGTCTCATTTATCCAACATGAACGGGCCGGCAGAATGTTGGATAAGTGAATATGTTGGATAATAAGGAGGGATTAAGGAAAAGCCTATTAAACATCAAATTAGGTTATGATTTTACAAATTAAGCACTAACACATCATGTTATACAACACATTTGACAGAAAAAGTAGTTCAATACGCAGTAATGCTATGCAGTAATTACTGTATTTACAAATTTAGCACCAAAATATCACGATGTTTTGAAATAATTGACTACAAAATGCGTTGGATAATCCAGAACGTTGGATAAGTGAGACTCTACTGTATTAGCTTTCTGCTGTCTATCTATATGTAAATGCATTTTAATTACTTTATAAACAACAACAACATGTTTTATTGATTAGTCCATTGGCGGTATCAAAACATTTAACACATAGACATACAACATACAACCAGCAATTAAAATAAACAGTTGTTCAGAAGTACAGTAGAGTCTCACTTATCCAACGTTCTGGATTATCCAAAGCATTTTCGTAGTCAATGTTTTCAATGCATTGTGATATTTTGGTGCTAAATTCGTAAATACAGTAATTACTACATAACATTAATGTGTAATTTCTTGTACAAATGGTTGTCCTTGATCGGTTGCATCCGCATGGGTAATTTCTCAATATAGCCTCAGGGTTCAACTCACTTTTGGGTTCTCCCCCATGTTTATAGCACTTTTAACTTCCTCCATGTTTACAAGTCTCACTTAGTGCACTTTGATGAGCCCATCCTTATGTTTTATTGATTTTTTTTTTAACTTTGTCTTATTAATGGTTTGATTTTTAATCGTATGTTTTAATTTTTCATTTGTGCGTTTTCGGTATTTGATGTTTTTGTATGTATACTTTGTTGCATTTGTAAGCCGCCCTGAGTCACTGCAGGGAGATAGAGGCAGGGTACAAGAATAAAATAATAATAATAATAATAATAATAATAATAATAATAATAATAATTATTAATGAAATACTTTTTCAGTCAAATTTGTTGTATAACATAATGTTTTGGTGCTTAATTTGTAAAATCATAACCTATTTTGATGTTTAATAGGCTTTTTCTTAATCTCTCCTTATTATCCAACATATTCGCTTATCCAATGTTCTGCCGGCCCATTTATGTTGGATAAGTGAGACTCTACTGTAACTTGAATAACAACAATGTTTAAACCAAGTTTCTGCAACTAAGTTAGGCCTGGAGGGTTGGAAGCATCCCACTATGTGGGTATTTTGAGTAAAAGAGTTTAGGTGCAGCAGGACAGGGAAATGATCACTGGCAAACTTGGGCTTAACTTCCAAGGTTTTGACATATGGAAGGAGGTCCCTTGAGACAGCTATGTAGTCAATGGCGCTTATTTTAGAGCCAGATACGGCTGGGTGATTGCCTTCCAGAGCACCATTTAGGATGTGGAGATTCAATCTAGATATTGATTGAGCCAAATAGCCCTGCAAAGTTTATTTTTTATCTTTGGAACTGTTTGTTTTAATTTCTGGTTGTATGTTGTATGTCTATGTGTTAAATGTTTTGATACAGCCAATGGGCTAATCAATAAAACATATTGTTGTATTACTTTGTAAAGAAAAAAGAGGGGAAGGGAAGGAAAAATGCTTCTCGTGTAGGTATAAACAATAACACTTTGTAACAAAATTTGAAAAAAAAAGGCTACTTGGTGGATATGGCAGAAAGGCTGCTGAGCTATTAGCCATAACACTATGTAACAAAATTCAAAACAGTTTCTGTTCCTGGTTTGAAAGTGTTATTTCCTGTTTAACTGTTTGATACTTACTTTGAAAGTACAGTAGAGTCTCACTTATCCAACATAAATGGGCCGGCAGAACATTGGATAAGCGAAAATGTTGGATAATAAGGAGGAATTAAGGAAAAACCTATTAAACGTCAAATTACATGATATTACAAATTAAGCACCAAAACATCATGTTATACAACAAATTTGGCAGAAAAAGTAGTTCAATACGCAGTAATGCTATGTAGTAATTACTGTATTTACGAATTTAGCATCAAAATAACACAATATATTGAAAACATTGACTACAAAAATGCGTTGGATAATCCAGAACATTGGATAAGCGAGTGTTGGATAAGTGAGACTCTACTGTACTTTGAAAGTACAGTAGAGTCTCACTTATCCAACATAAATGGGTCAGCAGAACATTGGATAAGCGAAAATATTGGATTAAGGAAAAGCCTATTAAACGTCAAATTGCATTATGATTTTACAAATTAAGCACCAAAACATCATGTTTTACAACAAATCAATAGAAAAAGCAATTCAATGCACTGTAACGTTATGTAGTAATTATTGTATTTATGAATTTAGCACCAAAACATTGCAATGTATTGAAAACATTGACTATAAAAACATTGGCTACTAAGAAATTGACTACAAATAAATATTGATTTGCATAAAATGAACTTGCAGTAACAACATTGGCAGAAGTTAAATCCATAAAAAGTTCAGTCTTTGTTGCCTAGAGAAACAGCTGTGGATCTGGGTGGGAGGAAGATTGTGTTGGATAATCCAGAACATTGGATAAGCGAGACTCTACTGTAGTTGTTATACCCCAGAAACTTTGTTTTTGTGGCTGCCACAAACTATGTTGAATAGGTTGAGACTCTATAAGCTGTTCATTAAAAAACTATAGCAAAATGTGCTGCAGGATGTCCTGCACAACCTAGCAGTTTGAAAACATGCAAATGTGAGTAGATCAATAGGCTGGAAGGTAACGGCGCTCCATGCAGTCATGCTGGCCACATGACCTTGGAGATGTCTATGGACAATGCCGGCTCTTCGGCCTAGGAATGGAGAGAAGCACCAACCCCCAGAGTCGGTCACGACTGGACTTAACGTCAGGGGAAACCTTTACCTTTATTTTATTTGTATGTCTGTTTATGTGGCATTGAATTGTTGTCCACTTGTAAGCTGCTCTGAGTCCTCTTCAGGATGAGAAGGGAGGAATATAAATATAGTAAATAAATAAATAAATATTCTGTTGCCATCGGAATACATAACACATGGCTGCTTTTATAGTGAAGACATTTCTCTCAGGACTCCATCAGATCCATGAGAGTCCCACAGAGGCCATCACATGACATAAGGACACTTCCAGTGAAACTTAAATAGTGGTACTTCGTTCCTACCGTGTTTCCCTGAAAATAAGACAGTGTCTTATATTAATTTTTGCTCCCAAAGATGCTCTAGGTCTTATTTTCAGGGGATGCCTTATTTTTCCATGAAGAAGAATTCACATTTATTGATGAACAAAAAATGATCATTTATTATATACTGTACAGTAGTTGTCATCACAAACCAGCATAACCAGACAAACTGTGAATCCTATCAAGAATTTCTTGTTACTACCATTATTTCTGTGTACAACACTTTATAATACGTACATTTACCGATCCTGCATGCTCTGGTGTTCTGTTTGGCAGGCGCTGGGCATGCTTCCAAACAAAAACTTTGCTAGGTCTTACTTTCGGGGAAGGCCTTATATTTAGCAGTTCAGCAAAACCTCTACTAGGTTTTATTTTCTGGGGATGTCTTTAGGGGAAACAGGGTAAGTGCATGGAAACGGGTTCCACTTTCCCACACTGGAGAAAGTGGAAGAAAGCAAGGAGAAGATGGGGGAAGGTGCAAAAAGGACATGGGATGGCTGGCCAATGGCCATCCCAGAAGATGGAGAAAGGTGGTAGGGAATAGGGTAAGATGGTTCCCTCCACTTTCCCTCACTTCCCCACCGCCCCTCTGATGAAATCCTTAGTCTTGAATGCTTAAAAAAAAACTCATTTCTAGGTCTGCATTTTTCACAAAAAATGTGTGTTAAAGCACTGAGCTGCTGAACTTGTGGACCAAAAGGTCCCAGGTTCAAATCCCGGGAGAGGAATGAGTGCCCGCTGTTAGCCCCAGCTCCTGCCAATCTAGCAGTTCAAAAACATGCAAATGTGAGTAGATCAATAGATAGCGCTCCATTGGGAAGGTAACGGCGCTCCATGCAGTCATGCCGGCCACATGACCTTGGAGGTGTCTATGGACAACACTGGCTCTTCGGCTTAGAAATGGAGATGAGCACCAACCCACAGAGTTGGTCACGACTGGACTTCATGTCAGGGGAAACCTTTACCTTTACCTTATCTGGAATGGGGGCCACTCAAAGGACATTTTGGTGTGTGGTAATCATTCAATTTTTTAAATGTAAATCAGAGTCCTCACTATTCATCTTTTCCCCTAATATTGATCTCATAGCTGGTGTCTCATTATATCAGAGCAAGCACCATCACAAACAGGGCTCTAGTGGGAATGTGTTTGGCAAGGAAGGCAGCACTGCTTTGACAGGCCCATGAAGAAAGGCACTTTTTATTTTCCCTTTTCAATGATGAAGACCCCAGTTTACCCTGGAATTGACTTGGGAATGAGTCTTGGCCACAAGAATGGAATTAGCAGTGCAGTTTATGACAAATACGAGTGTGGTGTTAACGGGGAGGGAGATTTCAGAGCCGCTCCAGGACACAATGCTCTGAATTGCTGCTGGATTATTTTGTAGGCATTTTTATAGGAAAGATTACATCAAATATGATAGATCCTGTACCATTGCTGTGCTTCTTAGGGCTCTTCCACACAGAATATCAAGGCAGGAAATCCCGCAATATCTGCTTTGAACTGGGCCATCTGAGTCCACACTGCCATATATTCCAGTTCAAAGCAGATAATGTGGGATTTTATTCAGCTGTGTGGAAGGGGCCCCAGTTTTACACAGGTCTAGTTTAAACAAATATGCTTCCTCAGTCCTAGAATTTGTTCCTTAGACCAGTGGTTCCCAAACATTTTTGTCTTGGAACTCAGTTTAGAAGACTTTTCCCCCCACAGAGCCTCTTTCCCTGATTTTCCTACAAAACTCTAACTCTGTCCTGAAGCCCTGTGAACCCACAAAGTTTTCTTTGTTTCATCTGCTCCTATTGTCTGAGTGTTTTGCATAATGTAGCAGATTTGGAAATAAAGAGAAAATATTTTAAATATAACCTATGAGGTAAAGGTTTCCCCTGATGTTAAGTCCAGTCATGTCTGACTCTGGGGGTTGGTGCTCATCTCCATTTCTAAGCTGAAGAGCCGGTGTTGTCCATAGACACCTCCAAGGTCATGTGGCCGGCATGACTGCATGGAGCGCCGTTACCTTCCCGCCAGAGCAGTACCTAATGATCTACTCACATTGACATGTTTTCAAACTGCTAGGTTGGCTACTAACCTTTATTTTGGTACAGGATTCACACGTAAAGCGATGAATGAAAATGTTTCATTTCTGTATTCAGCCCTGGTCATCAGCATTCATTTACAGGCTATTTTCCTCAAATACTGACTCAAATACAAAGCAGCTTGTAAAAGTTTAAAACAAACACACTAAAGCTACTTACAAGTCATAAGTTAAAACATACAAAAAGTTATTATTAAAATATAATTAAATTCCATATCGAATTAAAACCAAGTAAAAGGAGTCAATAAAACAAGGTGAAAGCTGCAAAATAGCATACTATTAGAAACCCCAGAAATTATTTTCTAAAAGTATGCCAAAATAAAAAGGTTTATCAGAACAGAAGAAAAACAATATGGGAACCATCCTAGCTTCCTTGGGGAATGAGTTCCAAAGCCTAGGAGCAACCACTGAGGCCCCTTCTACACTGCCATACAATCCAGATTGTCAAAGCAGATAATCCACATTATCTGTTTTGAACTGGATTATGAGAGTCTACACTGCCATATAATCCAGTTCAAAGCAGATAATCTGGATTTTATATGGCAGTGTAAAAGGGCCCTTCCAGGGTTCTTCCAGACAGGCCTTATATCCCAGGATCTGATCCCAGAGTTTTTGCTTTAAATTGGATTGTACGAGTCCACACTGCCAGATAATCTGGGATAAACAGAAAATCTGGGATCAGATCCTGGGCTATAGGGCATGTCTGGAAGTGCCCAAAGGGGCCTGAGAAGGCTCTTTCCTACATTCCCACTAAATGTGCATGGAAAGGTGAGAGATGAGAAGAGACCACCACCAAAGATGTTAGCGCCCAGGTTGGAGTCTATAGGAAGATATGGTCCTTCAAATATTAATAAAATATTTCTGATACAAAACCCGTACTTTATGGGAAGCTTTAAATTTATTTAAATCTCATAGATGCTAACAGGAAGTCATGTTTAATGTAACAAGTACTTCGTATTAAGTAATGGTTTGTCTTGAAAGAGTTATTTTCATTCTCCCCTACTCCACAACACATACTTAGACCTTTGGACCATTTATCTTTCCTACTCAGCACAGATACGTTGCACCCATGGATGTGCACAGGCAGGGGCGGTTCAACCGTAACACAATTTAGGCCGTTGCCTGAGGTGCCATTGTTTGGGGGGCGCAAGTGCCCTAAAAACAACTTTTTGTTCGCTTCACTCGGCAGCAGTTAGTCATAAATGTCTCTCCTCTAACTTCCACGAAGGCTTTTTAAAAAGAGGATTGTGGACTTCTCGGCCTGTCAGTTAGAAGACGTGTGAGCCCGGGTTCATGCTTCTCTTGCACTCCCACCCCATATGTTGCTTGGTCCTCTCAGGCCTGTCAATCAATGGCTCACAAGCACGCGGTGAGGTTGAACAAAAGCCGTTAACCCTGCCTCCTTTTTTTCTCTTCAGCCTTTCAACAAGAGAACGTGCGTAGGCTTTGAAAAAAAGCAACAGTTGGTTGTTACTGCCCCATGTGCCCCTCGTGCCTCCTTGGTCCTGGCCCTTTGTTCCTCCCCTCTGCGTTGCGGCCTTGTGCCCACCGCATTTCCAAAGCGAGGACCTGGCTCGCGCCTCCTTGGCCCCGCCCCCTCCTCCCTTTTCCTTCCTCAGTGGGTGTCAGCCTAGGCCTCACAAGGCCCTGCCTCCTCGCCCTCCTCCGTCCCGCCCTCTCCTTCCCTTCGTTTGGTGGTGGCGGGCGGAGAGAGGGCGAGCAACGCCACAGCCCAGTGGTGGCCATTCATGGAAAGAAAATAGGCCGTCCCTGCTCTTCCTCCTCCTCCCAACTCCGGCCTTCTCCCCAACCCCGCTCTCAGTCCCTCCCCTTGCCAGGCCTCTCCTCCTCCTCCTCAGGCTGCGCCTCGGTGGGCATTGATGCAGGATGAGCGGTAGGTAGTCGCCTCCTTGGGCCTGGGCCCGGTCCCTGTCCTGCCGGGCCCTCCTTTTGCCCCTCCTCTTCTCTCCCTCTTCCATTCCCCCTTTTCCTTCCCAGACACTCCCTCCTGTGTGCACCCTCCCATTTCCCGCCCTGGTGCCTCCCTCCTCCTGCCCCCTCCAGCATCCTGGGCCACTCAGTAGCTGCCGGGGATGCTTTAGGGGCAGGAAAATGAGGAGGAGGGCGGCTGGGGTTGGCCTCCTTCCCTTCCCTCCTTCCACCCATGCTCTCCAGGCCACAAACCAATCACATGGCCCCTTTCTGAGTTTTCCCTCGTCAGCCTCGCCCCTCCTCCTGTAGGCCGGGTTTCAAACCACGTTTTGTAAGGACTCCCTTTCTGTTGTCTCCACCCCCTCCATGAATCATCAAGTTTGCAGACGACACAAAACTGGGAGGGATAGCTAACACTCCAGAAGACAGGAGCAGAATTCAAAACGATCTTGACAGACTAGAGAGATGGGCCGAAACTAACAAAATGAAGTTCAACAGGGACAAATGCAAGATACTTCACTTCGGCAGAAAAAATGGAAATCAAAGATACAGAATGGGGGACGCCTGGCTTGACAGCAGTGTGTGCGAAAAAGACCTTGGCGTCCTCGTGGACAACAAGTTAAACATGAGCCAACAATGTGATGCGGCAGCTAAAAAAGCCAACGGGATTCTGGCCTGCATCAATAGGGGTATAGCATCTAGATCCAGGGAAGTCATGCTCCCCCTCTATTCTGCCTTGGTCAGACCACACCTGGAATACGGTGTCCAATTTTGGGCACCGCAGTTGAAGGGAGATGTTGACAAGCTGGAAAGCGTCCAGAGGAGGGCGACTAAAATGATTAAGGGTCAGGAGAACAAGCCCTATGAGGAGCGGCTTAAAGAACTGGGCATGTTTAGCCTGCAGAAGAGAAGGCTGAGAGGAGACATGATAGCCATGTACAAATACGTGAGGGGAAGTCATAGGGAGGAGGGAGCAAGCTAGTTTTCTGCTGCCCTGCAGACTAGGACACGGAACAATGGCTTCAAACTACAGGAAAGGAGATTCCACCTGAACATCAGGAAGAACTTCCTCACTGTGAGGGCTGTTCGGCAGTGGAACTCTCTCCCCCGGGCTGTGGTGGAGGCTCCTTCTTTGGAGGCTTTTAAGCAGAGGCTGGATGGCCATCTGTTGGGGTTGCTTTGAATGCGATTTCCTGCTTCTTAGCAGGGGGTTGGACTGGATGGCCCAGGAGGTCTCTTCCAACTCTATGATTCTATGATTCTACTATTCTATGATTCTATGATTCTATGATGATGTTGAGACTGTGCATTCATTTGTTTTCCAAACCCTGGAAAATGTCGCCAGTAAAAGTTATAAGCGAGTACTGGGTTAGCCATATAACCCAGAATATCTGCTTTGAACTGGGTTATCTGAGTCCACACTGCCATATAATCCAGTTCAAAGCAGCTATTGTGGATTATCTGCCTTGATATTCTGGGTTATATGGTTGTGTGGAAGGATCCTCAGTGCTCTTCCACACAGCCATATAACTCGGAATATCAAGGCAGAATAACCCACAATAGCTGCTTTGAACTGGGTTATCTAAGTCCACACTGCCCTATATCCCAGTTCAATGTTTGGTGCTAAATTTGCAAATATAGTAATTCTTACATAACATTACCATGTATTGAACTGCTTTTTCTGTTGATTTGTTATAAAACCTGTTTTGATGCTTAATTTGTAAAAATCATAATGTAATTTGATGTTTAATAGGCTTTTCCTTAATCCCTCCTAATTTCCAACATTTTCACTTATCCAGTGCTTTTATTTTTCAGTGATTGGTTTGGGGGAGGCACCAAAATTCTGTTCGCCTACACTTGAAAATTACCTAGGGCCGGCCCTGTGCACCGGAAAGAAGCAGAGTAGTCATACAGAAAAGATGCTATATTCCTGGTAATTTGGGAAATCTGTTACGATTCTGCTTCACCTTAGAGAAAAGCGATATAGTCTCTAACACTAGAACCAGTGTGAAACAATGTTTAAAGAAATAATGAAACACCTCACCTCCCTTATTTTATTTCACTCATTTATTTTGCTTTTTGTTCAACATGTTACACATTCCTATCCGGTAGAACAGGGTTGGACTGGATGCCTTTGTGGTCTTTTCCAGCTCTGTGATTCTACATTTACTTCTACGTTCCACAGAATACTAAGAGACATGTATCAATAACTAATTCCCACTTCCACTCCCGTCCCCAAAGAGTATGGAATAGTAAGGAATCAGATACCTATCCAAGTTTTGACCTGGCTTTTGTAAGCTATTTTCTTTGACATTTCACTGAAAAACAGATGAATTAAAACCATTTGGATGGTATGAAACACCCTCAGGAGAAAATGTCATTTTGAATTATCACTGTGATTCAGACCTCGCCCTTCTAGGAGTGATATGACTGGAATCAACCTTAGTACTTGAAGAGGAAAATCTAAGCCACATCCCATTGCAATAAATCAGTAATACTGTGCAAGAAGGAGAGAAAGTTATGGGTGGGTCCCTTGCTTTGCCGGCAGCTCTTCCTTTTCCAGGTGGTAATACTTATCATCATAGGCTGTCACTCGTGGTCTAGTATGATTGCCTTCCAAGTGTAGAGTCTTGGTGGTGGGTCCGTAAGTGACTGTAGAGACCTGTTCTTGGTCCACATGTTCTTTTGCAGTGAGAATATCAGTTTCCATTGGACATCTGAAGGTGATCCCAACAAAGGGTTGGCTTGATGCACCTTCCTGTTAACACACTTCTGCCTTTCACTCTCCATTTGTGCCTCTTTGAATTCCACAGCACTCTTGGTAACTGCCGAACTCTTGAGGGCCAGGGCTTCCCAGTTCTCAGTGTCTACACCACAGTCATTAGTGCTGAGGGGACACCAAAGTTTTCAGGCTCTCACTTAGGCCTTTTGGCTTAGGACCTCGCAGTCCCTTCTGCCTCACTGTCAGCCTGGTATGCATCCAGCATCCATCCAAAGGGAACCCATTTGCACCCGTCTCCCATGGATCTCGTGCTCTCTTCCCACCACAAAACTGTGCCTGAAGAGGTTGGCATATTGATTCCCTCCCCTTATTATTTAAATACTAGGACCACAAATTGAATCTCAAGATCCGCAATCCCATGATCTCCAACAATGAAGCCCAAAGTGACCTTTCCCCCAGTTTCAAGCATCTTCTCCATGAGCTTGCCAAAAGTCGCACAAGTAATAATAATAATACTAATTTTATTTCTTCCTCATTTTTATTTTGTCGTGGTGGGAAAAAAACACATTATTATTATATAAAATACATATATTAAAATACATAGAACAAAGATTAAACACAAGACACAAGTTTAAAATTTGTGCTTAAAACTAGCTGGGTAGGCCTGCTGGAAGAGATAGGTCTTCCAATGTGTTTTAAATTCTGACAGTTCAATCAGTTGTAAAAGTTCTTCTGGCAGGTCATTCCACAGTCATGGGGCAGCCAATGAAAAGGTCCTCTGGGTGATGGATACCAATTGGATTGAAAGCAAACAAGTGAGACATCCGAGGAACTTTGAAGAAATCAAAAATACCAAACATTGTTATAAAAAGAGCTCACCCACGTACCACGGCTGAAAAAGGGACTACTCCAGAAGGTGCTATACAGTATGGACTGAATTTAACATTATTATAGGGCTGCAGATTGTTAGCTGCCATTGGTCAAGTCAGTTTCTCAACGCACAGGATGGTGACTGGAATAAAATGGGGAGAAGAGCCATGTGTACTGCCATGGATTCACTGGAAAAAGTGGAATGTAAATTTATTTATTTATTTATTTAGAGCATTTATATTCCGCCCTTCTCACCCCAAAGGGGACTCAGGGCTGATCACATTACACATATAGGCAAACATTCAATGCCTTTTAACATAGAACAAAGACAAGACAAACATAGGCTCCGAGCGGGCCTCGAACTCATGACCTCCTGGTCAGAGTGATTCATTGCAGCTGGTTTCAGCTGGCTTGCTCTCCAGCCTGCACCACAGCATAATTTCTTGTTATATAAACAATAACAAAAAATTATGACAAATATAAAAATATAACAATAAAAAATCAGGGTAGTATTTTTGGCTTAGCAGTAAAGTGAAAAGGACCGGATTATTGGTTTTGCACAAAGTACAATAAAGCCTCTGATCTTTGCCTTTATTCCATCTGTATTTAATTCGATCCTTTGGGAGCTCGACATTCCAGGCCCCAAACCCATGACATCTTGGACATGTTCACAGTGCTCTCTATAACCTGTAATGTCATTGGAGGGAGGCCCATTGGTGCCCATTGGGAGATATAGCTATTTGTGGAAGTGGGAACTTGTCTGTGGAAGTGGACACCCCGGTCACACACATACATACATATTTTCACTTTTATTATGTGTATCGATTATGTGGTTTTTTCCCACCAGAAGGAAATACAAATGATGAAGAAATAAAATAATATTCCCTCTAAATTTCTTCTTTATTTCACCTGTGAAGAAAGTAACCTATTTATGTTCATGTCTGAGATTTTAACTCATGGGGAGGGGAGAGAATGGATGTGTACTTTGGGGCAGAACTGTGCAAGTTAAGTAGGAAGCCTGTCTGTTTATATGCATTCTTAAATATATGCAGGAGCTGAACTGGCTAGGGTGGGGAGAGAACAGGAAGCAAATGTTCATTGCCTTGAATGAGGTCTGAAGTGACTCACAATGACTCAGAGACAGGAGAAGCCAGATTGCCTGGTCTGAACTTTAAGCTGAAATTTGTGAACGTAAGCTGATTGAGGCCAGCTACCTCTCAGTGGCCAACTGGCTGGACTACTGCACCGCTTTCAAGCATAGTAATAAAGGCTAGGAGGAGGCAAGAGTTTCACTTTGCTTTCTGAGAAAAGTCCTGTCATTCCAGTAAGAAAGGCTCCTATTGTACAATAGTCCTTTGCTTCATTCATGGAATTCTATGAGAGCTGCAGATGTCATCTTACATTTGTAAACATCCTGTGTTTTTCCTCCACTATTTCCACTGCCTATCTCCCAAGAAAGAAACAGTCCCATTACAAATGAAAAGGAGGAATAGTTAGTTACACACAACATTTCGATGAGTAAGCATTCATGTGCCAAGTACCAATGATTTGTTTGATCTTATTAAATGTACTGATTTAAAGTGAATATTAAAACATGAGTATTTAGTGCAGTTCTGCTCAAAACAAATGTACTTGGGAATTATTTTTGGATTCTGTCATTGCAATGCACTTAGAACTAATGGGATCATGTACAAGGTAGAGTCTCGCTTATCCAACCTTCATTCATCCAATGTTCTGTATTATCCAACGCAATTTGACTCCCGCCCGGATCCACAGCTGTTGCTCTAGGCAGGCAAGGATCACAGATTTTAAAAAATCTTCTTAGGACTGAACTTTTTACAGATTTAACTTCTGACAATGTTGTTACTGTAAGTTCATTTTATGCAATTCTATCTTTATTTGTAGTCAATTTTTAGTAGTCAATGTTTTCAATACATTGCAATGTTTTGGTGCTTAATTTGTGAAATCATAATGTGAAATTGTGAAATCAATACATTGCAATGTTTTGGTGCTTAATTTGTGAAATCGTAATGTGATGTTTAATAGGTTTTTCCTTAATCCCTCCTTATTATCCAACATTTTCACGTATCCAGCATTCTGCCAGCCCGTTTATGTTGGATAAGCGTGCCTCTACTGTATTTAAATTATTTTAACTTAGATTTTAAAAAAAACAAAGGTGTTCTTACAGCTGATGAAAATTCATACATTCTTGCATGAGTTGGCAGACACTGAAGTCAATTAGGTTTTGATTTGCAAGACAGCATGGAAACAGAAAATCATCTTATTTTTTAACTCAGTTCTTTCATCCATAAGTGCTGTTGGTCATGGATGGGCACAGAGAGAGGCCCAAAGGACCTTCAGGACCCATAATCCCTCTCCAACAACATTTGCAATATATGATGTTCTGCCACCCTAGTAAAGGTAAAGGTTTCCCCTTGACATTAAGTCTAGTTGAATCTGACTTTGGGGAGTGGTGCTCATCTCCATTTCTAAGCTGAAGAGCCAGTATTGTATGGAAAGCTATTACCTTCCCGCCTAAGCAGTACCTATTTATCTACTCACATTTGCATGTTTTCAAACTTCTCGGTTTGCAGAAGCTGGGGCTAGTAGCAGGAGGTTATCCTGTTACATGAGTTCGAACTGCCGACCTTCTGGTCAGCAAGTTCTGCAGCTTAGCGGTTTAACCCATTGCATTACCATGGCCCCATTCTGCCACCCTAGTCAATCAATATTTTCTAGTATCCTTTGCCAGTTCACATATAGTACACAGCTTTCAAAATGTCTACCTTCAATGAATTTAAAATGGAATAGAAATGGAGACCAATTTTTTTCTAGTTAATCAGTATTTCTGACAAGAATGTATCTTGCACTGAGTCCAATGCTGCCATCTCCAAGCAGCATATCCTTATTGGGTTATTCCCCCCATTCACTTTCTTATAAAGTCCTTGCAACAGCATCATTAAACTACATTCCTACTACTGTACAAAGGGGACAAATGAATGTAGAGTGAGGAAACAGGTGAATTACTTCAGGATATAAGTTATCTCAAAGTTCATTGGAGGAAATAAAGCCTACTATTGTCTTTCCAGCAGCTGTTGTGTGTTTTAATGCAACACATAGTTTTAGCCTTAACAGGCAGAAAGAAAAGAGGCACCAAAGACGCTCAAACGAAAAGAAAAATGTGACAGAGACAGCTGAACTTCGGGCTGACTCTCAGAATGAAAATATCTCAGTGCATTCCATGTTCTTTAAGGACCAAAGAAAACAGATGAAAAATCTGAATGATCTCAGACTAGATTTAGCCCTGGAGAAACTCCTGCTGTCATTACTTGGGGATTCCCCTTGAAAAGAAATGGTGTTGTAAAACAAAGCAGGACTTTTTGATGGATAGGGATGATAGCATGAACCAATTGTCCATAATTGTTTTTTTAGTATTGATATGGCGGCTTCAGTATTTCTGGTTTAGGCACAAGGGATTTCTCAGCTTAAACATGAAACTAGTCTTATTTACTGCCTATACGTTTTTCCTCGTTGATAATAAAAGTTGCAAAACAGGAATAAAAAGAGCAGATCAAGTATCCCTTATCCAAAATCCTTGGGACCAGAAGTGTCAGGATTTCGATCCCCCCACCCCTGGATTTTGAAATACAGTAGAGTCTCACTTATCCAACACTTGCTTATCCAACGTTATGTATTATCCAACGCATTTTTGTAGTCAATGTTTTCAATAAATCATGATATTTTGGTGCTAAATTCCTAAATACAGTAATTACTACATAGCATTATTTCGAATTGAACTACTTTTTCTGTCAAATTTGTTGTATAACATGATGTTTGGGTGCTTAATTTGTAAAATCATAATTTAATTTGATGCTTAATAGGCTTTTCCTTAATCCCTCCTTATTATCCAACATATTTGCTTATCCAACGCTCTGCCAGCCTATTTATGTTGAATAAGTGAGACTCTACTGTACTTGTATTCGCATGTGTACATAATGAGTTATCTTGGAGATGAGGTCTACGTCTAAACATGAAATTTGTTTCATATATACATAGTCTGAAAATAACTGCATATACAATATCTTAATGCTGTTGTGCATGAAACAAAGTTTTGAATACATCAAAGCAACAGAAAGCAAAGGTGTCACTATCCCAACCTGCCATTTTTAGATTTTAGAGCATTCTGGGTTTTGGAATAAGAGATGCTCAACCGGTATATCCCTTATCATTAGTGATGGGCAGACACAATTAGCTACCTATGACATTTGTGCAACCGCGTTCTAATACACGGTTTGGATTGTACTAGCACCTGCAAATTAAAATATTTTAGGTCTCCATAATATATAGCAGACTCTCAGTTAAGTGGATGCAAGCAACCAAAATTCCCAAGCAACTGGCAAAAAGAAATCAAAGCAATAATGCATAAAATAAATATGAAATACATCTATAATACAATACAACTGTGTTACATTAAGTTAAGCTTGTCTTTATTTGATTATTGTATTTCAATATTAATATAAGTCAGTACAGAATTTATGGTGTGGTATAGTACACGGCTTCTTAAACTTTTCCCACTCATGACTCCTTTACACCTAATATTTTTTTTTCATGATCTATATTGGTATATAAAATAAGTATAAAACTGAACATTTACTGGTTACAAATCAGCATTTGTAAGGATTGCTAAAAAGGCTGATTTTCTTTTACATGGAGTGCAGGTGATGCATTTTTGCAACATCCACCATGAACACTGCACGTTGTTTGTAACAGATTAGTGTAAATGAGTGTTCAGAAACCTTTTAATGCCAAATTTTTCATGACCTCAACACTGATGTAAGGGGACCCCATTTGGGGTCAGGATCCACAGTTTAAGAAACTATGGCATAGCTCGGAGTATAATACTAGTCTATCTTATTTTTAATAGTAACTCTCAAGCAACCAGAAAGCACATTTATTCGGTACCTACCAATTCCCATGGGTGTTGGTTAACTGAGAGTCTACTATACTGTAGTTTGAATTCTAGAAAAAGAAATTGTATAAATTAATCATGAAGATAGGAAAGCCTTGGTAATTTCCTTGTAAAGTGTGTGCACATTTATATTATTAATGCTCAAATATCTTTGGTGAAATCCATAATTATGCCAATGCATGTATATCTGCATATGCTTACTGGCATAATTATCATAGATTTCACAAAAGAATCTTAACAATTGTAGCATGTTAAAGCGATTTATGGGATTTGAAACTGATTTTCACATAGCATAGTTTTCAGGGTACCCCAAAAAAAGGGAATGGCTACATCTAGATTTATTTCCTTTTCATTTTGTTTGAGGCAGTTATGAACAAAATATCCTTCTCCCCAAATTCAACTATGAATGATGTTGAAAAAATAGTCTGCTCTCTGATTTTAGTAATCCATATCTTGAAAATATCCCCCCCCCCCCCCCCCCCCAAAAAAATATCCCCAAACAAGCAAAAAGCAAACCCTTATTCTGGCTATTTTATATAAGGGACACCATGTTACTACACCATTGTATATGATGGAACTTTAACATACATTGATTTTGGTATTTCTGGAGGGTCTTGGATCCAAACTCCATTTGGACTTTCAGTTATTTTTGTGGTTTATATCCATGCTTCAATTGTAATACTTCAGTTAGGACAGCAAAGGAAAAAAAAGATTGGAAATGGCTGGTGTATGCATGTATGATATTAGGTAGCTTTGTACACTGAAGACAGCTTGGAGTAAGCCATAAACCTTTGTTGTGAAGAAGGAAATGTTCCCAAATGTCCACATTGTCTATCATGGATTTTATATGGCTTAGACTGGTGGGAACGAAGAAGAAAGAAAGTACTTTATTAAAGCATTATTTTTTTAAAGTCAGAGATTCTGTAATGATGCACACTGAATGCTGGTCAAATAATCTGGCAGTTTAGAGATACCCTGCTATTTTTAAAAAATCCGAAATTGTTGTTTGAACAGCTGGAGGCCTTTCATGAGATTATGGTGCTCAATAACTGGAGCAATAGTTCAATGCCTGAGGGTGCTGGAAGCTCTGAAGTAGCTAAGGAACTTGTAGCAGAGGTTCACCACAAAGTACCATATGTTCTGAGCCATTTGTGACCTTGCAATAAAAATGCGCCAGATGATCACAAGAAAGATGGTATTAAGTGCATACTGAATATTCCTGAGCCTGGAGAAAAAGAAAGAAAAGTGGGTAAAACATCAGCTTGGTGGGCAAACAATTAATGGACAGAATACACCCATATGCCCATTCTTCTATCATAGCATTGATAATGAACTGTAGTTTGCTCTACAGCAGGCCTGGGCACATTCAGCCCTCCAGGTGTTTTGGACTTCAGCTCTCACAATTAATAACAGCCCGTTGAAGTCCAAAACATCTGGAGGGATGAAGTTTGCCATGCCTGTTCTGAAGTTTTTCTTTACACTACTACAAAAACATGGCAAAAACACAGGGGAAGGCTGGGGAAAAAACTGTAAAAGAATCAGTCTGCACTGGTTGCTGAATTCTAAAGAGCTATGAGATGGAATCGGTAGATAGAGAACCAGGCAAGTTTTACTAAATTATTATTGCTATTACTATTACTTTTATATTTATACCATACTTTGTCTCCCCAAATGGGGCTCAAAGCAGCTTGACATAAAAGAATTAGTATACAATTTTAAATATACAAATATCCAAACATTAAAACAGAATTAAACACAAACAGTACTAAAAATTCAGTTAAAATCCAGCAAAAACATATTCAAAGTTAAAAATCACAGCATCCCTTGACTAGAACTTAGATACCTTCATCTTTAAAAGCCTGTCTGAATAAAAAGGTTTTAGCCTGCAGCCAGAAGGACAGCTTGGGGAGATAGGGCGGAATATAAATAAATTGGGGAGATAGGGCGGAATACAAATTATTATTTCCTGGGTAGGGAGTTCCAGAGTCGTGGGGCAGCCACTGAGAAGGCCCGCTCTCTCGTTCCCACCAATCAAGCTTGAGATGGAAGTGGAACTGAGAGAAGGGCCTCTCTTGAAGCTCTCAGGGCCCAGGCAGGTTCATACAAGGGGATGCGGTCGGCCAAATAAGTCATAACCAGCACTTTGAATTATGCCCAGGAACAGACTGGCAACCAGTGGAGCTGCTTCAACAGGGGGGTTGTCCACTCCCTATAGCCACCTCTAGTGAGCAACTTGGTTGCAGATCTTTGGACCAGCTGAATTTTCCAAGCACTTTTCAGAGGCAGCCCCATGTAGTGCATGTTACAGTAATCCAGACAGGATGTAACTAAGGCATATACCCCAGATCTGGCTTCTCAACAAACAAGTATAGTTGGTGCACAAGTTTTAATTGTTCAAAGGCCATTCTGGCCACCTCAGAAAAATGGGTCTACAGGTTTAGTGCTGAGTCCAGGAAGACCCACAAACCCGAGTCCAGGAGGACCCATGGCGGGAAGGCCCAGCCAGCCTGGATGGGCCTTCTCTTTTGGGCCCGGGCATGAAGAAGGAGGCGGGGGTGGCACCATCCTCCTGGGGGTTCGACTGCGCCCCCGGGACGATGGCGCAAGGAGCAAATGTTTTCCTCGGCTGGCGGTTGGACCCCCTCTGTATGCAGGTGAGAACAAACCTTATTTAAACATTTAGAGCTAAAAAGCCAGTTTTTTGCTATTGTACCAATAGATTTTAACAGTGCAATAGCACATGATGTTGCAGTATACACAAAAGGCTCTATTTGTCTCACTTTCTCAAGTGCTGCTTTGCTGCAGGAATTCCAGCCATATCTTCATTCAAAAGGTATTTCTTCGTTCCTAAGCAGTAGTTTTCTATGTATTCTGACCAATGCAGCTGACGGACATCGAAGCAAAATAACTGCAATTAGAGAAGAAAAGAAGAACAGCAGAGATGTATCACAAATGGAGGGGAAGAGGGACTACTTTCTGAAATTATACAAAATGTTTTATCAAGCAAAACAGATATAAAGAATTTTATATCTGCGTTTACTAGGAAAGCAAAGGAGTCTTGGGCCCATTTGTTCCCAAGAAAGAGATTCTTCCCTCATCGATGTTTCCTCCTCCTCTACCACACACTGGACATCAAAAGATGCTGAGAGAGCTCCATCCAGCCTATAACACTGGCTTCTACCTAAAGAAGCATGGCAAAGTCCCAAGTCAGACTCTGAGGAAATACCATAAACTGTATTTGGGGAGTCATTCTTAACTACAATACTTTTTAAGAGTCTTGTGTAGGTGTTTGTTTTGGACACAGTGCTTATCCTGAGCACATGCCTAAGGGGGGTAGGGCTTGTTTTGGGATTTTGCACTTTCTGAGCACATGGATGAATGGGGCTTCTGCTGAGTCTCTGATCTGCTTGGGAGTGGAGTTAGCAGCTACTATTTTCATATAACTGCTCCCTTAATCTTTTGATCTCAGTCTCTGAGGGTCAGCAGGACACACTTGTGGCATATGCAGTTATATCAGCGAGAGTTGAACAGGAACTCTGCTAATACACAACGCCAGCAGATATTTCACATGAATTTTGAAAGGGGAGCCTCGAGACTTAAGATTACTGAATATGGATAGCAAGGGAGTTGCTGTAGTTGTTTGCAAAAGCTTGAAAGGCTCTGGGTAGAAAATTAAAGGACCTTGATGCACCAGTTTTTATATTTCCTCCCAATTGAAGGACACAGCCCAGGATGGGAGAGAACAACGGAGGTGAAAAAAAGGAACTGAGGATTTGGCAGGACCTACCTATTTATATGAGCATGGAGAATGGGCAGGGTTATCACCAAAATGTTTTAATAACATTCTAGAAAGTTCCACGTGTGCTCCGTGCAGGCAGGGAATAACCCATTTGTGTGATTCACTGAGGCCACAAAGAAAAATCACTGTAACACAGTCTTGTTATTGTAACAATTCATTTACCATCTTTTCTATGCAGTAGGCCTGCCATTTTCTTCTTCCTCTTCTACCAAACATAATAAAAGAGTCTTCTTTTAAATATTTTAACATCTTGAACAAGCCTGAGGCCACTTGGAGCTTTAGCTTTTCTGATTCTCTCAACAGTTCTTTGTTATTAGGCTGAATTACAGTGGCTTCACCTGTGTTACCATGGATCAGCCCAATGTGACATTTGGTCACTGTGGGGCTGATCCTAATCTACTCTGACCTAAATGGCCAGTGTAGATGGGGCCCATGTCTTCAGTTTGATTGAAGGGGTTGTGGGGAGTTACAGTTTCCACTAGCAAATTGAATATTCCCTGGTTGGAAATAAATTAGATTTCCACAGTATATGAAAACTTGGACATGCCATGCCTCCTTCAACATAATTTAATTCAGGGGTCCCCAAACTAAGGCCTGTGGGCCAGATGCGGCCCTCCAAGGTCATTTATTTGGCCCCTGACCTAAACTTTAGACTTAGGGTTGACCTAAGTCTGAAACGACTTGAAGGCACACAATAACAACAATCCTAATTTTGGACTATTTCATCATAGTTTGGCCCCCCAATGGTCTGAAGGACCGTGAATCGGCCCTTCACTTAAAAAGTTTGAGGACCCCTGATTTAATTAATCACTCTTACTGCAACACATCTGCCTGGCAGTGCTGAACTATGGTTCTAGATAGCCTTGTGACTGAAGAGCCAAAACAGAAAGCCACATGCTCTGATAAACACAATAGTCAGTGCATTCAGACTGATGCAAATGCCACATTTATCCTTATAAAAACTTGAACCATGCCATGTCACAAAATCATTTCATATTCCTAGTACATTTATGAAAACTCTGACCACAAAAAGAGACATCAGTACTGTATAGCTTGAAATGTTCCCAGAATTGACCTGCTATTTGTTCCTTGGTCATAGATCATAAAACAATACTTACCTTTTTGTCCTTTGGACTGAGCTGGTTCATTAACATATTCATATTGTCTGAACTCCATTCCCAGGTACGGCTGGTAAAATATTCAAAGAATGTCATAGACTTGTGCAGACGACTGAATAGCTTCATCATTCTAACAGAGAAAATTGAAAGATTTGAAATGTCCAACATTTTTACAGTTACAGTTAAAATGAGTATTTTATACTGAAAACATTTGACTAGTTAAAGTTCAAATTATAGAAAAAATGGATGATGTAACAGCTATCTGATAAGAATGTGAAATTTGAATCAGGTAATTTGGGTTTCCTTAAAATCACAGAGCTTGGGATCCTTCATGCTATACAATTATGGTACTATGAGTCTTCTCTAAGTGTCATGGCTGTAATCATAATTTATCAAAGACTTCAAAAGAATCTTATATCTTTAAGACTAAGAGAAAAATGTTGGTAGCGTACGTTTTCACAGATGTAAGTCTACTGCATCAGAGACATGGAGTGAAGTGCCTTTATAGCTATGAATGACAAAAGAAACAGATCTCTGTGGGGACAGGAATACACAAAACCCAGAATACATCAACCTTCCTTGGCATTCTGTCTTGGAGCCCAGAGCAATAGGCCTTGGACAAATCTGTACACATAATAAAAGTGAAAATCTGTGTGTGTATGTGGCATGGGTGTCCGCTCAAACAGACAGCCTCCGGCCTCCACAAACAGGCTATAGTTCCCAGTGCTGTGAAGCCACCAAGTCACTCTCTTCAAGGACATTGCAGGTTACAGCGAGCACATCCCAGTGTTCCTTTCTCTATTTGCATGACCCAGCCCACTGCCTCTCCTTTAACCCTTCCCTGCCCTTTCCTATGGCACACAGCAAACAGAGGAATTGATCAGCAACTGATCAATTGCCAGTGTTAGTGCAATGCCAAGTGAGGTGACTGAGGCATCTGTCTGTCCGATTTTCCTGGATTCGTTTTGGCTTGTGCAACCCAATGACGTGGACAAGGTCCTTGGACTAGTGAGCGAGACCACCTGTGCTCTAGATCCTTGCCCTTCTTGGTTAATCAAACTTACCAAGGGAGGATTGGTATATTGGTTTTAGAGGATAATAAATTCCTCACTGGAGCAAGGGATATTTCCATCTAGCCTTAAACAGGCAATAATCAGGCCTATATTAAAAAAAGGCATCCCTTGACTCCTCCATTCTTAACAACTATAGACCGATCTCCAACCTCCCATTCCTGGGCAAGGTACTGGAGTGGGTGGTTGCCTCTCAGCTCCAAGGATTCTTGGAAGAAACAGAGTTTCTAGACCATTCGCAGTCTGGTTTCAGGCCTGGGCACAGAACTGAGACGTCTTTGGTTGATGACCTCCGCAGAGAGCTAGACGGGGGGAGTGTCCCTTCTGGTTCTTTTGGATATCTCAGCGGCTTTTGATACCATTGACCATGGTATCCTTCTGGGACGGCTTCCTGGGATGGGTCTCGGGGGCACTGCTCTACAGTGGCTCCAATCATTCTCAGTCAGTGAAGCTGGGGGATAACTGCTTGGACCCCTGGCCATTGACCTGTGGGGTCCTGCAAGGTTCCATTCTGTCCCCCATGCTTTCAACATCTACAGGAAACTGCTGGGTAAGATCATCCAGAGTTTTGGAGTTCGATGCCATCTCTATGCAGATGACATCCAACTCTACAACTCATTTACACCCAACTCCAAGGAAGCCCCTCGGATACTGGACCAGTGCCTGGCCGCTGTGTTGGCCTGGATGAGGGCGAACAAGCTGAAGCTCAATCCTGACAAGACAGAGGCCCTCGAGGTCAGTTGCACATCTGATCGGGGTATAAGTTGGCAACCTGTGCTCGATGGGGTTGCACTCCCCCTGAAGACACAGGTCCACATTTTGGATTCGGAGGTGAAGCTTAATGCTCAGATGTCGGCGGTGACTGGGAGGGCCTTTGCACAATTAAAACTTGTGCACCAGCTGCGACTGTATCTTGTGAAGTCTCACTTGGCCATGGTAGTCCATGCCCTAGTCGCCTCTAGACTGGACTATTACAACACACTCTATGTGCGGTTGCCCTTGAAGACGGCCCGGAAACTACAATTAGTCCAGTGATCAGCAGCCAGATTGCTAACGGGTGCAAATTACAGGGAGAGGTCAACCCCCCTGTTTAAGGAGCACCAAATCCCAGTGTTCCTTTCTCTCTCGATTTGCATGATCCCACCCACTGCCTTTCCCTTAACCCTTTCCTATTCTTTCCTATGGCACACAGCAAATAGAGGAATTGATCAGCAACTGAACATACTGGAGAGATAGGTTTGGGGAGAATTCACCATGATTTATAGGAGTTGTGGGGACTGGGATGTATAGCTCACCTGCAACCTAAGAGCACTCTGAACCCCACCAGCAATGGACCTGGAACTAACTTGGCACACAGACCTAATGCGGCCAACTTTGCATACTGGCAGGGTTTGGGGATGATTAACTTTGACATCCAGGATTCAGAGAACACTGAACCCAGCAAATGACAGATCTGGACCAAACTTGGCACACAAATTCAACATGGCCAACTAGGAACACTGATGGACTTTGGAGGCGACTGACATTTATCTCTAGGAGTTATAGTTCATCTGTATTCTGTGAGCCCTCTGAACCTCACCAATGACAGATCTGGATCAATCTTGGCACACAAACCCAACACTGCCAACTTGGCGTGATTGACCTCGGCATCAGAGTTATAGTTCACCCATATTCAGAGAACACTGAGCCCAACAAGTAACGGATTTGGACCAAACTTGACACACAGACCCAACATGGCCAGCTGTGAATACTGGGGGAGTTTTGGGAGGATTGGCCCAAGATTTTTGGGAAATGTAGTTCACTCACATCCTTATGCATTTTCTAATGGGAACATTCATAAAAACAACAGGAAAAACTAAGCTTTTTCCTAAGACATAGTGTAACATAGGCGCAAACTGATATTACCTAACTGTTAACTGTAGCAAATGACAGAGAGCTAGAAATCTGTCTGTTGGGAGGAACGCCCTTTGTGACATGGAATCGAAGAAAGCGCCTATGAATCTTATCCTTGTAGTCAGATTCAAGGACGATTTCTCAGTGTTGAGCTCGAGGCCTAGAGACTGTAGGAGCTTGAGTGAAGTCGAGACATGTGACTACAGGGTGGTCGGGTCAGGGGAGACCAGTAACCAGTTGTCTAGATATAGGAAGATAATTATTCCCTGCTTTCTGAGGTGGGCTGCTATCACCGCAATAACTTTAGTAAACATCCTCGGTGCCGTGACGAGGCCGAATGGGAGGACGGAGAATTGGTAGGTCTGGTCGCCTAGATTAAATGTTATTGTTAGAAGCAGTATGGCCTCACTGTTTTTGGGCTTAGTGGTGCTTCCTCTGCTGGAGATGCTGGTTTGGTTGTCCTTGCCTCACAGGTTGCCTGTAGCCCTGGTTGGGGAAGGACTGGTGGGGGAATCTTCGTACCATGGTGGATGCCAGTGCCTGTGCTGAGCATGGGACTGCTGAATCTCATTCTTAGCTGCCAGAATTTTAAAATCTTGATTCGATTTTAGTTTATCATCTGTCCCAGCATTGAAAAGTATGAGCGCATCGAACGGGAGGTCTTCAATAACCTGCTAGAGGAGGAGGAGAGGCCCGATGATCTCAGCCAAGAATGGCGGTGGATTGCCACAGCGTGTGCAATCATTTTTCCTGCAGTGTCACCAGTGTGCTTAGCCATCTGAATTTGATAGTGAGCTAGAGTGTCTGCCTCCTATTGGTGGGTCATCAGTACAGATAACTTGTCAAAGAATGGTTGGGCCTTCTCCCAGAGGATCTGCTGGTACGCTCCCATGCAGGCGCCATAGTTCACCATCTGGCAAAGGAAGAGGGCAACGGAATAAAGCTTGCGGCCAACGGTGTCGAAGCGTTTGTCTTCTCGGTCCAATGGGTTGTTAGCTTGGCGGCCCGAGGATTGGGCTGCCTTGACAACCACCGAATTTGGGTCAGGGTAGTGCTTTAGCCATTCCAATGTGTTGTCATTGATACAGTATCATGCCTCAATGCGTTTTGAGGTCGGAGGTATCTAGATTACGTTTAGAAGATAAGGCAGAAAAGGAAGCAGAGTAGCTGGGGGAGCCTCCGCCTGGACTCGTTTGAAGACTGGATCTGTTACTGCCTTGGAGGTCTGTTTGATCTTGTGACCGAGGGCATCGGCCATCCTGACCATTTGGTTGGTGAAGGCACGAACGTTATCCGTCGGAGTTGGAGGTTCGACTTCGTACGCCTCCGGTGCTCATGATAGATCGAGTCCAAGGGAGAGCACTGAATCATAATGTATGGATTCTGCTAAATCGCCATCTTGGTCATCGTCTTCGGTCCCTTTAGGAGACCGAAGAGGAGACGTCAGTTGTGCGTCTGGCCCTTGTGGGGGAGGTTGGCTCGGGGCCTAGGTGACCAGGTGCTTAGAGGCCGAGGCCTGGGCTGCCCTGGTGAGGCGTGTTGTTTATCGCCTCCTCTCCGGGGTTGTGGAGGGTGGGAAAAGTTCCTGGCATGCTTGCGGTTGTTGAGCCCGAGTCAGGGGAACTGAACACCTGGACCACTGTTTGAAAAGAGTGGTGGGGTGAATCCTGCAATTTGCCGTCCAACAATTGGTAAGTCGGAGACTGAGAAGAAGATCTCTTAGGTTCGGCCAGTTGGATAGGAGACGAGCATTGAGATGATGTTGCTGAAGAAGAGGGGACATCTTTCTTGGAAGATGCTGAAGAGGAGGAATGCTGTGGAGCCCTCCTTTTGGCCAGCAGCTATTTAGATGGGGCCCTCATGGACTTTCCCGGGGTGGGCGGTACCGGATATGGAGACACGGTGTCAGATTGAGCTCGGCGAGTCTCCTCATGGGCCCATTTGAAAGCAATTTTCATTGCTGCAGAAGATGGCGGAGCTCCCAGGTGGGATCGAACCGAAGTTGCTGAGACCACTGAGGTCGACATCGAGGAGGGGCCTACCTTGCCCAAACGGGTCGACACTGTGGCTGTAGTCTCCATGCATGGGGCCTTCAAGGGTCTAGGGGCCTTCAAGGTTTTCGAGGCTCTGGAGGAAGTCGAGGCCATCGTGGTTGTCGGGGTTGAGGTGGAGGCTGATAGCACTGCAGCCAAGGACCTCTGATAGAGGAGTACCTTCAGGTGAGCCGCTTGGTTCTTCTTCGCTTGAGCCGTGAAGGTGAGGCAATGGCAGCAGGACCCGAAAAAGTGGCCTTCTCCTAGACAGAGAAGGCACTTGGCGTGGCCATCAGAGTCAGGAATTTTCGCTGCACATTCTGTGCACCTTTTAAAGCGTGTCATCGACATGGAAAGATTCCAATGTGAACCTTGCGGCGGAAAAAAGGAACCAGGGAGCTGGCTCCGGGGGCTGGCTTTTATGCCCTCTTCGTAGAGGGGAGGGGTTACCGTCAAAATTTAAAAGATTCAGCTTGGAAGATTTTCTGTTGGAACCTGCGCAAGCGCAGTTATTTCCACTAGTGTGCATTCACAGAGTACATGAAGAAAAATACCAGGTGCTGTTAGGTATATTTCAGAAGAAGGAACTGGCAACACCTCTGAGTATTCCTTACCTACGAAACCCCTATGAAATTCTTGGGGTCAGCATAAGTCGACAGGCGACTTGAAGGTGCACACACACAAGCACAGAGCCTATCTTATCTTCCTATCCTGTTAGTTAAATGCTGCTAATTCAGAGTCACACTCAATAACAGCACAAAGGCAGGAAAGGCAACCTGTGGAACAGGTCTGATTTTATCATTACTGTGGAAAGATCTCGTGCATCTTGTTGTCAACATATTGACACAACATGCTTCCTCTCACCTTGGTTTCCTTCCAGTTAGTCTCAGATACAAATCATAGAGAAAGGCTGGAGCTTTGTGACTGACAGCTGTCCAATACTGGTGCATCAAGTAATTTGAGGTCATGTTAGCCTTAGGTATTCTAAAGGCTTTCTCCAGTGGGTTCCTCTTGTATGTAGATATGACATGATGTTCTGCATAACAGAAAAACAAATGTGTTCATCAAAAGACTAATAGTACCAAATAACATACCTGCAGGAATATTTGAATATACCTGAATTTATTTAATACCAACAATAAAAGAGACATTGCAAAACTGCAAATAAGTTTGGGCACTTGACAGGAATCCACCTGGGAGAAGAAGGAAACCCATTTCAGCCTTATGAAATCTATCTACTGTTTATAAGCCCATAAAGACAGTATTTATATTAGGGACTGTAGACAAACAGCCATCTACCCGAAGTCTTTAATGATTGTATATATTTTTCTTAAATATACATAAAATTCACCTTTCTAATTTCACCTAGTTTTGAGCAGAACAGGTTACTTACCTGTAAATGTAGTTCATTGAATGGTCACCTGTGCACTCATGCAATGAGTTTTGCACTTGTATAGCAACTTCTAAACACAGATGCCAAGGCTGCTAAGCTACTGTTTCCTTAGTTGTGATGTCCACTAACAGTGTCAGTGATGTGACAGAGGGGAGATACAGAGGGCTTGTGTCAGTACACAGATGACCATCGAGCCATGAGGAGAGGTGGGTAAGAAATAAATAATAACAATAACAACAACAATAATAATTGAAGAACCGGTTACAGGTAAGCAATCTGTTCTTCACTTTTGTACATCACACAATTGAGAAATTTACCACAGGAAGATGGGTTGGTCACTACATGACAGAAGATAGGACAGCCCAGTCAAAGGTTCAGTATCTACAGTCCAGTCAATAATGCCACACAACAACACTCAGGAGAAAGGAATTTTGGTCTTACCTGTGACATGTTTATTTTCAGCAGGAGGGAGAGAACATCCTGATGTAAGTAGGTTGCTGACCTGCTTGATCTGACAGGCAAAAACCAACCAAACTTTCAACTGGGATATCCACCAGGGAGCAGCCCTACCAGAGCTTTCCAGTTGAGCCAAAGTCAAAACCTTCAAAAATGTAGGCACAGACTATAAAGATACCAAAAACAAGTGAAGAAAAGATCCATATCAGCAGCGTTTACTTTGGGCAGCTGGGGTGAGGGAGGTGTCCCCTCTCTTCTGCTGAAAACGAACATGTCACAGGCAAAAAAACAAAAAACAAAAAAACAAAAACAGAAGCACCTTCCTACCAATGGAGGCCTTGAAAGATGAAAAACAAAATGGCCCAACTTGTACTATCTCACAAAAGTAATGTTGGAGTATAAGATAGTTACAAATATCTATCAAAGGAAAATTGGTGGAAAAGATAGAGGACACAAAATCAGAGCCCAGTTCTTCTGCAGAGGATTGAGAGTGAGAAATAGAGTCTGACTTAGTTCTTGTGTTAGGGTGCATAGAATGTTAAAAGAAGGCTTTTAGAGGATCTTGAGTCTGAGTATTTTAAAATGGCTGCAATTGAGAAGAGCCTGTATTTTTGGCATGCTGGGAGGAAAGGCACAGCTTAAAGTGGCCTTTTCTGAAGCTGGGATCACTGCGCTGCTTAAATTGGGAGATTCTCTACACTCTGTAAGAACACTGCTGGGTAAGGCTGCAATCAGTGGGATCACGATTACATGAAGCTGAGGCAGAAACTTCTGTTTCCTGGGCCAGTTGTAGAAGGCAGTGAGGATGGCTTGAGAGGCATCTACCAGAAGCAGATGATAGATCCCCATGCTCACTGCAGCATTGGGCAAAGCACTTGCCTCCTCCCAAGACCCAAATCGGCTGAACAATGGTGGTGCACAGTGGTGGAAGAAGGTCAACAATTTTTACATTCATTCGAGCACTTTAGCATATTGGTTGGCTCAGTCCTCGCCTCTGCTCTGGCCATGGCATTGCTGAAACTCCACGGAGGAAGGGAGGAAAGTGAGAAATCAGAATCAGAAAAAGAGGAGCGTGAAGAAAAAGAAGTTTTCTTATAGACAAAAGAGCTATTGTGCAGGGCACCTCCATCTAACATTGTTCTTCTGGCAGTTAGCTCTGAATGGACTCTTCCAGAGAGTGTAAATGTATTGGAAGGTTGTGGTATGTGTTGCTGTAGTCCCTGCATTTTTAAAACAATGTTTCTGTTGTCCCAGACTATTTTCTTGCAATCCCTGGTATCTGGTGCAATATTTTATTCCCACTCTCAAGTGGAAATAAAACCAACTCGCAAATGTGAATATAGCTTTTATTTTATATTTTCAAAACTATCAGAAAAATATGTTTCATTTAATTTCTTTATTTCAAATGTCAATGCTTTATTTATTCGCAAAACCACTTCTGAGCATTCCTTGCCTAAGAAAACCCTATGAAATTCATGGGGTCTCTGTTAGTCAAGTGACTTGAAGACGCACACACATAAACAATGATTTAGTGAAATTGCACTTTTGTAATATAATTCTATAGAACAATTTGCTTTAAATTCAGATATGAGAAATTCACAATTCAAACCAAAGGATCACTATAGCACACCATGCCTTGGTTGTTTTTTTAAAATATATATATATATATTTGGAAGAACCATAGTATGGATTTTAGAAATTACTACAGTCTCCCCCCAAAATGGAATGAATAGACACATAGATGACAAAAACTTGGAAAAATCCAAGGAGTTGTTATAAGAACTCATCCTTCTTCAGACCAATCTGGAAAACCCATTTTTTGACAAGGCTGAACCTATACTGTACATGGAAAATACCTCAGTCTCATTTCTAGCATCACATGATATTTCTCCCTGTGCTAACTGACATTATTATTTTTTACATGACAAAGGATTTTGATGGAATTTTTTTAAAAAAAAACCAGGGGTCTTTTTGTTGTTCTGCTTTTTGTTGTCATTGTTTGTTTTGGGGAAATAGTACATCTTTTCTCAACCAGGATTGAAATCAGAGTGATTTTTTTTTTTGAACAGGAGAGCCACTTCAATGTAGAAAGGTTGCAAAAATGTAGCTTAAAAAATCAAAGTAATGAGAGACATGACAGAGGTGTATAAAATTATTCCTGGTATTGAGAGAATGGATAAAAGGTTTCTCTCATTCATGTAAATACTAGAATCTGGGGTCATTCACTGTTACCAGCTGATTGCTAACTTGGTCTAGATTTTGGAAATTTAATCTCTTGACACTTAAGAAAATAAACACATGTCACTTTATTTATTTAACTTTATTCAACCTTTCTCCCAGGCTGAGACTCAAGGCTGGTTGGGACATAGAGTAGGCTATTTCTGTGTTTTAAGAGTGCAAGTTTATTAACTAGTTCTGGACATAAAGCCATCTACCCTGAAATATAATGAAAACCTGGTTGTCCTTTTCTGCACTTTTTCAGTGCTACAACATTTTTTTAAAGGTACTTCAAATTGTAAGGATTTGAATAACGCAGTGTTATAAGGTAAAGGTAAAGGTTTCCCCTGATGTTAAGTCCAGTCGTGTCCGACTCTGGGGTTTGGTGCTCATGTCCATTTCTAAGCTGAAGAGCAGGCGTTGTCCATAGACACCTCCAAGGTCATGTGGCCGGCATGACTGCATGGAACGCCATTACCTTCCCGCCGGAGCGGTACCTATTGATCTACTCACATTTGCATGTTTTCAAACTGCTAGATTGGTACTGATAACTTTATTTTCAGTTTGATAACTACCATATTCAATCACATAGCAGTCACCATTGCATAAGTAGCACTCCCATTTTCGGGGTGGCAAAATCGGTATAATTATATTTTTCACATATTAGCTGCATCCTTAGTTCATGGTGTGAATATTATGTGAAAGGGATAGGTGAGAGGCAGGTAGGTGGCCTGCCTCTCCCCTCCACAGTTACAGAGGCTTGCCTTGCTTGGAAAGGAGGCAGTCACACAAGGAAGTAAAGCTTTACACCTCCGTCCACCTGCTCCCTTTACAGCTATGGGGCTTCCTTCAGCTACCAGTCGAGGGAAGCCCCACAGCGACATTTTTAGCAAAATGTGTGGTTTTCTCTTTTAAAAACATAGCTACACACCACACTGTTATTTTGATTCACCTATTTACCACAGCAAGATTCCTTTCTTGGTCTGTCATTATCAGCTTAAATCCCATCAGCATACCTGCAAAATGGGAATTTTGCCTCAGTATGCATCATTTTACATATGCAGATATTGAATCTCATTTACCATTTTACTGGTCGTTCGCCCAGTTTGGGTGAATGATCAAACATTTTATGCTCTCAACATCTTTGGTAATTTAGAGTCTTCAGTTCTCAATTCCACATCATTGATGAAAAAGTTAAAAGTATTAATCCCAATACAATGGCCAACAATGGAATTGTATGTTGTGGAAAAACCAGCCAAGCTTTTAATATTATTCTGGCGGAATGCATATAAATCTGGACTGTAGTCTTTAGTGTAGTAAAACTTACCCATCTCTCCCCAGCAAAATGGATTCATACCACCTGTGGTACAATTATATATCAGCATTGATTTTGGTCTGAAAAATAAACAAGGGGGGGGGGGGACAAACTGAAATAAAGAGAGTAAATGATATATAGGTAAAGATTTCCCCTGTTGTTAAGTCCAGTCATGTCTGACTCTGGGGGTTGGTGCTCATCTACATTTCCAAGCCAAAGAGCCAGTGTTGTCCGTAGACACCTCCAAGGTCATGTGGCCGGCATGACTGCATGGAGCGCCATTACCTTCCCGCCGGAGTGGTACCTATATATAAACGATATATAGCACAGTACAATCCTCTTCTCCACTGTTTCTCAAACTCTGCTCCTTCAGGTGTTTTGGACTTTAGCTCCCAGAAATCCCAGCCAGCTTACCAGCTGTTAGGAATTGTGGGAGCCAAAGTCCAAAACATTTGGAGGAGCAGAGTTTGAGAAACACTGCTCTTGTTTATGGTTTCATTTATCCATGTCTGACAAAATATGTATTCTCTGGGCATTTTCTCAAGTGTGATTCTATGGCATTCTTGGGCTAGAAGTCCTTCACTTCAATTGAGGTCACAATTATTTACAGCTTTTTGGTATGCCTTTAGTCCTTTTCTGACTGTTTGAATTCTGTGTGGCTTTTCAAAAACTACCCTATTTGAAATTAGTCTTCTTTAAATAATATTTAACTGCTAAACCATTTAATATAGAAAGCAAAACTATACACATAATAAAAGTGAAAATCTGTATGTGTGTATGTGGCTCGGGTGTCCATTTACACAGACAGCCTCAAGCCTCCACAAACAGCTACAACTCCTAGAGCTGAGGAGCCACCCATGGCCCTCTCTCCAAGGAACATTGCAAGTTATAGCGGGTGCTATGAACATGTCAAAGAGTCATGCCAATGTTCTCCACAATCACCATCCTGCCTCCATCAACCAAGTGAAAGCTTTCATTCGGGGACAAGTTCATCCTAAATTTTTTGTTTTGCTTTCACCAAAGACACTTCCCAGTGTTCCTTTCTCACTTCATTGCTGCAGAATTTGCATGGCCCCGCCCACTGCCTTAACCCTTTCCTACCCTTTCCTTTTTAATTTTTTTTACATTTCTATTCTTTCTGATACAAGAGAAAGAAAAGTCTTTACAACATATATAAGTAATTCTTTTCTTTCCCCCAATGTGCTACCCATTGTGCTCCCTATCACTGGAGTCCATTTCTTTATGATCCCACCAGAACGTCATTTCTTCTGGTGGGGATTGGTTCCTATCTTCTCTCCTTAATGTTTCTTAGATAAATTTCTTCCATATACCTTCAAGATCATTTCCCTTGCTTAGGCCTTTTTTAACATTTAAATTACCTGTTAATTTATCATTTATTGCTAATTTCCAAATTTTCTTGTACCATTCCTCTATTTTAATTTCTACCTCTCCTTTCTAATTTCTTGCTATTAATAACCTTGCAGCCATTAACAACATTGTTATCAAATTATTTTCATTTTCCTACCCTTTCCTATGGCACATAGCAAACAGAGAGGAACTGATCAGCAATTAAACAGCTAAATATACTGGAGGGGTTTGGGGGGACTGATTCAACATGATGGAAGTTGTAGTCCACCCTGCATAAAGACACAGTACTGTGACCCCCACCGACAATAGACCTGGACCACATTTGGCATACAGAACCCCCATGACCAACAGAACATACTGGAGGGATTTGGGGGGAATTGGCCTTCACATTTGGAAGTTGCTGGTAATGGGATTTATAGTTCACCTGCAATCAAACAGCACTCTGATTCCCACCAATGGACTTGGACCTAACATGGCACACAGAACCCCCATGATCAACTAAACCTACTGGAGGGGTTTGAGGGGAACTGAACTTCATTTCTGGAGTTGTAGTTCACCTACATCTGGAGACTCTGTGACTACCACCGACAATAGACCAAGACCAAACTTGGCACACAGAACCCCCATGGCCAACTGAACCAACTGGAGGATATGGGGAGTGGGAACTGACCTTTTTGGGAGTTGTAGTTCACCTACATCCAGAGATACCAGGACACCCACCAACAATAGATCGGGACCAAATTTGGCAAACACAACCCCCATGACCAACTGAACCTACTTGAGGGAATTGAGGGGAACTGACCCACCATGGTGGGAGCTGTAGTTTACCCTGCAGCCAGAGAGCACACTGAACCCCACTGATGACGGAGCTAGAGCAAACTTGCCCAACATAACAGACTTTAAGTATGGAAGGAGTTTCTCAGGGTTCACCAGGCATGATGTAAGCTGTAGTTCACCCACAATCTTATGCATTTTGGACAATTAAAATAACCCAGGCAATGCCGGGTACCCAAACTAGTAATAAACTGAAGAGTACAGTCCTACCTGTGAACTGCAGTGTACCACCCAGTAGCCAGAATTAAATTGATAGCAACATCTACAGGAACAATATCTGCTACTGCCTCCACGTTGCATTTAACAGTCCGTATAATTCCCTTTCCAGCCTATGAGTTGGGGAAAAAACCCAGTCAGCACATTCTGCAGCACAATTTCACATCTTAGTCACAATACGGATGAAACAGGATATGAATTCTAAAACATCAAAAGCAAATTTAAACCCGCCAAAACAAAATTTGATTATTAATCTGGAATGTTAATTATACTTATGTTGCGATGAAAAACATTGGTTTTTTTTTCAGCATTCTTAGATATTATCCAAAAATTCTGAGTCTTCTCCTCCTTCCAAGTATACAAGAAGAAAACTGAACCCTTTTCCCCCACAAAACATTGCAAATGCAAAAACGGGTGAAATAAGACTTCCTCTCTGGTCCATTCTTTCCTTGACTGTCCCAAGCAGAGAAAACCCATAAGTAGGTAACATATACATTTTACTAGTGACTAGGAGCATTTACTTACAAATCATTAAACTGAAATTAAGAGTAAGAAGGAGGAAGAATCACAATGTAAGATAATTTTTCTGCTCAGAAAATGAAAAGAACCAGCGGTGATGGCTGGTAGTAGCACAGATGTGACCAAGTCTGATTTTTAAGTTTGCATCCTAATTTGATATGATCTAGCCTCACCACAAAATCCAGGGGATGCGGCCTAACTGGTGAAATTCATTTTTCAGACTATTTGAACAGTCAATTTGCTTCTTTCGTTGTGACTTTACACAGAATTTGTGCCCTCTTAGATTGGCAAAATGAATGCATGCTGGAACAAATTTGGAATGGAGAGATTGAACCCCTACAGGAGTGCATAATCCCCATTGCACCAGTTCTACTGGCTGCCAGTGTGTTTCCAGACATAATTCAAAGTGGTGGTTGTGACCTATAAAACCCCCACCATCACAAACACAGTTGCTGAGAATGAGAGAGGGTTTTCTTGGTGGTTGCCACTTGACTGGAACTCTCTGCCTAGGGAAGCCAGAAGGCCGTTCCAGCAACAGGCTAAAGCCTTTCTATTCAGGCAGGCTTTTAAATAAGAACTTTTTAATACCGAGTCTGGGGGTGCTGTGTAATGTTATGTGTATTTTAATGAGTTTTGATGGTTTTGTCTATTTATTTTTAATAGCTCCATGTTTTATTTTATTTTACTGTTTACATGCTGTAGGTTTTAAATGGTACATTGCATTGTTAGTTGCTTTGAATCTCTTTTGAGAGAAACAGACAGACTAGAAATAAATACAATACTAATAATAATAATCTTAGGCGATCCCTCATAGCTCCACTGGCTGCCGTTCATCTTCCGGTCCCAATTCAAGGTGCAGACCATCATCTATAAAGCCCTAAACGGTTTGGGACCCACCTACCTCCGTGACCGTATCTCCTTCCATAAACCTGCCCGTTCTTTGCGATCATCCGGGGAGGCCCTGTTATCACCATTGCCTATATCCCAGGCCCGCCTTGTAAGTACAAGGGAGAGGGCCTTTTCTGCTGTGGCCCCCCGACTGTGGAACTCACTACCTACTGAAATTAGGCAAGCTCCCACTCTGTTAGCTTTTAGGAAAGAATTGAAAACATGGCTCTTCCGCTGTGCTTTCAGTGAGTAATTTCTGTTATAGATCTCTGTATTACTCCCCTCCGAACATCTATCCTCTAGATTACCCCTTCCAAATGTCCCTGCCCATAGTGGAGTACTCCTCTGTCCCTCTCACTCCGGGTTTTATCTCTGTGTTCACGCGGCCTGCCCTTGCTTTATTGTTTTTTTGATTTCTTGATGTTCTGTTTATTATTATTTATTGTATTTTGAATGGTGCTATGATATGTTGTTTTTATATCTTATTATGTTGTATTGCTCTGGGCATGGCCCCATGTTAGCCGCCCCGAGTCCCCATCGGGGAGATGGTGGCGGGGTATAAATAAAGTTTTATTATTATTATTATTATTATTATTATTATTATTATTATTATTATTATTATTATAGTTCTAGGATGATTAATAATAATAATAGCAACAACAATAACAGCCACCACCACCGCTCATGGAATAGTTTATCTTGGGGGCATGGGAAATAAGCTATATACAGCTTCCCCTCATATCCTTCCTACTAAACAGTGTGAATTATTACTCCCTTTTATACCTTTACTAGTACTCTCACAAATCAAGCAAGATAATAAATAATTATATATATACTGCCCCCTCTCCTCAAAGAGACTCAGGGTGACTCACAATGGAAAAAATACTGTATACTGTACATGATAATACTTGATCAACCAACTCAAAATAGACCTAAAGGACCCATACTACAAGTGATTTGCATGAAAGCATCATTTAGTTCATTGGTTCTCAACCTGTGGGCCGCAGCCCAGCAGTGGGCCATGAGAATGAAAATCAGGTCCGTGAACCTCCTTCCTCTTTATTTTATTTTATTTTATTTCTGGTCCTTTCCACAGAGATGGCCAGCCCTGCCCCTATTGGTACTAATGTTGGAAAATGGTCCCTGGTCAAAGTGGTCTCTGTTCAAATAGTCCCTGGTCAAGTAGTCCCTGGTCAAAAAACGGTTGGGAACCATGGCTTTAGTGAATTCCTGCTCCTGCTATAGTTTAAAATAGGGGTGTCCAATCTTTTGATTTCCCTGGGCCATATTAGAAGAAGAATTGCTATAGGCCACACAAATACTAACTGTAGCTGATGAGCAACATTGCAACAGAGTCCTCTTGCTCTTTGTTTTGTTAGTCAATTTTGAACATCTTTTCAGTTTTTCTGGCAACTAGAATGCGAGTAATATTTCAATATCTGTGGACATAACATACTCTGAATATTTCATTCCATTGAATTGTCATGTATAAAGTTTGCACCTCAAAACTACACTAATGAGTTACACGCCCCCCCCCAAATATTTTAAGTAAATTTTACAATTTTGTGTTGGACCATGTTTATAGCCGTCCTAGGCCACATGCGGGTCATGGGTCACAGGTAGGATAAGCCTGGTTTAAAAGGATGCTATCCTTTTTAGGATGCAAGGGAAAAGAGGAGTGCATTTTGGGTCTCCAGCTAGATTTGAAAATCATATATGGAGGGCACTTTAAAAAAAATCTTTGACTACCTCTGAAAAATTAGTCACATTCTTTATGAGGGTCTTGAAGTATATCTGAGTTAATCAGAAGTAAGCTTTGGAAGTCTCAATCATCTCTATTCAAATATCCTTGTTTAGGTTTTCCAACCATAAGGAAGGCTGAGTGAAGGAAGATAGATGCTTTTGAACTGTGGTTTGGAGGAAAATTCTGAGAGTGCCTTGGACCGCAAGAAGATCCAACCAGTCCATCCTCCAGGAAATAATGCCCAGCTGCTCATTAGAGGGAAGGATATTAGAGGCAAAGATGAAGTACTTTGGCAACATAATGAGAAGACAGGAAAGCTTGGAGAAGGCAGTGATGCTGGGGAAAATGGAAGGAAAAAGGAAGAGGGGCTGACCAAGGGCAAGATAGATGGATGGATGGTATCCTTGAAATGACTGGCTTGACCTTGAAGGAGCTGAGGGTGGTTATGTCTGACAGGGAGCTCTGGTGTGGGCTGGTCCATGAGGTTACAAAGTGTCGGAAACAACTGAACAAATAAACAACAACAAAGCTTTTACAAAGAGCAAAAGCAAAGTGCACAGTGCTCAATATAATTATCTGAAAGCCTTTTTAAATTTACAGAACCCTCTCCAAAATGATTATTTGACCAATCAACCTCTAACTGTAGGTAGAACAATGAAGTAGGGCCACCACAGCAGCACTATTCTTCTTCCAACAGACACCATGAGGCTCTACCCCCATTTCCCCAGGCTCCCCCTTCTCATCTGTCAAGCATAGGCCTTTTGCTCTTCTGGGCTCCAGCCTTCTCTTGCTGACTCTTGAGTTTCAAGGCACTAGACATTCCTAAGCGTAACTGTACATACCGCAATAAAGATGCCACTTGTTCCGTTGAAATTGTCAATCCAACCCTGGAAAAGAACACAAAGGGGAAAATACATGGATTTTCGGAAGCAGGGAGAAGACATTCCATGAGGGACATTTTCTTCATTTCACAGCATGGAAAAGGGGTGGGTTTTTTTTTAGTAATTCATTTCTGTTATTAAATTGGTTTAGAAGTAACCCATTTCTGCTGCTCAGCTTTTGATCTACTAACTTAGATCCCTTTCACATGTACAGTTGTCAAGTCAGGTGTCACCTGTCCTATACATCTGCATTTCATTTCTTCTGCCTATGTACCTTGCAATTCCCTCTACTGAAATTTTTCATGTTTGTTTCAGCTGAGTTCTCTAATTTTTTATTATTATTGTCACTACCCAAAAGTTGCATTGTCTACTCATAATTGCATTGTCTAGTCCAAGAACTGTACTGTTACAAGCTATTTCGTGCAAAGGTTTCTGTAAGAAACAGAAATGTTTGGGAACAGAGCAACAGCTGCATTTTCAGTATCCTTAGCAGAAATGAAGAGCAATTATGCTTACGGGAAAAGGCTCATGCCAGCTGGCTCCCACAATGGATGGCCGGACAATGGCAACATTAATGTTCCCTTTCTCTTGCTGAAGCAGATATTCTGCCAAGGCTTTAGTGAATGTGTAGGTATTGGGCCAGTCTCCAATCAACTTGGGTGTGATTTCTTCAATGAGGAACTCATCCATCCACCTAATGGGAGAATAATGCATGGATGTCAACAGGAGAAAACAGACTAGCAAAACTGCAACTAAAATAAAATGGACAGAGTTTCAGCAGTATGCCCTGCAAACCAAAATTGGCTTTTTAAAAAAGTCACTGTGCTAATGTCTGCATCCCTTTAGGTGCTGCAGGAAAGATAACTTGTTTATATGAACAGAGGGTTGCAAGTTTATACTACAACACTTTTGTAAATCCAAGTGATTTAATAGTTCTACTCTATTTAAAATTAACAATTTGGATTTAGAGCATTCATTCAATATAAATACATACATATTCATTTCCAGAGATTTTTACAACTGGAACATTTTTCCACTTAAGCACATAGGACTATCTCCTTGCTGCTTTAATTTTCTGGAGCCTCTTGCAAGGAGGTCGCAAAATTATTTCTCTTGGCAATTTATTCACATCATATCATTTGATCAAGCATTAATTTCCACACACATTTTTGAGTGACTTTCAAGTGTTAAACCAACACACCCCATTTGCATCTGATGATTATAGAAACTGTAGTCTGTCAGAATGCACATAATTGGATTTTAAAATTTGCAAATCAGGAGACCTGACTGGGAGGATTTTCCCATCATCCTTGACCAATTAATCTACTCAGTAAGGTTGTCCCTTCTTAATTTGGCCCTTCATCTCTGTGAGACACAGGGTTCATCCAATAAAAGTGATAGTAACAATGTGTAAAAATTAAAACAAAAATAAAATATAAAAAACCAACAGAAAGCTTCTATAGAGAAATTTTAAGAAAGATATTTAATTTTCTTTTTGTGTTTTGAACTACATTTGAAACTATCAATAAATAACATTAACCTTGGATGAATGTTAATTCATCCAAGGTTGGTGTCAGACCATGCCCCCATCTCGATGCAACTAAAATGATAAGCCAGACAATTGGACATGGAGGTTCAATGACAATTTACTTAAGAAAGAAGAAATCCTAAAGAAATGTAAAAAAGATCTTCTAGAATTTTTACAGTTAAATACAACTCCAGGTATGTCACCATATACAATTTGGGACACAGCAAAATCCTACATGAGGGGTAAATTAATACAACTCAACATAATAGAAAAGAAAAAGAAACAAACCAAATTGCACAAGATTCAATTGGAAATTAAAGGAGCTTGAATATAATAAACAACCAAAAGATGAAAAAAATAGCCGAAGAACTAAAACTATTAAGAATCCAAGCATCGATGATTTGGGTGGAACAAATGGACAAAATATTGAAATTTAGTAAACAGAATTTTTTCAACATGCAAATAAACCAGGCAGATGGCTATCAAATAAATTAAAAATGCAAGATCAAAATAAATATATAATTTCATTGAAACATGAAGATAAAGAAATTAAAGAAGAACAAAAGATAAAACAACATCTAAGAGACTTCTATGAGGATATATACAAAAATGAAGAAGGCTCAACAAAAGCAGTAGTAGAATACATAAAAACTCAAAAGCTTTCAACCCTCCCTGAAGAAGAGCAGGAATGTTTGAATGGATCAATAAGAGTACAGGAAATTGATGGAGCAATTCAGAATTTAAAGACAGATAAATCCCCAAGGCCCAGATGGCTATACAGCGACATACTACAACATGATGAAAGATGAAATAACACCAATACTACAAAAAATAATGAACTCTTTACTGGAAACAAATCAAATACTAGAGACATGGAAGGAGGCCAGCATTATTCTAATCCCCAAAGAAAATCAAGATGAAAAACTGGTTCAAAATTACAGACCTATCTCATTGCTAAATATGGACTATAAAATATTTACATCAATATTGGCAAATAGATGGAAATCAACACTAAGCAATTGGATCAAATCTGATCAAGCAGACTTTCTACCTGGAAGGCAAATTAAATATAACACAAGGATAATTTAAATATAATTGAACACGTTCTAAATGCAAAAGTTAAAAAGGGTGCACTTTTATTATTGGGTGCTGAAAAGGTCTTTGACAGATTACACCTACACAATCTATTTCAACAGGAACACTTTTCAGGGGACCTACACACTATCTTGCACAAAAGAGACCCTGTGAATCCTCAAAGGAAACAGGTCTTGGTAGTAGGCGACTCCCTCCTTAGAGAAATGGAAGCCATCATTTCCAGAAAGGATGGGTTGACTCAAAAAACATGCTGCCTCCCATAGGCAAAAATACACCATGTCACTCAGAGGCTCACCAGGCTCCTAAAGCCCCATCACCCTCCTCCCTCATGTTGATTCATGTAGGAACCAATGATACGATTAGACATACCTTTCAAAAGATCACAAATGATTTTTGAGCTTTTGGAACAAAGCTAAAACAAAGTAATGTACATGTGGTCTTTTCATCCCTTCTCCTCGTTGCATTCCATGGATGCCAATACTAAAAGACAAGGGAGTTAAGGATGGATGGGAGTTTTTAAAAAGTGAAATACTCAAGGCGCAAATGCAAACAGTGCCAACAAAGAAAAAAATAAGACAAGTGCAAAGAAGCCAGAATGGATGTCCAAAGAACTTCTAACTGGTCTAAGACTCAAAAAAGACATGCACAAGAAGTGGAAAAAGGGAGAAATCACCAAAGAAGAATTCAAACAAATAGCCAACTCCTGTAGGAAAAAGGTTTGCAAGGCTAAAGCGCAAAATGAGCTCAGGCTTGCCAGAGACATTAAAAACAATAAAAAAGGCTTCTTTGCTTACATTGGTAGGAAAAGGAAGAACAAGGAGGCGATAGGGCCTCTGTGAGGAGAAGATGGGGAAATTCTGACAGGGGATAGGGAAAAGGCAGAACTATTTAATGCCTTCTTTGCGTCAGTCTTCTCACAAAAAGAAAGCCAGCCTCAACCTCAGCAACATGGAGTGGATGAAGGATTAGTGGAAATCCAACCCCAAATAGGGAAACAAATTGTCCAGGAACAGTGCTCTAAATGAATTCAAGTCTCCAGGGCCGGATCAACTATACCCAAGAGTACTGAAGGAACTAGCGGAAGTTATTTTGGAACCACTACCAATCATTTTTGAGAGTTTTTGGAGAACGGGAGAAGTCCCAGCAGATTGGAGGAGGGCAAGTGTGGTCCCTATCTTCAAGAAGGGAAAAAAGGACAACCCAACCAATTACCATCCGGTTAGCCTCATGTCGATACCAGGCAAGATTCTGGAAAAGATTATTAAGGAAGTGGTCTGCAAAAACTTAGAAACAAATGCGGTCATTGCTAATAGTCAACATGGATTTAACAAAAACAAATTATGCCAGACTAATCTGATCTATTTTTTTTTTATAGAATTACGAGCTGGATAGATGCGAGGAATGCCATGGATGTAGCCTATCTGGATTTCAGTAAGGCCTTCGACAAGGTCCCCCATGACCTTCTGGCAAACAAGCTAGTAAAATGTGGGCTAGGCAAAACTACAGTTAGGTGGATCTGTAATTGGTTAAATGAATGAACCCAAAGGGTGCTCACCAATGCGTTGTTTACACAAAAATACCACAATAGACCTCGATCCAGGAAGCTTTCAAACAAAGTGGAAATTCCAAGGGTAGTAAAAGATGGCCAACATATGCAGAAATAGTCAAGAAAATACAAGGTACCATCCAACTGAAAACAATGATAGAAATAAACCAGAAAGGCTATAACATGAACTCGTTTGAATATGCACAAATACACCAACAATATCAAAAAGATGTGCAGACAGGGATTGAAGAAGAAAAGACAGATCTTGACAAGATACTTCAATCAAGAATTAAACAACTATCTAAGCTTTACAATCTTCTTTTAAATTGCACAAGGAAGATAAATATATCAAGAAATGTATGGTAAAATGGGCTAAAAACATTGGCCAATCGATCAGCTTAGACAAATGGGAATACCTCTGGAAAGTAAAAATAAAAATTTTCAGAAGCTATTCTCTTCTGGAAAATTTCTACAAAATGTTTATCAATCCTATATGACACCTGTTAAATTAGCCAAAATGCAGCCACAATTAAAAAACACTAGTTGGAAATGTAAACAAGCAACAGGATCATTTTTCCATATGTGGTGGTCTTGCAAGAAGGCAAAAAACTTTTGGATTGAGATCCATAAAACTTCTGAAAAAATATTAAAGCTAAAAATACCTAGGCACCCAGAAATACTCCTACTAGGAATAACAGACAGATCACTGCTGAAGTCATACGATAAACTCTTCACCTTGATGACAACTGCTGCGAGAATAGTTTACGTATGAGCCTGGAAATGGATGAATGGATTGTGAAAGTGGCAGAGGTGGCTGAGATGGACATTCTGATGGGATATCTCCAGTCAAAAGACCCTTCGGAGTTTAATAAAGACTAGGAGCCCTTCAACAGGTTTTTAGAAGGAAAGACTATTTCAACATGGGGGTTTCAAGTTTGACTGTTATAAAATCTAAATTTTCATTACACTGTTTAACTTCCTTCTGAGAAAAGGTCATGATGAAGAATCTATTGGAACTCTTTGGAACTCTATTGGAACTCGAGTGAATGGTAGAGTATGTTATACTTACCTATTTTGCACAAGTTGCCATTTGAATACAGATCTAGACACATTTCATTATTTTTGAATGTATATTTTCTGATTGTATATTAGATTGTTGGTGTCAAATAATTAATAAAATAATTTAAATAACTAAATAAATAAATAACATTAAAATGAACTTTTTAAGAGCATAAAATCTCTGACAAAGGGCTGTGCATGTCAGGATGTGATCAGCCCAGCATTCACAACAAAGGTGAACTGTTCCCATCCTGCCAGAGCTAATTGGGATGGGGAATGATTTAACTGATAAGAGCCATATGGCTGGGAGGATTGATTTGTGACTCGTTCTGATCTTCGAGCCTGGGAAAGGAATTTTGGGAGAGAGGTGTGAACGTGGAAGGGGGGCCGGAGGGAAGAAGCAGTTTGATATGTTAATATGTTGGGGCTTGAGCGGGTTTCAGTTAGTAGTAGCTTTGCGTTTGTCTTGGCAAGAAGGATTTCAATAAAGTGTATCCACAGAATATCTGTGTGAGCCTACTTTGTGTCCTACACCTTCCAAGGACTGACATTAAGCTACTACTCCCTGATCTGCTCATCCCGTAAAGAACATCTTTGCTGGTGAGAGCATGAACTCCATCAGAGGTGATGACCCGTTAGAGCCTTTACCCTCGGAAGAGGCCCATGCAAACCCACGGGGTGCCAGAGATTTGGGGGACGAGGGGAACCCCTTGCCCGTGATGAGTGAGGTCGGAGTGGAACCATAGGACCCGTCATGGAGACCACTGACTTCCACCCAGTTACCCACTGGCAGGGGAGTGATGGTGAGATGGAAGATCCAAATGGGAGATGACCCAGAGCAAGCCGGAGATGAGTCCCCGGAAGCCAGGAGACTAGAGAGGAGGATGGATGCGATGGAGAGGATGTTGGAGACGTTTTCTCATCAAATGGATTTGATGCGGCAAGAGTTGACTGTGTCCTGGATGGCAGCAGCTGAACAGAGAGATCAAAGGAGAACCCAATCCATGAGAGGTACCACATTCCGTCCATCTGGTCAGGTGGGGTTCATGAATGTTGAGGACCACCTACAGCGGCAAGGGACATCGGCATTCCTGACAAGCCTGTTGGGGAGGAGCCAGATGGCACCCGGTAAGGGAGAATTTCACATGAAGTTCAATGGGGATCCAAAGCAGTTGACTTATTTCATCACTAATGTTAGACACTACATGGAAGACTATAGGGACCATTTTCTTTCAGAAAGTGCAAAAATCCACACTGTGGGAGCAAAACTGAAGGAAGCAGCTAATGCTAATGCAGATGTATGATACCGGTGCCTCCGAGCTGAGGTGCCTAGACGATTTGCTGAGAGCCCTCTGAGAGAGATTTGAGGACCCTCTGGCGGAGGAGAGGACAAAGGGTCAGCTGAAAAGAATATACCAGGGAAGCAAGACTGTGTTGGAATGTGACCTGGAGTTCAAAGCAGTGGCTGGAAGGATTAGAGACTAGTTGGAAACCACCAAATTGGAATATTTCAGAGCAGGCCTGCGTTCAGATGTGCTTGAGTGGGCTCTGCACCGAGGTAACCCTGGAGACTTGGAAAGTTGGGTTATTCTGGTGGGCAGAGTGGAGTGGATAAACAGCAAATGCCACATCGGTCTAGGGAAAGCAGCAGATTCAAACCCCCCAGCAACAGCGACACGGCGCTCCTCCCCCTGCGGGAGATCAATGAGCCAGGAGAGGAGAGGGAGATGAGGTGCCTGTTTTTCCTGTGTCCACAAGGGGCATCGAGCGGCTGAGTGTTCAAAAGGAGCTGGCACAGGAGCGAGAGGAACGAAACCTCGCAGCCAAAATTTGCCCCTCCCTCCATCCAAAATGGCTAGGGGGAAAGCTGCTCTGGCAACTGAAACAGCTTTACCTCCCGAACAGCTCCCAGAGGAAGAGCTAGAGGGAGAGGAAGGAATCCTGGAATTATTGGGAAATGATCCAGATCTGTTCTAGATGCCTGCGAACAGATCAAGCCAGTGAAGGGAGACGATGGTGAGTTGAAAAAGATCAACTGTGACATTGTGAGAATTAGGGGTAAGGCTGTTGAACCCTGAAACAATGGCCCATATAGAGACTGATGCTATGCTAGATTGTGAGTGCACCCGGAACCTAATTACCCCTGAATTAGCCGAACTGTTGGGAGTAAAACCCAATCCATTAAGGACATTGGTAGTTTTCTCACAATTAGATGGGACCCCAGCGTACGGGGCCCCAGTAACAGAAAAAACAGGGTTTTTAAAAATAATCATGGGCACCCATCCAGAGACCTTGCAGTTTGTGATCTCAATGATGGCGCACCAGCCTGTCATATTGGGTGTCCCTTGGTTGAGGTGGCAAAACCCCCAAATCGATTGGAAAAGGGAAACTTTCACATTCTGAGATGGGACTTGTAACTCTGAAAGCTCCCCGAGGACAGTGAGAGAATTAAAGCCAGAAGGAGTGCTGGCTGCCACATCACAAGATGTGCCAATGGAGAACATACCCAAACCAAAGCTGTACACAATGTCAGAACCTGAGAAAAAGGCACTCAGAGAATTCATTGTCAAAAATCTAGAGAGGGGGTTCATTGAGCCGTCCCAGTCTTAACTGGCAGCTCCAGTCTTCTTCCGGCCAAAACAGGACGGATCACTGAGATTGGTAGTGGATTACTGAGGACTTAACACGATGTGCACCACAAATCAATATCCGCTCCCGCTAATGTCCGAGATGTTAGCACAATTGGAAGAAGCATGCATCTTTACCAAACTAGATTTGCGAGAGGCCTTTTATAGGGTTCGAATCCGAGATGAAGACTGTTGGAAACCTGCTTTTAATTGTTGCTTCGGACAATTTTACTATAAAACCATGCCTTTTGGTTTGTCCGGAGCCCCCCGACTATTCATGCAATTCATAAATGAAATTTTTCATGATCTATTTTATAAAGGGGTGATTATATACTTGGATGATATCCTCATATTTAATAAAACACTAGACGAGCATGTTAAATTGACCCAAAAGGTCCTGCAGATCCTAAGGGAGAATCAGCTTTATGCTAAACTATCAAAATGTGAGTTCCACAGAACCGAATTGGACTATTTGGGGTTTCGGAGCTCTACAAAGGGCCTAGTGATGGATTCGGTGCAGGATGTCTTAGCATGGGAACCCCCCAAAACCCACAGACAATTACAGGGGTTCCTGGGATTTGCCAATTTCTATAGGCAATTCATCAAAGACTTCGCCAAATTGGCTCTACCTGTCGCACCTCAGGATAGCTTCACTTTGCTGAACACACCAGGCTGCACACAGGTTGAGATCTTTTGTAGTATATTAGGAAATAGGAAATAAAATGGTCTTAAAAAGCAAGAGTAAAGATCCAAAAGATTGTTGCAAAACCAAGGCTATACAGATTAATCCAAGAAAACCTTAGGCATAAAACAAGGTTCCATTAATACATGACATAGTCCCATAAACTTGATTACAGGATAATCCAAGAAAGCAAGAGCTGCTTCTAACTCAAACAAGACGTTGCTTTGACAAAGATTCCTCTCTCAGCAGACTGTTTTAATAGCATAACATGAAGGCATTCCTTTTCCCTTTGACCTCTCTTTTATTTGCTATTCTAAGACTTCTGCGATCCCCCCTAAATTCCAAACGGCTGGCCCGGTCCAGAGATGCTGTATCGTCAAGGCCAAACTGCTCGTTAGTGTTATCAGGCTGGGAGCTGCTCTTCCTTCCTGCTTTTTGCACCTGGGAAACATTAGCATCAACAACACCATTTCCTCCCGTGGGAAAGCCTCCCTGTTCCCCATCTTCCACAGCAGGAACACCCTGCACCCAAATCCCATAATTCCCATCAAAGTCATCTTGAAACTCATCCTGAACCTGAATCCCCTCATCCTGAACCTGTATCCCAAAATCCTCATCAGAGTCACTCTGAGGCTGAGTCATAATACTACCCTTGACAGACTTACTAAAAACCAAAGGATAGCTCCCAAATGGGCCTCCCAATTCCTTCTGGCCTGCGGCATGAAAGCCTGGTAGTGGAAACAGGATTGGACAATATGGGCCCCTGCCCAGACAAAGGAGGCACTTGTAGCCATCCTTATCAGGGATTTTGCCTGATAGTGTAGTCCACACAGTTCTTAAAGAAGATAGTGGATGCCATATTCAAAGTCAAAATACAATAATTGTTCCAAGGCCTGTGCAGGAGAATGAACACAGGTCAAGCCAGTCCAAGGTTAAGGCACAAGAGAGTCAGAAAAAGATTAAAAGAAAAAATGATCAGTTGGGGCATCAGAAAGATGAGACGAAGCTGTGAAACAGTCCAAGATCAAGGGAAGGAAGTCAACAAACCAAAAAAACCCAAACCATACACAAATTGAAATAAAACACATGCTGGAAGTTCCTACAAAGATGCTGCTGCCGCCACAGAAAAAAAAAGAACTAAGGTTTTGGAAGCAAAGGAAGAGTGGGCGGGATTACCACCAAAATGTATCTTTAGGACTCTAGAAGGTTCTGAAGGTGCTCTGTATAGGTGTACGATACAATCATTTCTGCGATTCACAGAGATCATGGAGAAGAAACAAACAGACATTTTAAAGAAAAATTACAGTTAAAGAGTTCATTCACTGACAAATCTATTAATGTCTCAATCTTCTACCAGGTGGGAGGGAAATGATAAGATCAGAAAGATTAGTATGATTCTATGTGATTCTATAATTTGCATATATTGCAGCTGTGAGAACGCACTACCACAAATTATCTTCAACTTGATACGCAGGATATACTAAGTGCTCTACATACCAAGTTGAAGATAATTTATTCAAGATAATGGTTAGACTTACTCCACAAGATCTAAAAGTTTCTTGGGCTCCATGGGAGGAGGATAGATGATTTCGTCAATGTATCTCTGATTACAGTTTGCATAGGCAGTTGAAACGTGGATGAAAGTCTCAAGGTTCTTCATCTGGCGAGCCAGCGCCAGGAGTTGTTGTGTGCCCCTGACATTTAGCAAAAGGGCATGCCTGGTTGAGAAATCATAGAAAAGTTATGAAGAGCTCTGGTTGGCATGAACTGCTACAAGCAATATTGTTGGTTCCATAAAGGATTGATAAGCATTTAAAGGACTAAGAGAGAAAAGAAGCCTGAATAACTATCCCCACTCTTTCTGTAGCCCTGAAAAAGAACAAAATAGACATTTCCCAATCTGGAGTGAGATCTAGAAATCACTGGAATTCTTTCAAGCCTTTTTGTGGTTATTACACCCTCCAGACTCTCAAGACAAACCTTTGGGTAACAACAACAACAAAAAAGCTAAACTCTTCTTTGGAACCATGTAGGAGAGAAGTTATCAAAAGTTCACTTTTGAGTTTATTTTAAAAATAGCATCTTTTTGATAAATGCAGAAAGGTCCTAGAAGCTACTGAAAAGGTAAATTGCTACTTCTATATGATTCCAAAGAAGAGTTTAGCTGTTTTGTTGTTTTTGTTGCTGTTATCCAGAAGGTCTTGCTTGGGAGTCCGGAGGGTGTAATAGCCACAAAAATTATTATTATTATTTATTATTTCCGATATTTCTACCCCGCCCTTCTCCCCGAGGGAACTCAGGGCAGCTTACACAATTGGCAGGATCACTACCAGCACATCATAATACAATAAAATAAGAATAAAACAGTTAAAATAGTTAAATAACATAGTAAAATACAATATATAAAAGATTTAACACAGTGCAACACCGAATATATATGCCAATCTTCTATCAGACCTTGTAGACTGCATATAAAGGATTCCTCCAGTGATTTCCAGATCTCACTCCAAACTCTATACATAGAGAGAAGTTACCAGAAGTCCACTTCTGATTTTTTTTAAATGGCATATTTTAATATATATATAACTGTTTGTTGAAGGGTCCCAGGACCAGAAAAGTATTACCTCTTGAACTTGCCAAACCCTTCTAATCTCTACTGTCAATTTTGTGTCAAACACCATGACCTGATATATTGTCATGGAAACAATACAGAGTATTCTCCCACACATTTCTTTTCAAAGAGAAATTCTACCCAGCAATATAGTCTAAACTTCCAGATTAATATGTGTTGTAATAAAGGCAAGGTAAGACGAACATACTTCAGTGGTTCATCAAAGCGAACAGTTGCAGCACAATGGAAAACAATGTTGACTTCAGACAGGAGCTCTGCTGTATCCTCTGGATTGATGGCCAAGTTTGGGTGGGTGAGTTCAGCACTTATTGGTTTAATCTTCTCATGGAAATTGGGGCACTCTTCACGGACTCTGTCAAATAACTGGAACACAAAATGCAATCAAAATGAGATCCTCCTGATATTGTTGAACTGTAATTCCACCAGCCTTAATCAACTTATCCAGAAGTGACTCAAGTTGCTCCTGACACACACACACACAACCCCCCCCCCAAAAAAAAAACTTATGCAACATAGCCAATGATGTGGAATGTTGGGAGTTGTATCCCAGAACCACCCCTTCAGAGTAGAAGTTGTATAAATGCTACAAAACATACACCTAGATATATATGTATGTATTTGGATTGAAAATTCCCTAGAAATGAATGCAAATGAGGAAAAAGAATGCAATGTAGCTGTGGTCTTATCACTTCTAATTCTGTGCAATCCAGCATGACATGAAATAAGATAATTTCAAGAAAGACTGAGATATATTTATCACCTTTAACACCAAAGATGGGGATAAAATTCTACTACTGAAAAAAATGCTATTAAAAGCAGAAATGTGGTTATATAGAGATTTTCTAATGGAACAGTAAATTGAGGACTGAGAAATGAAAACAGGCAAGGAGAGTGAGACTTATAGGTTAGTTTTAATTGTTCTACATGTAGGAGGTATTTAGTAGGGTGGGGTGGTAGTAGTTAGAATGCTCATTTTAGATCGAGTTGTGTTAGATTTTCGTTAGATTTGTGTTTTATATTAAGAAAAAGGTTATATTTTTGTAAGGTAAAAATTTGCCTTTCTGTATATGTCTTTTATTCTTTGATTGTAGGGTTGTTTCTTTGAATAAAATTAGTAATAAAAATAGAAAGACATGGAACAATAGAGTCATAATCCTCAAGATTTCTACATTCAGTTTGTCATAATCTGAGTACTGTGCTTGTGTCAATATGGCTCAGATCCAAACTATTTGGCAGATTGTATCTCTATATGAACCTCTCCTGGCTCTGTTATCACCGGGAGAAGCCCTTAGCTTACCTGACACACATCCTCGCCTTGACATCTGATACTCATCTTAGCCTGCTGATCTATATATATAAAAGAGTGATGGCATCACGGCGACCCACAAAACAACAAAACTACAGGCCCCCCAACCTCGAAATTTGACAACACAACCCATCATCCACGCCTCTAGGTTGATACAACAAAAAGAAAAGAAAAATAAAGTCCTAATTTGAGAGAGAGGAATAATTGCTTTTATCCCATTGCTGCCAGTTAGAAGGCTAAGCTCCTCCAACTTGGTCTCCTAGCAACCCAATAAAAAATAATAAAAAACACTAAAAATTAATACAATAAAATACTATAACAAAAAATAACTAAAAATAATACAAGAAAATAATAAAATATAATAAATAAAAATATAACTTACAATAAAATTAATTTTAAAAATGCAAATAACGTCAAATAAAAATTACACAACCATTTTTAACCAATACCACCACACTTTGCCACAGCAGCGCATGGCCGGGCACAGCTAGTGTGATATATTATATTATGCTTTTAATGTATTGTGTTTTAATTGGTATGACTCCTTGCACTTATTATGTTTATTTAGTTTAACCCTTGGTTTCCGCTGTTTATAAGTTATATTGAGTTTATTTTATGTAATGTTTTGCCTTGTCTGTGTTTATCTATTATCTGTTTTTGGGGATTGAATGTTTGACATTTTTGTTATTCTTGTAAATCACCTTGAGCCCCTTCGAGGAGAGAGGGCAGGTTATAAATAAAGTATTATTATTATTATTATTATTATTATTATTATTATTATTATTATTATTATTATGTTAGATGGGGACGCATCTGAGATCATCCCCTTGATGGGGATGCAAGAAGGCTTTCTCGGTGGATTCCCTTAGCCTTTGGAACCCCTCCCAGGAAAAAAAAGTGCCCCCCTTCTTGTGGTCTTCCTGGCAGCAAGCTAAAATCTTTTTGTTCAGGCAGGTTTTTTAAGAAGAAAGTTTTAAAGAGTGAGCCAGGTGGTGCTATAGTATTTTGTTTTTAAGTTTTTTAAATCATTTAACTGACTTGTATGTTTAATTCTATTTTAATATTTATATGTTGAAAATTTTAAATTGCATCTTTTTAAAATATTGTGAGCTGCTTTGTGTCTCAAAGAGATAAAAGCTGAATATAAATAAATATCATAAATTAATACAATAATGGCTTTTGTCAACAACTAGGAATTTAAATCATAAAAACAGCTAATGAAAAACGAATGGCACATCCAAAGTTTTATTCCTAAATTTTGAAATATGCTCTGTAATACGTGTTTCAATACTATAGGACAGTAGTTCCCAAATTGTTTCCCATAGAACCCTAGAATTCTTCAAAAGTGTCACAGAGATTCAGCGAAAGATCTTAAATATCAAGTTTGAAATGGATTTTAAGATAAAACCACATTATGCCAACTACTAGATGTCAAGGAAGGAGGAACATGGGTTATCTCCAGACATCTATTTGTCAATGGAAATTGTTTGATCAAAAGCAGCACCTCAGACCTATTTCTCCAGGGAAATTGCAAGAACATTCCTCGCACACACTCGAGAGCACTCTTGGCTTTTCTAGTAACACCCAGAAGGCTCTTCCACTTATAAATACTAACATATTACTGCTCTTCATTCAGTTCAGTTCAGGGAATCTCACGTTTGTGGTATTCACGTTTCTCTTTATTTCCAAATCTACTGTCATACAGAACACTTTGGCAATAGTAGATGAAAGAAAGAAAAACTTTTGTGGTTTCACAACGCTCAATAAAACACAGGGATAGAGTTACAGTTCCATGATAAATAATATATTGTGAAGGATTCCATGCCCAAAAAGGTTTGGGAATCGCTGCTATAGGAAATAATATAAAAGGCAAAATAATGCACATGATTTTGTAGCACAAAAGTTATTGTGTTGTCGATATATGTTGTGTGTCTAATGGCATTGACAGAATCCAAAATACAGTGAACAAAAAGATGTTCAAAGGTTTTACTGTGAAGTATAATTTAGAACCCTATTCATATGTAATGATAACATAGAGCTGATTATTAATAGTATACTGCTGCTAGCTCACTAGATACTCTTCATCATCATACTCAATGCCTTCATGAAGATTAGAATAGGGAAAGTGCTGTTTGGCCAAGAAGATTTTTTCTGAGACTCCGAGAGCCCTCTAGAAACTCCCTTTGATGTTTAAAAAATGTCCTCCATGCACACTTGCGTCACTCCCACCAGGCCATTTTGGGTTCCAGGAAACTTCTGTGGTGGGATAGGAACAGCAAAATTACACACACACCCTGCCTCAAATATTGCTTCATGGCTTTGAAGGAGACAATTTTTCTATGGCAGATTGTCTCCCATATAGCATGGAGGCATGTGGGGCATTTTAAGAAGGAATTTTTAAAATATTTTTTTAAAGAAGTCGGTGATTTTTACTTGAGATACCTTCCAAAACCTCAATAGGATCTACAGGACTGTATTATAAAAAAATATAATAAGGGCCATTATGAAGAGAAGCAATTTTATCCTTAAAGTGAGTTGCAAAACTGACCCTATGATCCATGTGGAAACACATTTCCTAAAATAGTTATGACAGAAGCTGGAATGTTAAATTGCCTCTGTGTCGGTCTATATGTGTTGTCTATATATGTTGTGTGTCTAATGGCATTGAATGTTTGCCAAGTATATATTCACTGTGATCCACCCTGAGTCCCCTTTGGGGTGAGAAGGGCGGAATATAAATTCAGTGTTCCCTCACTACTTCACGCTTCACTTTTTGAGGATTCGCTGTTTTGCGGTTTTTCAATAAACTCTAAAAGAATATTATAAATCATAAAACATTACAGTTTACAGCCTAAAGAAGGGAGGAAGGAGAAGCCAAAGGGAGAGAAAAGGAGCCCAAGTGGCAACAGAAGGAGAAGGAAGCAATTTATCAACACACTATTTGTTGATAAAGACTTAAAATAGTGCATAACTACTAAAATAATGTATAAATATTAAAATAAATATAGCGTCCCTACTTTGCGGATTTTCACTTATTGCGGGTGGTCCTGGAACGTAACCCCCGCGATAAAGTGAGAGAACACTGTACTGTAAATAAATAAATAAATAAATAAATTCATGTAATTTAGTTTCTGTACTAAATTTATTGCCAATCTATTTTATTAGGAAATTCCAATCCCTAACATTGAAAGCAATATAAAAAGCTGTCTATTAACTTTCTTTATACCATACATTATTTAAAACAATAAAACCCCAATATCCACAGAGGATATGTTCCAAGACTATGCATGGGTACCTGAATGCATGAATAACAAACCCTATATTTTGACTATACTTCGGTCAGAATGATGCAATAGATTTGCCTCGGAGGATATAGAAAAGCCCACAAACATTTCTGGGAGGAAATATTTTTGGAGCATAAGAAAAATAGTGGACATCGAATTTGTGGATAAGGAACACATATTGTACATCTATATTGCTTGACATGAAAGTCATTATTGTACATCTATATTGCTTGACATGCAGTGGAACTCTCTCCCCCGGACTGTGGTGGAGGCTCCTTCTTTGGAGGCTTTTAAGCAGAGGCTGGATGGCCATCTGTCGGGGGTGCCTTGAATGCGATTTCCTGCTTCTTGGCAAGGGGTTGGACTGGATGGCCCATGAGGTCTCTTCCAACTCTACTATTCTATGATTCTATGATTCTATGATTATCCTCATACATTGGCCTTTTCCCAATTTCTTAATTTAGGATTTATTTCTAAGACAGCCCACACAAATGTTACCCTCCTTGCAACACATATTCAAACAAAACATACACTTATTTTCTCCACTCAGAAAGAATTCCTCATTAAAGAATAGGTGCAATGAACCAGATTTCCTCTTAGAATGTACTGTCTTCAAAATTTAGAGATCTTCCGTCCACACTCAACACCTACTAAAGAAGAAGCTGGTTATTCTTAGGCAGGACAAGCAGCCACACAGAGAGCTAATGACACAATCTCAGTGCTGTTGGGGTCAACGGCAGAGTTATCCTACACTTACAGCTATTTATTCCCTGCTTCTAAATGGATACGATTGTCGTGATATCCCTTTTTAAGCCTATTTTCTTGAACCGGAGCAGCTGCCAGTACTCGGATAGCTAAGCTGTAGAGTACTGCATTAGGAATGCACACTATTCCCATGTTAAATACTATGAAGGCTTTTCAAAATATTCATGCTGAAAGGAGGTATTTAAAACTCTGACCTCAGTAAAATCTCACATAGCAATATGATTTTTATAACACTAACACAGAGCTTTCCAAACATTTCATGTTGGTGACTTTTCAGACACACATAATTTTGCAACATAGTAATTCAGTTTTACTAGCAAACTAGAGGTTAAATCAACCTCTTGAGAGATTGAGAGAGAGAGAGAGGGAGGGAGGGAGATACGGAAATCTTAATAAAATGTATCGGGACTAAATTAAATTAAGGGTTAAATAATGTAATTAATTAAAATTAGGAAGAAAGTTTGTGTCAAAAGTTAGTATTGAATTAGGGGTCCTTAGTTCTATAGCTGAACCCTTTTTCATTGAGCTACTCCAGTGCACACAGATACCATAATGAAAAAGGGGAACAAAGAAAGCCACAAAAAGTCCAAAACCAAAGGGAAGAGGGAAGAATCTCTTTAAAACATATTCCTGGTCCCAAATAATTAAGATTGGAATCTCCTTTGCAGAGGGATTGAATTGGCCCTCCCATCACTATGCCACTGTGACCTGGGAGGGGCTATCAATAGGCATCTTTGCGCAATAGACCTACACATGGCAGATGACACACTCACGTGTCATGACACACTGAGAGCACACAGGAGCCCATCCTGCTGGGCAGAGATGACCCTGATAGCCAGGGACTGTTGATTGTCTCCCCTACATCGCTTGCGTCAACTATGGATTTGAAGATGCTATGTGATGCAGAATCATCTTATAATATTTGAGCAATTGAGCTGAAATCTGATACATAAACATCTCAAAAGGGCATCTTTGCACTGTTTGACCTATAAAAGTAAATGTAGCTCCACAATATGGAATTCCATCTTCTTCGCACCCACGTGAATGTGTTTTCTGTTTTTCTATTGCCTTTTTAAATTTTCCACAATAAAACTTTTCTCTTTTGAGGTCAGAAAACCCCTGACTGATGCCTGCTGTATTTTTAAGCTGCAACTTTGAGAGATTGATGTGGTAACTCAGGTTGGAAAGTTCTGCTCTGACTTCCAGGTTGGTTGCTGAAGGAGAAAAATGAGGTACATTGAGCTCAGTGGAAGGAAACAGCCATCTTCTCTCTCCCGACCCTCAGGCTGGATTAAAATGGGTGAGGGGAGACCTGGCTTCATGGAAACAGCTAGTCAAGGCTTTCGAAGAAGAGATTTCTTGAGATAAGCTCAGCCAATGCTGGACAGCCATTAATTTCTTGTCTCCGGAGATAGACCTTCTACAAAAAAACAAAACAAAAAACAAAAACCCTGCAACCAACTGGCTTTTAAAGTAAGGATATCAGATAATTCCTTTTTTAATTAGCACAGTTCACTGGGGGACTGTTTATTTTCATACCCAAGACTAAAAATGATCTATTCCTCATTGCCGGTCGAGATAGGAAATAGTTTTATCTTGGTTCAAGAGCAATTTAAAACTCTGTGTACTATTGTGCAGAAACCTGCATTTTGTTGGCTGGATTCTACAGCAACTGTCTGAGGAATCTTATTCCTTCTTTTCTGATAGAAAAAGTAATGATGAAAAATTGTTTGTGTTTGTGCTATGTTTATTCTAATATTTTTCAAATATTCAAGAAACAGTGGCAGTCCGTGAGTTGTACTCTAGAAACTACTACTGTAGTAACAGCCTGTGAGCAACAGAATATACAAGAGCCAAAGCACTAAAATTAAAACCACTCGAAGGCCTAGCTTTGAGTGAAAAGAGGTGTATTGATACTATACAACTTAGAAGGGAAGAACCTGGAGTTAAGCTGAATGTTACAGAGACATTTACAAAAGAGACAAAATAGAGACTAGAAGCAAACAATAATAAATCACAGGGATGTAGATTGTTACATTCTTCATTTTCACAAACAATCATGAGAAATGTCAAACTTTTTAAAATCTAAGATTACAGAAGATTTTGTGTATTTTTCAATGTTTTGTACCCACCTGCTTCTGCACCACCCCCATTTCAGATTCGGCATTTCACAAAAATGAAAAGAAGTACTTGGGCAGAGTCAAAATTCTATGTCTGCTTTCTGTCCCTGAAATTTTGGCAGTAGTTTCCTGTTCTTCATTTTCATGCACATAGATCAAACTATTATTGATCCAGATTCATTGTCAGTGGGGTGCACAACATTATTTGTTAGTGAACTACTACAGACAACACCATGGGTCAATTCCCCCCCCCACACACACACACACACAACCTGTCCAGTATTTAAAGTTGGCCATGTGGGATATGGGGTATGTGTGCCATGTTTGGCCCAAATCCATCATGACTGCAGTTCCCAATGGTCTTTGACTGTCGGTGAGCTAGAACTCCCAACATCATGGGTCAATTCTCCCCAAACACCACCAGTTTTTAAAGTTGGTCATGTGGGGTATGTGTACCAAGTTTGGTCCAGATCCATTGTTGGTTGGGTTCAGAGTACTCTCTAGATGTACGTGAACTATAACCCACAACCTCCAAGGTGAATTCCCTCCAAACCCTTCTACTATTTTCTGTTGTGCAAAATTTGGTCTAGATTTATTGTCAATGGGGTTCCCAATGCGCTTTGATTGTCAGTGAACTCTTACTCCCAACACTGTGGGTCAATTTTCTCCAAACCCCACCAGTATTTAAAGTTGGTGATGTTGGGTATATGTGTCAAGTGTGGTCCAGATTGATCATTGGTTGGATTCACAGTGCTCTTTGATTGTGGGTGAACTACAACTTCCAACATCATGAGTCAATTCCCCACAAACCCCACCAGTATTCAAAATTGATCATGTTGGGTCTGTGTACCAAGTTTGGTTCAGATCCACTATCAGTTGGGTTGAGAGTGCTCTCTGGATGTGGATGAACTGTAACTCCCAACCTCCACCCTCAATTTCCTCCAAACCCCTCCAGCATTTTCTGTTAGTCATGGGGTGAGGGTCTGCGTGCCAAGTTTGGCCAAGATCTGCTGTTTGCAGGAATCAAATGGCTCTCTGGATGTGAACTATAACTCCCAATATCACAAGATAACTCAATCCCTCCCCTCAACCCCATCCAGTGTTTTTGTTGGTCTGGGGGGGGGGGGGGGGGCTGTTTGCCATGTTTGATCCAGGTCTGTTGGTGGTGGAAGTGGGAGCTATCTTAGAAACTGCCTGTCCATATACATACAAACAAATTTTCACTTTTATTATATAGTTAGATCACCAACTGTCATAGTTTTCTTTATAAAGTTAAAATTTCCTACCTTGCATTTCACCATATGCTCCACTCTGTTTTGCATCAACTGTCCAGCTTTAGGCCGCACCAGAATATAAATTGCTTTCACATCTGGGCTGGAGCGCAGAAGTTTTTCCACAAGTACTTTGCCCATGAAACCTGTAGCTCCTGTAACAAGTACTGACTTCTCATTATAGTAAGTTGCAACTGAAGACATTTTTCTTTGGTTTGCAGCTTGTTCCAGGGGTATCTAACAGGGGGGAAAAAAACAAGCACTAAAGGCATTAGTTCTCATCATATATTAGTCCTAAGGCAAACCTATGACAGGATTTCTTGGTGACATTTGTTCAGAAAACGTTTGCAAATAAAAAGCAGTAAGAGAGATGAAAATGCAGGGATTCATTCAACTAATAACCATGTGAAGATGAACCTACAATTTTAGAAAGTGAACCAGGAGCCATATCCAGAGAACTTGAGATAAATATTGTGGGTCCTTGCTCTCTTATGAATCTTTGTTTCAAGACTGTCCCATGCAGCACAATAAAATAATATCCCTTATAGGTAAAGGTAAAGGTTTCCCCTGACATTAAGTCCAGTCGTGACTGACTCTAAGGGTTGGGGTTCATCTTCATTTCTAAGCCAAAGAGTTGGCGTTGTCCATAGACACCTCCAAGGTCATGTGGCCGGCATGACTGCATGGAGCGCCGTTACCTTCCCGCCGGAGCGGTACCTATTGATCTACTCACATTTGCATGTTTTCGAACTGCTATGTTGGCAGGAGCTGGGGCTAACACCGGGCACTCATTCCGATCCCAGGATTTGAACTTAAGACTTTTTGGTCCGCAAGTTCAGCAGCTCAGTGCTTTAACACACTGTAAAATCAAGGTTTACAATTTGGATTTTTTTAGGGGGGGGGGCATACTTTCTACCTATGGATGATTACATCTGAGGATGCAGAACCTGTGAACATGCTGGAATGAGTACAAATCACCAGGAACAGACAGCATACCAATACAGCTGTGTTAATATTTGGAATCTACTCTATTTCTAGCAAAACTCTGTCAACAAATATGGAAAACAATTGTTTTATTATTGTTGTTTTTTTACTGCATTTATATCTCATCCTTCTCACCCCGAAGAGGACTCAGGGCGGCTCAGAAAACAGGCACAATTCGATGTCATATATGCATACACAAGATTATACAATATATACATTAAACCTGATAATTAAAACATATCTATCTTAAAACAGTTAATTAAAATCACACAATCCAAATGGGCATTCTAAGAGGTACACTGGTCGCCAATAGCATTGTTCCATAAACACTTACTGCACTGAGAACAAAACAATGGTCCACAGACTGGAAATTTATTTATCGTGTCAGAAGCGAACTGTGGGTACATTTGTAATGTATTTAAAAACACAAAGTTTAAAAACTTGGCATTATACTAAATGTCCTTTGACCTGTAGCTGGCCACTTGGAGTGCCTGGTGTTGCTATAAGAAGGTTGTCTATTGTGCATGTGGCAGAGCTCAGACTGTATTATAATAGGTGGTTTGCTCTTCACTCTTGCATGTTGTGGATGCCACTTTGTGGCCCCATTTCTTAAGGTTGGCTCTGCATCTCGTGGTGCCAGAGTGCAGAGTTCAGTGCCTTCCAAGTCGCCCAGTCTTCTGTGTGCCCAGGAGGGAGTATCTCATTCAGTATCAGCTATGGCTTGAGATTCCGGGTTTTAGCCTACCACTTTTGGACCCTTGCTTGCTGAGGTGATCCTGCGAGTATCTCTGCAGATCTTAGAAAACTATTTCTTGATTTAAGGTGTTAGTGTGCTGGCTGATATCCGAACAGGGGATGGGCCAGAGATGTCACTGCCTTGGTCTTTCATTATTGGCTGTTACTTCCCGGTGGATGTCAGGTGGTGCAATATCCGCTAAATAGTACAATTTCTCCAGTGCTGTAGGGCGTAGACATCTTGTGATAATGTAGCATGTCTCATTAAGACAACCACAAATGTCTTGCAGAAGATTGGAAATGATCCATATACATTCCAATCTGTAAGAAAGAGTATACCTGGGATAAAGTAGCCATAAGAAGCATTCTTCATACAAGTGATGCTCAAAATTCTTTAATGAAGACTTTTACAGCATATGGATTGAGAAATGCTAGATGTCCAAGATGAATTCAGGAAAGGCAGAGGCAGTAGGATCATATTATAAATCTATCTTGCATAATGGAGCTCATAAAATATTTCAAAAGAAAATCAGGCTGTGCTTTATAATTACAGCAAAACATTTGATTTTGTAGATTATGAAAAATGATGGCTCACTCCTTGACAGAAAGGAGTGCCCCATATTTGATTATCCTGATGCTTAACCTGTACAAGAGACTTCCATCAGGACAAAGTACTGAAAAACAAAATAATTTCCAACTGTCGAGGAAGTCAGGTCAAGGCTGCATTTTATCAGTCTATCTGTTTAACTTGTATGCCAAACGTATCAAGTAGGATTATACTAGGGGCACATCCAAACAGGGTGCATAATGTGCGCCTTCCCGGATATTTGTGGGGGGGGGGGGCGTCCAGATGATGGCTTATGAAATTGCGAGTGTTCAGCGCAAAGCAGATAACTCTGCTTTGCGCCGAGATCATTTCTTAGTTGGTTTGTTCCATACCTTCTCAGATGGCGTGGGGCAAACCCAATATTTCTGCTGTCTGGTCTGCTCCCTCAGAAGTTCTGGGACTTCCGAGGGGGCTGTCTGCACAGCTGTCTCATGTTTTCCGGCCTAAATCAGGACAGAAATGTGAGAGGGCTCTAACCCCCTCTCCAAACCTCCCCCAAAAACCCTTTTAAAAATAACTTACCCTGCCACCATTAGCATGGTGCTGATGCTCTCCTGGTGCATAGGAGTGATGCACCAGGAGAAAAGGGGGGAGAGAGGAAATCACTCCTGGACCCCTTCTCCTGGTGCATCATTCCTATGTGCCACGAGAGCTATGGCACCATGCTAATGGCGGCCAGGCAAGTTATTTTATTTTTAAAGGGTTTTTTGGGGGTGGGGAGGGGATCTGGATGTCTCCCTGTTCTCCTAGTAAGTACCAGGAGGACATGTAGATAATGCCCAAGGAAAGCATGGGCATTCACGGCGGTGTGCGTACTTTTAAAAACTTGAATTGGTGCAGACTTTACCGCTGTTTGGAACCGCCCTTGGAGGAAGCAGGTGTAAAAATTTGAAGAAGAAACATTAAAGAGAAAACACCTGGAAGGGTTACTCAGGAAAGTCAGGGAAGAAAATGCAAAGTCAGGTTGACAGCTAAATATTGAGAGAGAAAAATAATGACTACAGATTATTTACATAACTTTAGGGTAAGACAATGAAGACACTAAAATGTTTTAAAGATTTCCCATACATTGGCTCAATAACAAATTCAATGGGGATTGTAATTAAAAAATCATAAAGGCCAGGCTGTGGCGCAGGCTGGTGAGCTGCCTGCTGCAATAAATCACTCTAACCATGAGATCATAAGTTCGAGGCCAGCCCGTGGCGGGGTGAGCACCCGTCAATTAAAAATTAAAAATAGCCCCTACTCGTTGCTGACCTAGCAACCCAAAAGATAGTTGCATCTATCAAGTAGGAAATAAGGTACCACTTATAAAAGTGGGGAGGCAAGTTTAACTAATTTACGACTTTGAAATGAGGAAGTGCCGTCAGAGTGGATGATGAAGCAGCTGCTCCCCCATGTGGCCAGAATCAAACATCCCCTCAGGAGAAGGTTAAATTGCCTCTGTGTCTGTCTGTCTCTGTCTCAGTTTGATGTGTTTATGGGTATTGAATGTTTGCCCTATGTGTGTATAATGTGATCCGCCCTGAGTCCCCTTCGGGGTGAGAAGGGTGGAATATAAATACTGTAAATAAATAAATAAATAAATAAATAAATAAATAAATAAATAAAGGACTTTGAAGGGCAGATGTGAAGAAACTAGATAAGATACTGAAGGATACAGATCTATTATTAAATACTAACAGTAGGATTGTCCATGCCATTGAATTTCCAATTTCTATACCTGACAACAATACCAGGAAAGATTCTGGAGCAGATCATTAGGGAAACAGTTTGCAATAATTTAGGAAGGAATACTGTGATTACTAAAGGTCAACATGGATTTCTCAAAAACAAATCATGCCAGACTAATGTTATCTCTTTTTTCGTTAGAATTACAACCTTGATAGATGTAGGGAACGTTGGGCGAGGGAGGGGGCTTACAAACAAAAGACCTGCCCCATAAAGAAATTGTAGTACAGCTTAACAGCAGCAATGTAACTCAGCAGCGGGTAGGTAATGACCAAATGAACAAAAACACACAGATCATGTTAATTTGTCTTTCACTTCCTCTGGAGGCTTTTTCTTGTTACAAAAATAATATTCTCAAAATATGGTTTCTTCAAACATAAAGAAAGTTCATTACATAGGCATAAATCCAATGCCTTATCTTCGCTTACTCAATCCAAGGCTTTTCTTCTATCTTCTTTCTTCTATTGTGGACTACTCAAACTATAAACAATCCAAACAGCACAAGCTACACTGAACACAGCAACTCATTCCTCCATTCTATACTCTCTCTCCACATCTGAGTTACTCCACAGGCACACCTGCTTATAATAGCTTACTGGTGTAACTGAGTCACTGCACCATTTTTAACCCTTTCAGTGCCGGTATATAATCTTTGTAATTAAAAATAGACTTTTAAATTTCAATATTTCTGACAGGGAATGCTGTGGATGTAGCATATCCTGATTTTAGTGAGGCTTTTGACAACGTCCCTCTTGATCTTCTCTTAAACAAACAAGTCAAATGTGGGCTAGGCAATACTACTGTCAGATGGATCTGTAATTGATTAAGCGACTGAACCCAAAGAGCGCTCACCAATGGTTCCTCTATCCTGGAAAGAAGTGACTAGTGGAGTGCTGCAGGGTTCGGCCCTGAGCCCAGTACTGTTTAATATCTTTATTAACAACTTAGAATTTTTTTTTCGTGTCAGGAACAACTTGAGTCGCTTCTGGAGTGAGAGAGTTGGCCGTCTGCAAGGACGTTGCCCAGGGGATGCCTGTATGTTTTGATGTTTTTACCATCCTTGTGGGAGGATTCTCTCATGTCCCCGCATGGAGCTGGAGCTAATAGAGGGAGCTCATCCGCACTCTCCCCAGGTGGGATTCAAACCTGGCAGCTTTCAGGTCATAACTTAGATGAAAGTTAAGAGGGCATACATATCAAGTTTGCAGATGAGCACAGGATCAGAATTCAAAATGACATTAACAGATTAGGGAGCTGGGCCAAAACCAACAAAATGAATTTCAACAAGGACAAATATAAGATACTACATTTAGGCAGAAAAAAATGAAATGCAAAAATATAGAATGGGTGATGCCTGAAAAAGATATTGGAGTCTTTGCGGACAACAAGTTGAACATGAGCCAACAGCGTGAGGTTGCAACTAAAAAGGTCAGTGGGATTTTGGGCTCCATCAAAAGGTGTGTCTAGATTGAGAGAAGTCATGGTCCCTCTCTATTCTGCTTTGGTTAGACCTCACCTGGAATACTGTCTCTAACTCTGGACACCATTGATTAAAAGTGATACTGATAAGTTGGAAGGTGTCCAGAGGAGGGCAACTAAAATGATCAAAGGTCTGGAGACCATGCCCTATGAGGAGCAGCTTAAAGAGCTGGGTATGTTTAGCTTGTAGAAGAGAAAGTTGAGAGGAGAAATGATATCCATGTTTAAATATGTGAAAGGATGTCATAAGGAGGAGGAAGAAGGCTTGTTTTCTGCTGCTTGGAAACTAGGAGTTGGAGAAATGGGTTCAAATTACAGGAAAGGTGATTCCACCTGAACATTAGGAAGAACTTGACTGTAAGAGCTGTTCAGCAGTGGAACTCTATGTCTCGGAGTGTGGTGGAAGCTCCTTCCTTGGACACCTTTAAACAGAAACTGGATGGTCATCTATCAGGGGCACTTTCATTGTGCTTTTTCTGCATGGCAGGGGGTTGGACTAGATGGCACATGTAGTTTCTTCCAACTCTATTATCCTATGGTTCTTTGTATGAAACTAGACACTGAAGGAAGCTGATAGGAAGAAAATCAACTCATTGGAAATGTAGTGCTGGATGAGAGATCTAGAGAGACCTTGGACTGCCAAAAAGCCATATAAATGATTCCTAGAGTAAATTATACCTAAATCATCACTAGAAGCTAGGATGATCTATTACTTAAATTTTGGTAGCTAGATTCAGAACTCCTAGATAAAACTTAAGGAGGGAAAGAAAGAGGGATGTTATTGTGTGGCTCTACTAAAGGCCTCCAAGCAGTCCGAGGACCTGGATAAAAGCTTACTGGAGCAGGTGACCAAACTTTCAGGAAGGAGAGATAACACAATAATAGATGTCAATAATCCTGATATTTGTTGGAAATCAGACTGTCAAGATATCAGGTCCAACCAATTCCTAACTAGTCTTCAAGACAATTATTACATTGTCCAGAAAGTGAAAGAAATAACAGTAAGATCAGTTATTTTAGATATGATCATAATCAATACTGATAATCTGGTTCATGAAGTAGAAGTGATGGGATCCTTATGTGGGAGGGACTGTTCTACTGGAGTTTGTTATACAGCACAAATGGTAAGATAAGGAGTCAGACTTTAAGAAACTTAGGAAAATAAGCTTAGGGAAATACTGGGTGTGAGCCCATGGTCACAAATACAAAAAAGGAAGAGTTCATGACAAATGGGAGGGTGCTTCAGAACAGGTGAAAATCCCAAGAGGAACTGGGATTTTAAATTCCCTCCCAGAGATTGACTCGAGAGGGGAGGGTGGGGGTGCCATCCCGAAGAAACAGGACGCCAATGGGGACTGGTCCTTGGGATCATGGAGGGTGGTCCTGGGAGTTAATCCCCACAGGCCTAACAATTCAACAGATCCAAGCCTTGTAGTAAGGTCCAGATCTATTGAGATGTTTTTTTAAAAAAAAAAAACTGGAGTAAACCGGGAAATCCCAGTTTAATCTGGATTCATCCAAATTCTCTGGAGGCGTCATTTGGATGCCTCAGGTTAATCTGAAACCCATTTAGGATTTTGAGCCTGTCTGGAATGGCTTGGAGCTTCTTAAAATAAGACAGTGGAAGCACAGTTTTAAATACAGTAGAGTCTCACTAATCCAAGCCTCGCTTATCCAAGCCTCTGGATAATCCAAGCCATTTTTGTAGTCAATGTTTTCAATATATCGTGATATTTTGGTGCTAAATTCGTAAATACAGTAATTACAACATAACATTACTGCGTATTGAACTACTTTTTCTGTCAAATTTGTTGTATAACATGATGTTTAGGTGCTTAATTTGTAAAATCATAACCTAATTTGATGTTTAATAGGCTTTTCCTTAATGCCTCCTTATTATCCAAGATATTCGCTTATCCAAGCTTCTGCTGGCCCGTTTAGCTTGGATAAGTGAGACTCTACTGTAGTTCCAAAGGGGAGAAAAAATGGCTGGTCTAAAGAAACCAGGATGAATGTCTATAGAAATTTCAACTGAGCTATGATTTGAAAGGGGCATATATAAGGAATAGAAAAGGGGAGAAACCACCAAAGACAGAACAATCAATACAAGTGAAATGCTCACAGAAGCTAGTGAGTAAGAGAAAGAGAACAATTCAATAATTCAAAAATAATGGAACAAACAATGCAGATAAAGAATGGGTGACACCTGGCTTGAGAACTGTAAATGCAAAAGAGATCTAGTAGTCTTAACAGACCAAGAGTTGGACATGGAACAACAGTGTGAAGTGGTAGCTAAAAATGCCAATGCAATTCTAGGCTACATGAGTGGGCATATAGGGTCTAAAATGAGGTAACAGTATCAATCTATTCTGCTTTGGTCAGAATTCACCTGGAATATTGTTTCTGAGCACCGCAATTCAAGAAGGAACTGACAAGCTGGACTGCACTGCCTAGGAAAGCCTCTTTCTTTACCATAGTAAATCAATCAACCAACATTACTTCCAGCGCTAACAAGATCTAACTAAAATTCTACTGCTATTGTCTCGGAGAGCTCCTCCACCAGTGTCACCTCCCAGAAAATGCCAGTCCAGCACATAGCAATTCAGAGAGCCAGAACGTAAGAAGAGGGCATATGGAACCTAAAGATCCTAAAGGTATCAGATCATGTCTGAGTTTGGAAGCTAAGCAAGGTCAGCCCTGGTTAGTACTTCCATGAAATTGAATGAATGCCAGGTGCTGTAGGCTAAATTTCAGAGGAAGTAATTGGCAAAACCACATCAGAGTATTCACTGCTTTTTAAAAAGCCTATAAAATTCATGGAATGGCTGTAAGCACATACACTGTGGAACAAGCCTTCTATCGGCAGAGTTGATCCTTTAAGGGAGCTATTGGAAAGTAATGCAGACTATGTTTCCCATACTGTGTTTCCATGAAAAGAAGACACTGTCTTATATTTATTTTTCCTCAAGAAGACACGCTATGGCTTATTTTCAGTGAATGTCTTACTTTTATTAGGTATGGTACAACAATCTGCATTTATGGGATGATTTTTCTGGGCTCAGTAGCAGGCTGCTTGCTGAAGCTTTCCCCCCATCCCCTGGTGTATGTGTGGGGTGAGAGAGACCCACAGATGTTGCTGGTCAGTGCTGGGGAGCAGCAGCTTTACTGGGGTTTTTGGGGGGTGAGAGAGACCCACAGGCTGTAGCTGGTTGGTGCTGGGGGAGAGAAACCCACAATGCTGAGTAAAATGACAGCCATGTCTTTACTTCTTCACCCTGAGGACACACAATACCTAAAACAGAGCATCCTGCTCCTCACTTCACTGAGACTTTTACTTTCACTTTCTATGTTTCCCTCTATGCCAGTGGTTCTCAACCTGTGCCCCCCAGGTGTTTTGACCTACAACCCCAAGAAATCCCAGCCAATTTACCAACTGTTAGGATTTCTGGGAGTTGAGAACCACTGCTCAACTTACAGCACACACAGAATGACTGGGACCTGACAGTGGAGCCAACCTTGCATGCTGCATCGTCATGCCTGTCATGCCTATCACTATGTCTTATTTTCAGGATATGGCTTATATTGCATAAATGCTTAGAAATCCTGCTACGGCTTATTTTATCAGTGTGTCCTATTTTGGGGGAACAGGGTAGTATGAAATTCAGCAGGAGGTCGTGGTGGACATTCTGTTCACAATTCAACCAAACAAGCGGGAAGTGCATACGACAGAGTACGTGGATAACCCCCCCCCCCCCCCCCACACACACACACACACACAAATGAATTGACTTAAAAATACATGTGGTGTAAAGGGCAAAGAATTTATACACCAGTGGGGCTGAGAAAAGAAATGTTATGATGTGAACTGGGACTTGAAAGTAGGACAAGCCGTTTAAAAAAGGCTTGCCTACCTTTTAAAAAAATCAATAACCTTCAAGAAAACTTGCTCCAAAATAAGTGGAGCTCTTCATTGTTCAGACTTGTAAATGAGGTCACAGCTGAATTAATTTTATCCCAAACATATAGACGCTTGTATATCGGGGCCTGCCTGTATAGTAGTGTGTTTTATCTGAGTGTTTTAAAGGTGTTGTAACTCAAGCTGTGAGGCAAGTAACAAATACAAATGCATTATTATTGTTGTTGTTTATTCATTCAGTTGCTTCTGACTCTTCATGACCCCATGGACCAGCCCACGCCAGAGCTCAGTCGGCCGTCGCCACCCCCAGCTCTTTCAAGGTCAAGCCAGTCACTTCAAGGATACCATCCATCCATCTTGCCCTTAGTTGCCCCCTCTTTATATTATTATTATTATTATTATTATTATTATTATTATTATTATTATTATTACAAAATGAATAAAAATGAACAGTGTGTCCAGGGTTGCATCGTTATAAATGGAGATGAAATTGAGAAAGTGACTGAGTATGTATAGCTTGGACAACAAGTACAGTTGAACAAGTTGGCAAATGGAGAATGGGCTTGAAGACACAAGGTGTCTTGGATGGCTTTTAATTGAAACCAGACAGTGCTAACAGATGCTGAACTGCCAATGAAGGTCAGAGCAGATATCTTAAACACTACAGTTTTATCGGCAATATTATATACATCTGAAACACGGACAACAAAGTTAGAGAAGGACAAACTGGCGGTGACTCAGAGAATAATGGAAAGAAGGATGTGTGACATGACAATAAGAGATAATGTCAGCGTCAAAGAATTGGGGTACACGACGTGGTCAATCAAATCTATGAGGCAAAAAATGGGCAGGGTAGGGCATATAGCACGAATAAAAGACAACCGATGGACATGGTGACTAGTGAATTGGATACCAAGAGACCACAAACGACCCTTGGGCAGACCTCGTACTCAACGGGACAAATCAATGGTTAAGCTATTCAGCCAGAAATTGAAAAGAAAAGCACAGGATCGCATATTTTCCTCCCTAAGGAAATTAAAATGTCCCTTCCCTTCTCTTGTTCAAAAAACAATTCAAAACTTTTCTATACTCACAAGCATATGAGAACAAATATTATATATTATATTATATATTATATTTTATATTATTTATTATATTAGGTTAAACTGTAATTTCAGTGTTCATTTAATTCGGTGGTAATGTCTTGTTATTGCTTATGTTAAGGTTTACTGTTTATGTTAAGGTCACGAAGAGTCAGAGACGACTAAACGACTGAGCAGCAGCAAAGTTTACTGTGTTATTTTAAAGTTATGTCTTGTTTATTGGTTGATTGTATTATACGGCATTGAATATTACCATTATTTGTTATTAATTGCCGAGTCCCCATCAAGGAGATAGAGTGGAAATACAAGTAAAATTTATTATCATTATTATTTTGGCAAATGGTAGATTTGTGTGAAGTCCAAAAGAGTGGATCGGCAACAAAATATAACTGAATAGAGTTGTTGTTGTTGTTGTTGTTATATACATCCATATTGGACATTTGGGATAATAATGTTCTGAAAAAGATGCACACACACATATATATACACAAGCCCATAACCAAGGAAGGGGGGGGGGTTAGGGGTTCAAACCACCCCCAAAAATGTGTTGTTGAAGGTTTTCATGGCCGGGATCACAGGGTTGTTGTATGTATTCCGGGCTGTATGTCCATGTTCCAGAAGTATTCTCTCCTGACGTTTCGCCCACATCTATGGCAGGCATCCTCAGAGGTTGTGAGGCATGGAGAAACTAGGCAAGGTGAACTAAACCACCTAAACTGGGCTCTACAGGCCAATGGATACTCCACCACAGACATCAGAAGAGCTGCAAGGCCAAGAACAAGCCATGAGAGTCAAGACAAAGATCCACCCAGAGGAAAGGTGTTCTTACCATACATCAAGGGAACCACTGACTGCACAGGCAAACTGATGAAGAAGCACAACCTACAAACTATCTACAGACCCACAAAGAAAATCCAACAAATGCTACGACCAGCGAAGGACAAGAGGGATCCTCTCTCCTCTGCAAGAGTCTACTGTATACCATGCAGCTGTGGACAAGTCTACATAGGGACCACCAAACGCAGCACCCAAACACGAGTCAAAGAACATGAAAGGCACTGCAGACTAAGTCAACCGGAGAAATCAGCCATAGCAGAGCACTTGATGAACCAACCTGGACACAGTATATTATTTGAGAACACAGAAATGCTTGACCACTCCAACAACTATCATGTCAGACTACACAGAGAAGCCATTGAAATCCAAAAGCATGTGGACAACTTCAACAGCAAGGAGGAAACCATGAAAATGAACAAAATCTGGCTACCAGTATTAAAAAACTCAAAAATCAGAACAATAGATGGGAAGCAACACTCTGAGGGCAGAGGAGCTCCAGGGATGACTAATAACTCTGAACAAAGGATGCCCCCCAGGCAAGAGACGAACCTTTCCCATGCTAATTAGAGTGATTAACTGTAACATTCACGCAACATTCCAACTGACAAAGAACTCTTCTCACACCCTGGACTTCCCACAGATTAACCTTCCTTGCCTAGTTTCTCCATGCCTCACAACCTCTGAGGATGCCTGCCATAGATGTGGGCAAAACGTCAGGAGAGAATAGTTCTGGAACATGGCCATACAGCCCGGAATACATACAACAACCCACCCCCAAAAAGTTTTGGGTAAAAAAAATGGTTTACTCATGAATTTCAACTGGTTAACCAAATTCCAATGACATTAGAAGCAGTCCCTCTAGAACTGCAAGAATTATCTCAATCAAAGTTTGATTATTCACAGTATCATTACCTACCTTTCTACCAATTTACACTGCAATAGCAGCAATAGCTGACATAGTGGAAGTGACCATAGTGGAAGCTGCCAAAATGTGGTAGCCAGTAGGCAAAGCCTAAGTCATAGGACAGGGATCTGACCTGGATTGCAGGTGAAAACTGAGGAAACTGGAAAATGAGGTGTTTCCTATTGGGTCATCTAATCCAAGTCCAAAGAAATAATGGAACAGGAACAAAGAGAAGAAGCTGTGACCCTGGACTTTATATGAACAGGACTGTTTCTGATTTTTTTTTTCATGTCAGGAGCAACTTGAGAAATTGTAAGTCGCTTCTGGTATGAGAGAATTGGCTGTCTGCAAGGATGTTGCCCGGGGGATGCCCGGATGTTTGAAGCTTTTACCATCCTTGTGGGAGGCTTCTCTCATGCCCCTGCATGGGGAGCTGGAGCTGACAGAGGGAGCTTATCCGCGCTCTCCCTGGATTTGAACCGGCAACCTTCATGTCAGCAGTCCGGCTGGCACAAGGGTTTAACCCATTGCGCCACCAGGGGGTCTACGGTTTCTGTTGACCAAATGAAAGCTCAATTAGTGCAAAATCCATAGACTCCATTGCCAGGATATGTATTTCCTGTGGATACGAACATGAGCCTAAGTTTTCAACCCAAATGGTTCAGCAGATTCCCTGGGTTAACCTACTCATTTCAAGGTCCACTCTTTAAGAACGGTGTGATGTTTGGAGGAGAAGTTGAGGGTAAAGGTGCTCATCAGCAGCTTAGTGCATTGGTTGCTAAACCATTTCTGCGATGGAAAGATGCAATAGAAGTCTTCAACAGACACCAAAAAAACAGAGTACTATCAGAACAACTTGTGTTTGGCTGAAAACTTTTTGCTAATTCAGAGTGGAGAACGTCTTGATGTAACCCATCATTACAACAAAGGAAATAAGAAGAAAGTAGAAGAAAACTGAAAGTTACGGAATTACTGGGTTGCTGTGAGTTTTCCAGGCTGTATGAAGTGTTCTCTCCTAACATTTTGCCCACATCTCTAGCAGGCATCCTCAGAGGTTATGAACTCTGTTAGAAACTAGGCAAGTGGGGTTTATCTATCAGTGGAATGTCCAGGGTGGGGGAAAGAACTCATGTTAAGTGTGAATGTTGCAATTATGGATGCCTGTCATAGATGTGAGCAAAACGTTAGGAGAGAATGTTTCTGGAACGTGGCCATACAGCCCGGAAAACTCACAGCAACCCAAACTTCTGCCAGTTGTGGAAACAATTGTCCTCTGTGGCCGACAAGAACTGATTTAAAGAGGGAGCAATGATTCAGGACCTATTACCTGTGAAGAACCTCTACACAGTTATGATAATTTCAGGGCCTTGTTGATCAGGAGACACTGACCTGAAAAGTCATCTCGGAGGGGAAAAAAATTAAACCCCTCCCAAATCTGATTTCTGGTAACGGGCCTGTATATACACACACATCCATCCCCTGGGGTCCAGATGTAGCTATGGCCTCCATTAGACTTAAGCCAGTGTTTCTCAACCTGGGGCTCGGAACCTCTGGGGGGCTGTCACGAGGGGGTGTCAAAGGGGTCGCCAAAGACCATCAGAAAACACATATTTCTGATGGCCTTAGGAACCCTTTTGGCAGACAATGCTGAAGGTCTCTCTGCCTGTTTGGCCCAATTCTATCAGTTCACAGAGTTCTTTGATTGTAGGTGAACTATAAATCCCAGCAACTACAACTCCCACATGTCAAGGTCTATTTTCCCGAAACTCCACCAGTGTTCACATTTGGTTATATTGCGTATTAGTGCCAAGTTTGGTCCAGATCCATCATTATTTGAGCCCACAGTGTTCTCTGGATGTAGGTGAACTACAATTTCAAAACTCAAAGTCAATGCCCACCAAACCCTTCCAGTATTTTCTGTTGGTCATAGGAGTTCTGTGTGACAAGTTTGGTTCAATTCCATCCTTGGTGGAGTTCAGAATGCTCTTTGATTGTAGGTGAACTATAAATCCCAGCAAGTCCCAAATGACAAAATCAATCCCTCCCAACCCCACCAGTATTTAAATCTGGGCATATCGGGTAAGGTAAAGGTTTCCCCTTACGTTAAGTCCAGTCATGTCTGACCCTGGGGGTTGGTGCTCATCTCCATTTCTAAGCTGAAGAGCCGGCGTTGTCCGTAGACACCTCCAAGGTCATGTGGCCAGCATGACTGCATGGAGTGCCATTACCTTCCCGCTGGAGCGGTACCTATTGATCTACTCACATTGGCATGTTTTCGAACTGCTAGGTTGGCAGAAGCGGGAGCAACAGTGGGTGCTCACTCCGCTCCCAGGATTTGAACCTGGGACCTTTCGGTCTGCAAGTTCAGCAGCTCAGTGCTTTAACACACTTTGCCACCGTGCCAAATTTGGTCCAGTGAATAAAAATACAGTAGAGTCTCACTTATCCAACATAAACGGGCCGGCAGAATGTTGGATAAGCGAATATGTTGGATAATAAGGAGGGATTAAGGATAAGCCTATTAAACATCAAATTAAGTTATGATTTCACAAATTAAGGACCAAAACATCATGTTAGACAACAAATTTGGAAGAAAAAGTAGTTCAATACACAGTAATTCTATGTAGAAATTACTGGATTTATGAATTTAGCACCAAAATATCATGATATATTGAAAGCATTGACTACAAAAATGCGTTGGATAATCCAGAACGTTGGATAAGCGAGTGTTGGATAAGTGAGACTCTACTGTACATCCTGCATATCAGATATTTACATTACGATTCGTAACAGTAACAAAATGACAGTTATGAAGTAGCAACGAAAATAATGTTATGGGTGGGGGTCACCACAACATGAGGAGCTGTATTAAGGGGTTGATTAGGAAGGTTGAGAGCCACTGAGCTAAGCTAAGGAGCACGGAGGGCTGCCAAATCTCACACAGAACGAGGCGAGCTCCAGCACGGTCTAATTTCCACACATCAACCACCAGCTTAATTGAAACAGTAACCGGCAAGCCGGTCTTTAAACTTGAACGGCAAGAAGCGCTCCCGCCCTCGGGGAAGGAAGGCGGCAGAGGCGTGAAAGGCAACCAACCGCGGCTCCTTTTCCCGGCCTCGAGAAATCGCTTCCCCTCGCTTCGGAACTCACTCTCCCTCCCTTTTCGAAGGGACCGCGAAAAGAGCGACAGCCGGGTCCGGGTCCGTTCGGTTGCCAGGCCCCGCCCTCGTTTGAAGCCTTGGCTGGGGATGTCCAAGGGGAGGGGGGGGGGAATGGCGCGCGAGGGAACCCCCTTTCCTCCCCTCACGCGCTCCAATCCACTCCGGAGGGGCCTCGTGCCCACCACCTTCCTCCACGCGCCGCTCTCCTACTCGCCCTCTCCCCTCCCCTTCCCGCCCATGCGCAGACGACTCTACCTGAGGGTCGGCAGGATTCCCGGCAGTTGAAGGCAGGCAGGCAGGCAGGCGCGCGCGTAGTGGGCTCCTCTAAGGAAGCAAAGCGACCTCAGACTCGGGCGATGAGGAGGAAGCCAGCGGAGCCTCGCGCCTTAGTAAGGGAGGGAGGGAGGGAGAGAGCGGAGGGCGGGGCCAGGCTTGGGCCAGGCTGGGCCAGGCTAGGCGAGGCTGCCTCTCTCCCGCTGACTTCCCGCCGAGGACAGCGGGGGCCAAGGAAGGAGAGAGGAGGGAGGGACAGCGGAGCCTTGCGTGCTATTACTGCTTCTGCTTAGTCTCGGCTAGCCTCGGTCGCGTGGCCAGGGCTCGCGCCGCCCCATCTATCTGTTCTGCAGCCAGCCTCATCCCTGTCAGTCTCCTCAAAGCAGAGCCTTGATAAACACAGCGAGCTGAGCGGCGTGAAGGGGCGCGCGCACTCACGGGCGCCGAAGGCCTGCCTTTTGCCTTCCTTTTGACGGAGAAGGAGCAAAGAGGAAAAGCGAGCACCGCGCTTGAGGGGACGAAGGAGTCTCTTAAGGCAGCCAGGCGACGCAAGGGCCGTGAAGCGAAAAGGGGAGGGGTTTCCCCATCTCCGCGGAACATTTGTCATCCAGCAATCATCAATGAATCAAAAGCCTTGGTTGAATTCATTGACTGGTGGTTCCTGCATCTCCGCAAGGCCATACTAAGGCCGCTTCCACACAGCTGAATAAAACCCCACATTATCTGCTCACAACTGAGCAGTGTGGGCTCAGACAACCCAAGGCCCTTCCACACAGCCCTATATCCCAGAATATCAAGGCAGAAAATCCCACATTATCTGCTTTGAATTGGGAGATATGGCAGTATGGAATCAGATAACCCAGTTCAAAGCAGATATTGTGAGATTTTCTGCCTTGATATTCTGGGTTATATGGAAAGGCCCTGAGTCTTCCAGTTCAATGTCAAAGGGGCCTAGATATTCTGGAGGCCCTTCTACACAGTTATGTAAAATCCACATTGAACTGGATTATGTGGAAGTATGGACTCTGATAATCCACTTTAAAGCAGATATTGTGGATATTTATTTATCGTTCCATTTGCAAACCAAGGGTACAAGTTGTAATGTATTTGAAAATACAGTAGAGTCTCGCTTATCCAACGTTCTGGATTATCCAACACATTTTTGTAGTCAATGTTTTCAATATATCGTGATATTTTGGTGCTAAATTCATAAATACAATAATTACAACATAATAATACTGCGTATTGAACTACTTTTTTGTCAAATTTGTTGTATAACATGATGTTTTGGAGCTTAATTTGTAAAATCATAATCTAATTTGATGTTTAATAGGCTTTTCTTTAATCCCTCCTTATTATCCAAGATATTCGCTTATCCAAGCTTCTGTCGGCCTGTTTAGCTTGGATAAGTGAGACTCTACTGTATTGTGAGATTTTCTGCCTTGATATTCTGGGTTATATAGAAAGGCCCAGAGTCATCCAGTTCAATGTCAAAGGGGCCTAGATATTCTAGGGGCCCTTCCACACAGTTGTATAAAATCCACATTAAACTGGATTATGTGGAAGTATGGACTCTGATAATCCACTTCAAAGCAGATATTGTGGATATTTATTTATAATTCCATTAGCAAACCGAGGGTACAAGTTGTAATGTATTTGAAAATACAAACTTTTTTTTTAAACAAAACCTTGGCATTATACTAAATGTTCTTTGACCGGTACCTGGCCACTTAGAGTGCCTCTGGTGTTGCTACCCTGTTTCCCCTAAAATAAGACATCCCCAGAAAATAAGACCTAGTAGAGGTTTTGCTGAATTGCTAAATATAAAGCCTCCCCCCGAAAGTAAGACCTAGCAAAGTTTCTGTTTGGAAGCATACCCGCCGAACAGAACACCAGAGTATGCAGGATTGGTAAATGTAAGTATCATAGAGTGTTGTACATGGAAATACAGTAATGGTAGTAACAAGAAATTCTTGATTGGATTCACAGTTTGTCTGGTTATGCTAGTTTGTGATGACAACTACTGTACAGTATATAATAAATGTTCATTTTTTTGTTCAACAATAAATGTGAATTTTTCTTCATGGAAAACTAAGACATCCCCTGAAAATAAGACCTAGTGCATCTTTAGGAGCAAAAATTAATATAAGACACTGTCTTATTTTGGGGAAACATGGTATAAGAAGGTTCTCCATTGTGCATATGGCAGGGCTCAGATTGCATTATAATACGTGATCTGTGATTTGCTCTTTTCCACACATGTATGTCGTGGACTCCACTTTGTGGCTCCATTTCTTAAGGTTGGCTCTGCATCTCATGGTGCCAGAGTGCAGTATGTTCAGCGCCTCCCAAGTCGTCCAGTCTTATGTGTACCCAGGAGCAGGCCCATAGCTAGGATTTTGTTTGGTGGGGGAGGGGGCTGAGTCTGAGTGAGAGAGTATCTACCCTAGCAAACCTTTTGTATCGTTATCCCAATATCCCCATGCATATGGGATATATTGAGCATGGTGATCAGATCATGATATGAATAAACATAACAGTTTAAGTAATACTAGTAAGGCCTTCTTGCGGACCACCCTGAAAATTTGGGGGGGGGGGGCTGAAGCCCCTCCAGCCACCCCCTCCCCCCTCTACATGCGTGCCCAGGAGGGAGTCTCTCATCCGGCATTAGCCACTGATTGAGGTTCTGTGTTTTAGCTTGCCACTTTAGGACTCTCGCTGAGGTGTTCCTGCGAGTATCTCTGTAGATCTTATAAAGCTGTTTCTTGATTTAAGGCGTTGGCATGCTGGCTGATACCTGAACAAGGGATAGGCCGGAGATGTCAATGCTTTGGTTCTTTCATTGCAGGCTGCTACTTCAGGTGGTGCAGTGCCAGCTAGACAGTATAATTTCTCAAGTGGTGTGGGATGTAGACATCCTGTGATAATGCGGCATGTCTCATCAAGAGCCACACCCACTGTTTTAACATAGTGAGATTTATTCCATACTGGGCATGCGTACTCAGCAGGACAGTAGCAAAGTGCAAGGGCAGATGTCTTCACTGTGTCTGGTTGTGATCCCCGGGTTGTGCCAGTCAGCTTTTGTATGATGTTATTTCTAGCACCCACTTTTTTTCTTGATATTGAAGCAGTGCTTCTTGTAAGTCAGAGTATGGTCCAGGGTAACTCCCAAGCATTTTTGTGTGCTGCAATGCTCCAGTGGGATTCCTTCGCAGGTAATCCTCAGAGCTCAAGATTCTTGTCTGTTCTTAAGGTGAAAATCGCCTTGATGTTCTGGGTTGTATGGCTGTGTTGAGGGGCACTGAAGTGATGCTTTTGCTTTCAATTCAGATAATGGAGGAATGGTAGTTAATGGAAATCCTGCATGCCTTAAACCGCCTGGGCGGAGGAGGAAGGAGGAGGAATTTTTATGAAAATGACTACAAGTCGTTTCCCTCGCAGAGCCACCCTCCTATGCCACCTTCTCAATCTTGCTTTTTGAAAAGAATGTAATGACTAGGAACATCCTGCTTTTTGCTTTGCTGTTTTTTTTGTTTTTTTTTTTGTGGGATTGTGTAATGAATAATATAAACTTGTTCTTTTACAAGCATATCTGGTAGGGTAATCTGTGGGGCTATTAGTGCTAATTAAAATTAACTTCTGTCACTGCCTTTTTGAAGTTGTACTTGCAGCACTAATTAAAAGTAACTTCAAAACACCAAAGCTACAAAACTGCCCCCAAACACATACGGATTACTCTATTCACTCCTTTAAAATAAGGAGTGAATACTATTCATTACACAAGCCCACAAAAAGCAGGATGTTACATTCAGCAAAGGACAAGAGGGATCATCTCACCACTGCAGGAGTCTACCGTATACCATGCAGCTGTGGACAAGTCTACATAGGGACCATCAAATGCAGCATTGCCCAAACATAAATCAAGGAACATGAAAGGCACTGCAGACTAACTCAACCAGAGAAGGCAGCCATGGCAGAGCATCAGATGAACCAATCTGGACACAGTGTATTATTTGAGAACACAGAAATGGTGGACCTCTCTTACAACTGAGGTTGAGACCAAAGATTTTGGGGATCTTTCCTAGCAGAGGAGACTTGCACAAGACCTGCATGCAGGGTTGCGCAACACCTGGCGAGCTCCCGAGAAGCATATTTTAAAATTCCCTGTCCCAATTAAAAATCTCACCCAGGCGTTTTGAAGCAGAGATCACCGAAACACTTTATTCTGTCCAGTTGGAACAGGATGACGGTAGCAATGTGATGCAGAAAGAACCGGCATACATTTACAGAGAAAAATGCACTTTTTATACATTCCAGTTTTGAATTTCCCACCTTTCCCCACCTCTCGGCTCCGCGCTGATTCGCCAGGAGAATCCCTGATGTCAGAGAGAAGGCGGCGCTGACGGGCTCAAGCGCCAGATCCAATGACAGTGCAAGTGCCTCCTGTGACGCCAGCCAATGATAGAAGAGGAGGCAGGAAAACAAAGAGCATACATGTGCAGATGGCAGGATTATGGGTGATTTAATGATGATCTTTTGTCCGAGTGGTCAGGTGATCACCTGTGGCACTTCAACCGGACCTGGCTTGTAGATTCTCTGATTGATTTTTCCAGTTTCATGAATGGGAGTCTGTCCCCTGCTGGTTTGTCCATAGGATCATTGATGGGATTATTAATGACTCAAAAGTCTGAGGAAAAGGTGGCTTTTGTCAAGCCTTGCCTCTCTCTTCCAGGAAATATGAGTCCTTTGAAATGAATGGCTTTCAGGGTGTCAAAGGGGTTTTCCTGTAGATGGCCTGACATTAATGTCCTCTGAAGTCTAAGGAAAGCCATTGTATACTGCAGGTAGTGATCAATGACAGTTCATACCTGTAATCCCATAACCTTTTTTGGACATCCGGAAGGTGCCCAGGTGGATCAGAGCTCAGGTTAAGGTTACCAGTGCTTCATTTTATAAGGGGAAGGATATTACATAGAGAATAAAGGTAAATAATAAGGACAAAATAATAACTAATAATAATAAATGATAGAGGATACAGTAGGAACCCATACATAGGGAGGATTATACAGAGTCCAGCATCCCTAATGGGTTTAGGTAGACAAACACAATCTTCTTTATGACCATTTGAAGGGGATTCTATCCCCCTCTGTGTATTCATAAGGGATTAAGGAGGGATCCCAGAATTTCCCCACCAGCCCAGGTAGGCAAACGGGCTAGTTGGGGTCACTCTAAGACTTGTAGAAAAGATGCAAGGATTACATGGGAATTCATGAGGGAAATAGGAGGAGGGGTCCCTGATAGCTAAAAAGTTCATAAAGTTCATAAAAAGACACATTTTAAGGCATTTCTGAGTTGTGTTGCCGGTGCTAATTCATAAATACAAGACTCCATTCATAAAAATACCAGTTTGAGCCTGTGGAGGTGAATTGGGGCCATGGTGGCAAAATCCGAGATAGCAGTTAGGCTTAGAATTGGTTCCGGAATGATTTGAAATTAGTCTGGAGCAAATCGGTGAGTTTGTGGATATTGAGATCTAAAGGTCCCAGTGTCCATGGTTGAAAAAAATGTATTTTCCCATTCCCGGGGCAACCTGGGATCGCCTCACCAAAGCCTGCGAAATTCTGCGGCTCTGGGGAAATTCTATTAATATTTTTTTGGTTAATAGGAATGAATTGCAAAAGGGCTCATCTTTTGCAAACGAAAAGGAAAGTGATTTGCAAGTATTATTGCCTTTCAGGTAGCAGGAGTCAAAAGAGCTTCAATGGAAGGGAAAGCATTGAGGTTTCTCTTCTGCTGCAGAGGGGAAACAATGTATTTCTGTGGTGCTGGGGAATTTTTAGAAGGGAAAACCAGGGCTCCCACAAGCCTGAGGAACTTCTGGTGGGAATCAGCTGTATGTCAGAGCAGTATGAGAGTGGGGTCTGGTGCGTTCGATATCACAACCACCATATCAGACTACACAGAGAAGCCATTGAAATCCACAGGCATGTGAACAATTTTAACAAAAAGGAGGAAACAATTAAAATGAACAAAATCTGGTTACTAGTATTTAAAAAAAACCCTCTAAAATCAAACTAAAAGAACAACATTCAGAAAACAGGGACTTTCAAACAGGAAACAATCAGGGCCAGCTAAGACCTCCCAACAAAAAAATCCTCCCAAGCAGGAAGCAGCCAGGCTTTGAAGCTGCATGTCCATTCAATGCTAATCAAGGTGGCCAATTGCAACATTAACACTTGCCTCAAACAGGCAAGAGTTCTTTCTCCCACCCTGGACATTCCACAGATATATAAACCCCACTTTCCTAGTTTCCAACAGACCTCACAATTTCTGAGGATGCCTGCCATAGATATGGGCCAGATGTCAGGAGCGAATGCTTCTGGAACATGTCCATACAGCCCGGAAAACTCACTACAGCCCATTACACTATTTTCAAAAAAGCCACAAGACTGATAACATTTTTCATTGGCAAGACTGATAATGTCTTTCATGACTGGCCCCTTCCACATTGTAATTGAATATATAACAGTGTGAACTCAGATAGCCAAGTTCAAAGCAGAAATTGTGGATTATCTGCCTTGATATTCTGGGTTATATGGTTGTGTGAAAGGATCCCTACACTGCCGTTATAAAATCCAGATTATCCGCTTGGAACTGGATTATATGGCAGTTGTCAGACCCCAGGCAGCAGGGCACCAAGAACCATACACGGAGGCCAATCTCTATCTAATATCTTTATTAAGGAAAAGTATAAAAGTAATAAAAACAAGTGAAGAATATAGTTCAGAAGCAGACCTTTTAAATGAGGTCAAATATAGTCCAAAAATGTATTGTCCAATAAATGATATTAGAGTTCAAAGTTTAAATCCAATACCGAAACACACACTATTGCCAAGCAATAGTGTGGGGAAATGCCAGAGTCTTAGGAGTCCAAGGAAGCTTGACAACAAGGCTGGAAATAATCTTGGTTCTTTAACAAGGTCCGTGACTAGGAACAAGGCAAACAGTGATTCTTGGAACAAGATCCGTGGTTAAAAGCAAGGCAAGGCAGTACTTGAATTCTTGATCCGGGAAGCAAGGAACTGGGGTTACGAAGTCCACACACGAACTCACTCCTGAAGCTGCTCTGTTGACTCCGCAAAGATTCTCCCGGCGTCAGGCACCTATATTGGGGTCTCGTTTTCCCGCCAACAACCTCTTTCCCTAGAGAACGGGAAGCGAAACCCAACTTTGTCCAGATGCAAGACTCCTTAGAATTTCCCAAGGGAAGCAGGTCTAATCAGCCTGTTGTTTGGCAGCAATCCGTAAACTCCTGCGATTCTGTTCCCTGACTCCTCTGTCTGCACAATAGGACTCTCTCCTAGGGAACGGAGGCGAGGAATGTCCAAGGTCTGTTTTACTGAATTCTTGGGTACAAACATCAACATCCGGCAGGTGAAAAGACTCCGGCTCTTGTTGAACCGGCGAAAACCCCATGTTTTCGTCTTCATCTGCCTCGATGGCACTAGGAACAGGACTACAAGGCCCATGAGGCATCACAGCAGTGTAGACTCGGCCAGTTCAAAGCAGATAATGTGGATTATCTGCTTTGATAATCTGGGTTATATGGCAATGTAGAAGGGGCCTCAGTCAAAACATTTCTAAAGCAGCATAATATCATTCATTGTTTTATTGAGAAGGTAACTTGATGTCTGTTACTCTGTTTTTGAAGTTGTATGTTTGGTGTTTTTATGTTAATAATAATAATAATTTTATTTCTTATCTGCCTCACTTCATGGCACTAAATTAGCACTAAAAGTAAAACTTCAAAAAAGGAATAACAGACATCCAGTTACTTTCCAAATAAAGCAATGAATGATATCAATGTGCTACTTTAGAAATGTTTTAACTTAAACATGATCTATGGATACTTTGATGTCTGTGCACACATATGTATGGTCTGTGTATGCAAAGCTGGGATGGGAGTTGTTTCGGTTAAATGGATTTCTGACTGTAGTATCAGTTGATTAGATTACTGCCTGAAGCTGATTTATTAGCAATTTTTAGCATTAGAGGGACTGCCCAGTTTCATGTCCCAAAGGGAACTTTAATCTTGGGATGATATATTAACAACTGCCACCACATTGGCTCCTCTTGTAGAAATGTGGCAATCAAAGCTAGGTTGCAAAAGACTGTCAGCGGAGGCAGGTGTGTGGGACTAGGAAGTCACTCTGTTTGGGAAACTGATGACTGATAAAGAGAGTCTTATGAAAACTTACTCATAGTTAACAACAATAATAATAATAATTTTATTTCTTACCCGCCTCTCCTTGTGGCTTGAGGTGGGTTGCAACATCGCTAAAAACACATAATCACCTAAAAACATTCTACAAAATACGCAAATTAAAACATATTTCTTAAGAATACATATTTAAATGCAGAGAACCAAGATTAAACGTATGATGCAAGTAAAGGTTCCGTACATGCTGCAGTGCTTTACACAAAACTTGCATGATACTGGCTTTGAAAATAAGGCAGAGGGTCAGAAAATGTTTACATACTCAACAGAAATGGCAGAAACCTGTATTGACTTTGTGCCTTGCACACAAAATAATGAAGGGAGAAGACAAGAAACAAAACTGAAGTAAATGTTAGTCAGAAGTACAATCCATGGCTATGGAAGAAGAAACGGCAGTGATTGATAAAAAGGTAAAGGTTTCCCCTGACATTAAGTCCAGTCGTGACCGACTCTGGGGGTTGGTGCTCATCTCCATTTCTAAGCCGAAGAAACCTCCAAGGTCATGTGGCCGGCATGACTGCATGGAGCACCGTTACCTTCCCACCGGAGCGGTACCTATTGATCTACTCACATTTGAATGTTTTCGAATTGCTAGGTTGGCAGGAGCTGGGGCTAACAGTGGGCGCTCATTCCGCTCCCGGAATTTGAACCTGGGACCTTTGGGTCCACAAGTTCAGCAGCTCAGTGCTTTAACAAACTATGCCACCAGGGGCATATCCAACCATATTTTATGATATCCAACCATAAAATGATGAACCAAACAGATTTTGGTTAAACAAGGAACGTTTTATTTGACCTATTGTCATTACACTTCAGTGAAAAAAGAAAGGGGACTTAATGTTGGTGTGGCTGAGGCCTGATGCTAAATCTCCTCAATCTCCCTTAGACAACCAGCTCTGAGATAGAATCCATTTCTAAGAGTTGCTCAGTGGAGCCAAGTTTTATCTGGAAGAACTCAAGACCCTCTCTCCCAAACTTCCAGATTCACAAGACACCCCCCCCCTCAAAGCAGGTTATCTCATCTCAAGATGCTGGACCTAAAGAGGCTGTTCCAGAGTGCCACCCTTAAAGCAAACAAATGCATCCGTTTGAAGAAATAGGAAACAAAGGGCAAAGGACAGACCAGGAACAAAGCAACACTGTAATCAACAAGGAAAAGACATGAGGAAAACAAAGCAGTGTTTCACCACCACAAACCAGTCAACCAGACCTGAAACCACCACCCAGTAAAACAAGCAAACCAGGCCTAATATAAAGCAACCACCTGGAAATCTCCTTGGTCCTGAAATTCCAAAACTGAAAAGAAACATGTAAAGGGCCATGGCAGGCTCAAACAGTCTTCTGACTTTTCCCCTCTGAACACGATGTTTCCTGTTTCCCCGTTGTCAGATGTTTAAATCTGGCCTCTATGCATGGAGGCAATCAAGGTGCCCTCTTCCCCGTAGCACCTGGCTGTGAGAATCCTGTGCAAGTTAGAAAAACATGTACACACAACTGGAAAGGTTTCTGAAGCCATCTCACAATGATGAATTAGCTTTCTAGCATCTTTATCTGTGATTTCCCCAGACATCTAAGCCTTTTAGGTTGTTACTTGAGTTATCCTCCCCCCACCCCAAATATATTTTATTTTGTTATGTGTTATAGGGCCAGATCATCATCATCATCATCATCATCATCATCATCATCATCATCATCATCATCTAATTACTTATTAATCGCCCTCCATCCAAGATGCTCTAGGCGATTTACAAGATAAAATTGTAGAGGATAAAAATACATACATACAAATATTGATAAAAGTTCCATGGTTAGGAGCCTCTGGTGGCCTAGGGGATAAAAGCCTCGTGACTTGAAGGTTGGGTTGCTGACTTGAAAGCTGCCAGGTTCGAATCCCACCCGGGGAGAGCGTGGATGAGCTCCCTCTATCAGCTCCAGCTCCATGCGGGGACATGAGAGAAGCCTCCCACAAGGATGGTAAAACATCAAAACATCCGGGCATCCCCTGGGCAACGTCCTTGCAGACGGCCAATTCTCTCACTCCAGAAGCAACTCCGGTTGCTCCTGACATGGAAAAAAAAAGTTCCCTGGTATCTGTCTTTAGCAGGGATGGAGAAGGGCTGATGAATTTTATTGAGTGCTCTAAATTCTATCTACTATACTGCAATAGTTGTTCCTTGGGACAGGAGAATGGCCATCAAAAGGGGATGCAATTTAGTGCTCTTCCAGTGTAGCTTCCTGAGCCATAGCGTACACACAAAATATTTTTAGACTCAGGAGCCTGTCCAGTGCTGTGTGATGCCCCTGTTCATGAGCAAGGCACAGATTGCCAGAGTCCTGTAAGTTTCTTTTAAGAGCAAAATATGGCATTTTCCTTCAAGACAAATGACTTCAGTTGTGGCAGAGGCCCACTGCACTCGCCATTCATTGCCTGTAGCATATTGAATGGGCTGAAGTGGAGCGCCTTGCAGGACATACAACTGTGCAGTTGCAGGTCAAGACCTCCTCTCCCCCATGCCAACTACCCTCCCAGCCTCAACCCCATGCCAGCTCCCCATACCAACACCACTGGCCTTCCCCACCACAACCACCTCTGTGCCCCCCCTCCCCCACCCTCCTACACCAACCATCCCTGCTATGCCCCTGGGCCTCCCCCCCACACCAACTGCACCCTGGCCTACCCGCCCCCACCAGCCACCCCTGGCCGCCCCACTTGTGTCAATTGTCAGCCTCCTTCCCTCACCCATCCCACCTAGCCAGGCATGTGGCCCCATCTCTCAAAACTTTGCCCATTCCTATTCTGTATAAACAGTGGTAGGGAGGTGTAATTGTACAAGTGTTAAACTAGAGCAAGGAAAACCCAGAGTAAAATCCTTACAGGACATGCAGATCATTGAGTGACCTTTGGAGGACCACTGGACAAGATCCTGCACCGAACACACTATAATAGCTGTGTTCTGTTTCTCCATATAACCACAAAAACTCATCTCAAAATCTAGTCACCTAAACTGAGGAACAAAGGTCTATAGCACTCTTGAGTGCTACCCTGAAGGATGACAATTTCAGTTCTTTCTCATTTGAGTGATGGTACATTGATCACAAATACGACTTGCCACAACTGATCAGTGCACTCAGGAGAGAATGCTTCTTGAACATGGCCATACAGACCAGAAAACACACAACAACCCTATCAGTGGACCATCTCTCACTAGTGCAAGAGGAAGCCATGTGTCATTCTTCAGTGTCTCACTACTAGTGCTATAGAATAGAGATGTGTTAAACGGCAGAAATTCATTTCGCAATTCGGATGACTCCTCATTTTGTTTTGGAAAGATTAGGAAGGGGAGCATTTTTATTCATAATCTTAATTCTGAAGTTTCCTTATTGTTTCATTAGCAGCAATGGGGAAACTTTTGAGGTTTGTTCTCTGTGATTTTGACAGCTATCAGGATAAAACTTGCCACAGTAGTAGACCACATTTACGCCTCTAAGTCTGCTATGTTTCAGAATGTCTGTCTTCCACTTATTTTTAGGAAACTTTTTTTTAAAAAATAATCTTTATTGAGAATTTTCATACAATATGATAAAATAAGTGGGTGATAAATATAGAAGAGTGAAGAGGCAGGGGAGGAGGGGGGGGGTAAAAGAAGAAGAAAAAGAGAGAAAAAATAATAATAAATAATAATTAAAAAAAATAACAGCAAAGACAGAAAGCAATTAAATTAAAAAACATCTGGAACTTCCCAGCTTTCCCGATGAGGTATTTTCCATTTGTTTCCTTCTTCTTTCCTCATCTTCATTCGTTTCTTCTTACTTCTCAGTGTATTGGTGAGTTCTTATTTAATTATCTATTTCTGCCTGTTGATTTATTGATTTATTATTTATTTTATCATTTTCTTTAGTTTAGTATCTTATTTACTTATTTCTTGTTTTTCCTTTTTTCCTTTCTATTTATATAATTATCTACTTGTTGCTGGTTTGTCTCTTTTCTTGGTTTTCCCTGCTGTTTTGCCATTAGAAAGGTTAGCCTATCCAAATTTTTTATCTCTGCAACTTTAGTTAACCATTCTGTTTCGCTGGGAATTTCTTTCTGTCTCCAGTATCTTCCATAGGTAATTCTGGCCGCTGTTGTTAAGTATGTCACTATTTTTTCTTCGTTTGAGCCTGGGGGGAGGTTAGAGAATCCTAATAAGAATGTTTCAGGAAGTTTATTAAGTCTTTTTTCTAAGATCTTTGTTACACTTTGATGTATATTTGACCAAAATTCTTTGGCTTTCCTACATTTCCACCATATGTGGAAATATGTACCCTCTTTCTCACCACATTTCCAACATTTTGTGTTCATGCTTTTATTTATCAAACCTAAATTTTTTGGTGTTATGTGCCACCTGTAAAGCATCTTCATCCAATTTTCTTTTAAATCATACGAATATGTTAATTTTAATTTTCTGTTCCATCCTGCCTCCCATTCGTCCATGCGTATCACTCTCCCTACATCTTTCGCCCATTTGGTCATACACTCTTTGACTGTTTCAGTCTCTGTGTCCCATTCAAGTAATACTTTATATATTTTTGAAATTATTTTTCCTTTGATTTCTAAGATTCTGTCCCATCTATTGTTCTTTTCCATAAATCCCAATATTTTATCTTTTTTAAAAGATTCCTTTAATTGCCCATATTGTAGCCAACTTAAATTTGGGTATTTTGTTTTTATTTCTTGGTGTGGAATTAGAATGTCTTCCGTTCCCTGTTTTCTAATTAAATCCTCGTATTTTGGCCAGTTTGACCATCCTAGCAATCTTCTTTGCAAAGCCTCTAGGGGCGATAACCATCTTGGTGTTTTGCTATACATTCTCCTTTTATATTTATCCCACGTTTTTAGTAAGGCCAATCTAATTAAATGGTTGCAACAATTTTTTTTCTATTTTAGTTTTGTCATACCAGAGGTATGAATGCCAGCCTGTGCGCAGGTCGAAACCTTCTAAATTTAATATCTTCTTATTTTTTAATTGTATCCAGTCCTTTATCCATAGTAAGTGACTTGCTTCGTAATATAGTTTCAGGCTGGGTAAAGAAAATCCCCCCCTGCTCTTGTCATCTGTTAGATTTTTTATTTTGATTCGGGGTTTCTTTCCATTTCAAATGAATTTACTTATATCTTTGTTCCAATTTATAAAATTCTTCTGATTTCTTAAGATAGGGAGACATTGGAATAGAAATAACATTTTAGGTAGTACGTTCATTTTAACTGTTGCCATCCTGCCCCACAGTGATAACTTTAAATTTTTCCATATCTCAGGTTCTTTTTTTATTTCATTCCATGTTTTCTCGTAATTATTTTTTAATAATTGAATATTTTTTGATGTTATATTTATCCCTAAGTATTTAATTTTTGATATTATTTGGACTCCTAAATGTTCTATTATCCTATCTTGTTTTTTCTTTTGAATATTTTTTGCCAAGGCTTTGGTTTTGCTTATATTCATTTTAAATCCTGCTAGGTCCCCATATTCCTTAATAGTCTTAATCCATTTTTCACCTTTAGTTATCGGGTCTTCAATAAAACAAATTAAATCATCTGCATAGGCTCTTACTTTGTAGTGTGTCCCTTGTATCACCGTGCCCTGTAATTCCTTATCTTCTCTGTTCTTATTGAGTAGTACTTCTAGCGTCATTATAAATATCAGTGGTGACAAGGGGCATCCTTGTCTTGTCCCTTTCTGTATTTCAATTGGTTCTGTTTCTTGGCCATTTATTATGATTTTTGCTGTCTGAAACTTAGGAAATTTTAGGAAACTTTTGAAGTTTGTACAAGTTTTTAAAAATCAAAAGAGGTATCCCCTTGAATTTCTCCACAGTGATACAACATAAGTAGAGCATAATTCCTGCAAAGTTTCAGAAAGATCTGGGTATCCACTGATTTTATTATTGAGTCTCTTTGGGGAGATGGGGTAGGGTATACATAAAGTTGTTGTTATTATTATTATTATTATTATTATTATTATTATTATTATTATCATCATCATCATCATTTTTAAAAATTTAATCACCTTAAGTGAGTCACTCTCTCAGCCTTAAAAGTTTGAAAAATGAAAATATTTCTACAGCTTTCAGGATTAAATTTGCCACAGTTGTAGGCCACATTTACTACTTTAAGCCTGCTACATTTCAGAATATTTTGATCTTCCACTGATTTTTAGGATTTTTTTCAAATTGAGCACACGTGATTAACCTAAATCACTTTCATATGAATGAGACTTACAAGCAATAAGCATAATTGTAAAGTGAAGTGTACCCATTCCTCAAGTATCAATTTGGTGCTCACACTTAAAAGGAAAGTTCATTTCCAGATTTTCCATGATCTGCTATGGTTTCCTACAACACAACAGCATGCATCAGTGCAGTTTAGGAATGAATATACTACTGGCTTACCTAGTGACTTACACAAAGCAAGATTTGTTACAAGGTTTTTTTTTCTTTCTTTGCTTTCATCTGTGGCTGAGAGAATATGCCTTGACCAATGTTTACCAGTGCGTTTATCCAGCTGAGCGGGGATTCAAATCCAGAGGGACAGGGTGTAGCAACACTGTAGAGTTAATGCAGTTGGACAGCACTCTAACTGCCATGGCTGAAAGCTATGAAATCATGGGAGTTGTAGTTTGTTGAGGCACCAGCACACCTTGGCAGAGAAAGCTAAAGGCCTTGTAAAACTAAAACTCCCACAATTCCATAGTATTGAAGCATGGCAGTAGTGCCAAACTGCATTATTTCTACATGATGTTAAACTGCATTAATTCTACAATGTAGGTGCACTCAGACCACTATACTATACTGGCTGTCTACATAGTTTTGCTCATCCATAACTTCTCCATATTCACTCCTACTTAGTATTGGTTTTGACACTATCGCCTCAATCCTCACTCCTCCTCAAACCTACTTTCCCAGTTTTCCGCTGCATGAAAAGATGCAAGTCCATTCTGCCAGTAAATGGAGCACAGGTGAGTCATATTTCAACCAGATTTGAGGGGGACAAATTAGAAGAGGAATTAGGTAACTGTACTTAACAATGGAGATGTTGTAGAATAATGGCCAATCTGTCTTGTTTCCACATGCTCCAATCTGTCTAAACAGATTTCCATAGCAAAAAACACTATCTGCTGTACCTCAATGTCCCTGGAGGAATGACTAAATTGATTTGTAGCTCTGGCTTCCAAACAAATCATTTTAGTACTATAGTAAAAGTTTAAGCCCTAGGGGAGTGGCGGCATATAAGTTTAAATAATAAATAAATAAAATAAATAAAATCTTCCCTCTCCTGACCCTCATGACGCACTTTATGTCCTGGTGCCGTTTGCGGGACAAAGGACCATGGGTGATGGGATTTGTAGTACTTTAAATTGCTACGACTCCCACAGGCCACTGTGATGCCCACCACCTGCAATCGAACTCCACCGATGATGGACCAGGATCAAACTTGGCACAAAGAGCCCCCATAACCAATACAACATATTGCACAAGTTTGGGGGAAAGGGAGTTTTAATTCACCTGCATCCAGAGAAACAGTTACCCCCACCGACAATGGACCAGGACCAAACTTCACACAGAGAAACCTCATGATCAACTGAACATACTGCAGGGGTTTGTGGGAATGGGCCTTGATTTTGGGAGTTGTAGTTCACCTACATCCAAAGAGCATTGACCCCAGCCAACGACTGATCTGGACCAAACTTGGCACACAGACTGAACATTGCCTGCTGTGGATACTGACAGATGTTTCAGGACAATTGCACCGGAAATCTGGGAGTTGTAGTAGTTCACCCCCATCCAGAGAGCACTGCAGCCAGATGATGACCAGCCAGCAACTGATCTGGACCACACTTGATACACAGACCCAATATGGCCAACTTTGAATACTGGCAGGGTTTGGGGAGGATTGACTCACGATTCTGGGAATTGTAGTTCACCCACTCCAAACTGAGAATACCTAACAATCGAAGAAAAATAATGCCTTTATCAAATAACCTGGGCATCGCCGGGTTCCCCAGCTAGTATTCTCTAAAGTGCCTTGCATTTTGTTCTTTAGATGTATTGTGCTTTTATGTTAAATTAAATACAGAGGGAAAAAATTAAATTTTAGCCTCATTACATCTCACAATATTTTCAATACATTCCAATCATGCTAAAATTCCCTAAAGTTTGTGACAAATTCAGTAATCTGTACAGGAGCAAACTAGGAACTTTGGAAGATGTATTTTTTGATGACAGTCTCTGGAACCTGCAGAGAACTCAATGATTCTCATCCCCACTCTAAATTCTTTCTTTCTTCCTATGAACTATTTTGCCACTAATTTCCTTCAAATCTCTTCAGTTGGTTTATGGAAAACAATACAAATCTGGATTATAGAGCACATTCACCTTCTATCTTCAGTGACTCTAGAGTTAATGGCCGCATAGAGACAGAGAACTGTGATTGAGAGGCATTCATTTCTCTCTCTTTGGCTTTAGCTATCTCAACACAATTTCCTTGTAATTGTGTGTGTGCGTTTGGTTGCTCTGATCTTGAGCTTACATTAGCTGTGACCCTTGGGGTTACAAACCACAGTAAAGTTTGCATACTGTTTTACATGGCCATGCAAGAACTTTTGTTCACAAAATACATAGAACAAGGCCATAGTCCACCCTGTTGTCATGGAGCATGGCAAGGTGCTTCAACCTTTCCTCCCCATCAAGGTTTCAGCTGAATTCCAGGGCCTTGCACATACTGGAAACTCTCAGGGGGTGTGGGACCTTTCTACTCAATCAAAAGGACAAACATGAATGGAGAAGGAAGCTCCCTTGCTAGATCAAAATTCCAGCAGGGAAAATGGAATTGAAGACCCCCATGCCATGAGCCCAGCCATCGTAACATAAGCTGTTTCAATGAACCAGAGAAGGAAATACAAATACTACTGAAAGTCTCCTAGAACAAACTTTGACCATGCTGCATTTGACTCATGTGTAGGAGCCATTGCTGAGAAATGGGGGCAACCAAGGAACTTTGATTTCAGTTTGAAGCCACTTGCATTCTTCTACTGGTAAAGTCCAGAGGAGGCCTCCATGTAAATATCAGGAGCTGCTGCTAAACATTTAAAGAATCAAGAGGAACCAAAGTCACTGTAGAATCACAGTGCCAGACTCCACTCAGATCCAAAGGACTGGGGTGAGATCTCTGCTCAGATCCAAAGAGACTGCTCACAGAAGCTGGAAATAAGGTACCACTTATAAAAAGTGGGGAGGCAAAACTAATTTACGACTTGGAATGAGGAAGTGCTGTCAGAGTGGATGATGAAGCAGCTGCTCCCCCCTGTGGCCAGAATCGAACATCCCCTCAGGAGAAGTTTAAATTGCCTCTGCGTCTGTCTGTCTCTGTTTGATGTGTTTATGGGCATTGAATGTTTGCCCTATGTGTGTATAATGTGAGCCACCCTGAGTCCCCTTCGGGGTGAGAAGGGTGGACTATAAATACTGTAAATAAATAAAATAAATAAATAAAATCAATTATCTCTTCATTTGCCATCAAACGCGGAAAGTAGTCTACACCCAGGCCTGTAGCGAGGGGGAGGGGGGGTTAGGGGTTAACCCCCCCCCCAAATTTTCAGGTTATAAAAAAAACCTGGTTTACTCATGAATTTTAACTGGTTAACCAAATCCCCATGCTAAATCTATGAGACGCAAAACATTAAGAGTCCCTCCAGGCACTATCTCAAGCAGATATTGACAGGTTTGTAGCGGGGGTGGGGGGTGCTAGGGGTTCAACCCCCCCCCCCAAAATTTCACCCCCCCCCCCCGAATTTTTTTTTCTGGCTACGGCCCTGTCTACACCCATATCTCTTTCTTTTCTTTTAGTTTTGTTTAAAAGGGTAACTATGCAGTAACAAAAGTGTGAAATCTTGGGATTTCAGGAAATAATATTACAAAATTTTGTAAATTCATCATACAGAAAACTTTTTTTAAAAAATTACTATCAAAGGATCCGTCCTCGTGGAATAATGGTGGCTAGGGTAAAATTGAGGAAAATGTAAGACCACCTAGTTGAACACTCACAAATAAATGTCATAATGATGATAATAATCACAATCATCATCATCATCATCATTTATAACCTGTCCTATCTCCCTGAGGGAACATAAATAGCTAATTACACAGTCATATGATAGCATTCATGGGAATCTGATTTTAAAGTGTCTAGAAATGGGGAAAAGTCTGCATGTGATGAGGTCATAAGTCTGCTTCTTTTATTTCTCTCTGACTGGACTGTTGCATCCAAAGGGGTTACCACTTTGCTGTCAAAAAAGACCAAGGAATTTTGGAATGTGGAACATACAGACACTGTTGGATCATAACACAGACAATGAATGTCCTGAATGTAGGACTGCTATTATTGCAAGGGAGCTGAGACATTTTAACATTGATAAAGCATCACTCCAAGAGACCTGGAGAGCAGGAGAGAGGCAGCTGAAGGAAGAAAAAGGAGGCTACACCTTATTTTGGAATGGACTGCCTGGACAAAAATGATAAATACATGGACTTGGCTTTGTTATCAAAAACGATTTAGTGAAGCATTTGTCTAAAGCACCCATAGGCATTAACCAACATTTCTCATCCCTCCAAATTAATCTTGCCAAAAACCAGCTTGCAACTATCATAAGTATCTATGCACCAATACTAGATGCTGAGGAAGATGTCAAGGAAACATTCTGTCAACTGTATATCTTCCTATATGAGATACCTAAGGAGGACAAAATTATCCTCCTGGGTGATTGCAATGCAAGCATTGGTTGAGATTTCGATTAGTGAGCAGGGACCGCAGGGAAAGAAGGGGTTAGAAACAGCAACCCAAATGGCATCCTGCTTCTGACCAAATGTGCAGAATACAATTTTGTCATAACCAACAATGACACCTGGAAGGCCAAAGTCTACCAAGTTCTGCTATAGTAGTAGGATGCATGCCGGTATTCAAATCCCTGCTAAGCCCCAGAAACCCATTGGTTGACCTTGGGCAATTCACATGCTCTCATCCTCTCAGCCGTATAATTCAGTGATAAGTCATATCAGCATTGTATTGAAGTTAGTTTAAAGATACATAGAATCCAGTCGTTGGGACTTTACACTACAGAGCAATAACTATCTAGAAACAAAGAAGATTTGAGAACCAGAACTGCATAAACTTCAAAGGTTTATTTTCCTCACAGAGACTCAATAGTGGCAACTAGGGGAAAGGAAGTTCAGATGTCTGTCAATAAAATGTTGTTTAATTGGGCAAATACAGTCTCCGATCTGTCCTTTGTGCTATGGCGCCTTCCAGTTTACTTAGTTAAGCATGGAAGCAGAACAGTGACTCTAAAGGTGACACTATCACTGGGGTTTCATGACTCTGAGAGTGTGTGATTCACACAAAGTCATCCAAAAGGTTTCTGTGGTTAGCAAGGATTTGAACCCTAGATTCCAGTTGGAGTCCAAAACACTATAACATGCTGACGTATCAAAGCAGCTTATGTCCCTAGTATAGCTTCAAGAGGCAACAAAGGGGAATCTCATTCTTGTAAGAGCAACTGGACTATGTTTCCTTTGTGCTTTAAAAATATGGGTATACGAGGGTTATCCAGAAAGTAGATTACATTTTGGAAATAAAAATGAACAAAGTATAGGAGAAAACTTTTACCATATGCAGTTGAAAGCCACACCCAAATACCACTTCTCTCATTATTATTATTATTATTATTATTATTATTATTATTATTATTATTATTATTATTATTATTATTTATTTTGTAAAGAAACATAATACATCGAAAGTGGTGGAACAATATATTGACAGGAAAGTGAGGGGGTGAAAGAGTTCTGAAAATAGGCGAAGAAAGAAAACAAAAGAGAGAAAAAAAGAAAAGAGAAAAACAAAAGAAAAAAAATTGATTGACTTCCCATCTTGACCTCGGAGTTTTCTCTTTCGTTGATTACATATTTGTATTTTCCCTTAGTCTCTTTTCGTTTAAACCATTTTATATTGTAGATAAGTCCATCATGAAGTCCATTCTTCTTTTTATCAGGAATTTTGTGAAGTTTGTCCAGTCTGTTTTAATCTTACCCTCTCTTATTTTTTGTGTTAGCTTATTCATTTGTATCATGCCCAAGATTCTGATTAACCATTCCTCGAAAGTAGGAAGTTTTTTCCTTTTCTAGACTTTCACTATGCGCTTTTGGAGAGTAACCATTTTATATTTCTTTTCCGTTGCTCCCTCTAATATCTATCCTCCAGAATACCCCACTCCCTTATGACCCTGTTCGCTGTGGTTTTTATTTTTATGTCTTTCTCACCCCGAGTTTTAACTTAATGTTCATGTGGTCTGCCCTTGTTTTTATTGTCTCCTTGTTTTATTTTGTAATGGATATTATTTACTGTATTGTTTATTGTATTGTGTTGTGCTGTTCTTTTATATGCTGTTTACATTGTATTGTTTTGGGCGTGGCCCCATGTAAGCCGCCCCGAGTCCCCATTGGGGAGATGGTGGCGGGGTATAAATAAAGTTTTATTATTATTATTATTATTATTATTATTATTATTATTATTATTATTATTATTAGTCTGGCCGCTGTGCTTATGTAGAAAAATATTCTGTCTTCATTTTTTTAAAATTTTGAATTTGTAAAGCTTAGTAAATACATTTCAGGTTCTAATTTAAATTTGATTCCTATGATTTCCTGTCTTATTTGATGTATTGTCTTCCAAAATTCTTTTAATTTCTTGCAGGTCCACCATTGATGAAAAAATGTCCCAATTTTTTCCCCACATTTCCAACACATATTAGATTTCTTTTGATTAAATTTTGATAATTTTTCTGGTGTGTAATACCATCTATATTGCATCTTGTACCAGTTTTCTTTAATATCTGTTGCAGCTGTATATGTTAGTTTCTCTTTCCAAATTTTCTCCCATTGTTCCAAATTCAAACTATGGCCTATATCTTTTGCCCATTTTATCATACATTCTTTTATGTATTCCTCTTCTGTTGCCCATTTTAGTAGTTGTTGGTACAGTATTTTTATTAACTTTTGGTATTTTTTCATTATGATTTCCCATGTTCCCTGTTCTTTGTTGAATCCCTTTTTAGCATCTTCTTTAAAGCTTATTTGTAATTGATAAGTGATAATACCACTTCTCAACATAGTTGCCATTCAAATCTAGGCACTTATCATAGTGATGAATGAACTTTGCAAATCCTTCCCCACTAAACTCTGCCGCTTGCGTCCTCAACCAGCCACTCACCCCTTCTTGCAGCTGCGCAGCGTCGCCAAAATGCTGCGTTGCCAGCCATGCCCTCATTGTTGGAAACAAGTGGTTGAGGACACAAGCAGCAGTTTCTCCAGTTGCTCCTGATACGGAAAAAAAATTACATAGCTCGATAGTATGGAATCATGGAATTGTGGTTGTATAAGGTCTTTAGCCTTCTCTGCTAAAAAGTGTTGGTACCTCACCAAACTACAACTCCTAGGATTCCATAGCATAAAGCCATGGCACTTCAAGTGGTGCCACACTGCATTAATTCTACAATGTATATGCATCCTTAAATAGAAACACAACATCACTCTCCATAGTAAGCAAATTGTGTCCATGTGGTCTTTCTGTTACCCATCTTCTAAACAAGAGCTTCTTAAACTGTGAGGGCCAGGCTCCCCTTAGCTCAATATTGGGGTCACAGAAGGTTCCCCCTCCCTCCACAGAGTAAGAGAGATGGTGGCTGCTTTTTTCAAAGGAAGAAAAGAAAATGCCCAGTTCAACTTTTGGGAAGGGAAACGGGCCTAGTGGAGACAGACGTCCACATTAAGCTTTTCGTATTTTACCCTATTTAAAACAAAAATATTCCTGCTAACAATGAAGACTCAATTTTTGTATGCCAAACTTCCTTTGAAGTATTTTAAATGTTGGGGAAATGCAGAGGGGGATCTGCTGGGGGAAGGAATGAAGTTTTGCATGCAATAAATTAATTATATTTTCATTTGAAAAATAAGTTTAGTCAAATTCAAAGCATAATTTGTACTCACAAAAATGGTCAGAGAGAATTCAGTGATATATCCTAGGTTCAATTCTATTTTCAATTACATGGCTAGGCATGATTTTTCACAAGCAGTTCAATAAACCCCCAAACTCTCCTAATTAAATATTAAATATTACTATCTTGTATTACTATCTTTACTGAAAGCTCGTGGTAGATGCAACCACTTGCCTCATTTGTGCACAAAAGCACTACTCATATTCTAACACTCTTGATTGAGCATTGCTGAAGACACGTTCAGATTGTTTAAAATCCCTCTTCCTTTCTTAGTCTTAGATAGCTTTTTACACTAAGAGGAGGAGAAAAATGTTCCAAAATGTTGAAATCTTCAATTCTAGTATATGCTGAATGCTGATCAGATGATTTGGCAGTTCAAAGATACTCTCCTATTTGAAGCACCTTTGTTGTTGTTTGAAGAGATGGAGGTCAATAACTGTAGTGGTGTTTCAATGCCAAAGACTGCTAGAAGCTCTGAAGTAGCTAAGGAACTTGTAGCAGAGGTTCAAAACAAAGTGCCACATGTTCTGAGCCATTTGTGACTTTGCAATGAATATGTGCCAGATGATCACCAGAAGGGTTGTTTTGATTGCATACTGGATATTCCTTAGTCTGGGGAGAGAAAGAGAAGAGCATCAGTTTGATGACAAACATTGCATAATAATAATAATAATAATAATAATAATAATAATAATAATGATGATGATGATGATGATGATGATGATGATGATGATGATGATGATGATAATCATCATCATCATCATCTTTATTTTTATATCCCGCCCCATCTCCCCGAAGGGACTCGGGGCAGCTCACAACAGGGACAAGCCCGAAACAACAACACAACATATTTGACAAAAACTTAAAACATTCCAACAATACACAAAATAAAATAATGGGCAATACATTAAAATCCAAGCAGATAAAATCAAGAGTAATTAAAAGTGGGGACAGGTTTCATAAACTGCTGTATCATGGAAATAAGTAACAGTGATAAAGTTCTGCTTAGGATGCAGAACGGATTATTCTCTTCTCCCGATTACATGTCATGGGGCTGATGTGATTTTTGCACTCTAATGGCTCTGCTTTGCTCTATACAGGAACATGGAGAAACCATGGGTTGTGGAAAACCAGAATCAGCTTGTGTTTTGTACTGTTTACTGAATTCTAAAGGTATGTGAGATAGAGACAAAGGAGAGGGAGAAGCATGCCACTCCTATTACATTAGAATTATACTGCTTTTGTTGATGATGGGTAATGCATGACTTCTGTTGCATTGGGCCCCTGTACATTTTTCCTACCATTGATGAATTTCCCCTGCAACTGGAGGTGGGGGTGAAAAAAGTTTGGTTTTTGCTTTAAAAGATTTATTTTCCTTTTGAAAATAAGACACTGTTCCTTGTGCACCAGTGGTTCCCAAATGCTTTGGCCTTCAACTCCCAGAAATTCTAACAGCTGGTAAACTGGCTGGGATTTTTGGGAGTTGTAGGCCAAAACCTGGGGACCTACAGGTTGAGAACCACTGCTGTACACTTGGTTTTAAATAGAGCCGTGCTTTCTGATGCACCCCCAAAACATAAATCTGCCTTCCAAGAAGATATGTGGGGGAGAACAAACCTAGTTTAAACAAAAAGGAGCCACATTTAGAGTGAATCTCCCCCTTCACCCCCTTTGTAATTTTTTTTTTTACTATTGCACCACTGGATTCTAACAGTACAATGATACATGATGCTGAAGTATACATGAAATATTGTATGTATCTTACTTTCTCAAGTGCTGCTTTGCTGCAGGAATTCCGGCCATGTCTTCCTTCAAAAGATATTTCTTTGTTCCTAAGCAGTAGTTTTCCATGTACTCTGACCAATGCAGCTGACGGACATCGAAGCAGAATAACTGAAATTAGAGGGGGGAAAGGAATAATAGAAGTGATATATCACAAATGAGGGGAGGAAGGACTGTACTTCTTAAATTTGCATATTCTATCAAGCAAAACAGATGCAGAATTTTAGGTCAGCAGACCACTGCTGTTTTTAGGATGGAGATGCTCTTCTCATGCCTCCTCCTCCTTCCATAAACACCACGTATTATACATCGAAGCTCCATGCACCTTGGTAATAATACTGGTCCAATAAAGACTTTTAAGGTGTCCTACCTAAAATGAGATGCCCGAGATATATGGGAGTCAGAGGAAATACTGTATTTTACCACATAAAAGTCACACTTCCCCCCATCATTTTTGGCAGAAAAACGTGGGGGTGTAACTACTACACAGTAGCGACTATTATGTCATGAAAATAATTTGCAGGTACAGAGCTTCACTTGGCTGGCATCCGAGTGAAGGCCCATAACTAGAAAGGGGGCAGGCACATGGGTGTGTAAGGCTTCAAATTGTTCAAATTGTTGTTTTACTACTACTGGTTTTATTTAGTATTGTACTGTGTGTTTATTTTATGTATTGTTTTAGAAACTTTGTGCCATATGTAAGCCATCTTGAGTCTCTTCGTGGAGATGGAGGTGGGATACAAAAATAAAGTTGTTGTTGTTGTTGTTATTATTATTATTATTATTTTATTTAATGACACAGCAAACATAATAATAATATGCTGGATTTCATATCTCAAAATCACAAGTCGAACACTTCCCAAGTGTCTAGGACTGTGTGATGTATTTTCGGATGATGCACGCAGATCCCAGTAGGGTGGCCTTTTGCAGTTGGCAGATCATAATTTTGTCAATGCCTATTGTTTCCAAATGCTGGCTGAGATCTTTTGGCACGGCACCCAATGTGCTGATCACCACCGGGACCACCTGTACTGGTTTCTGCCAGTGTCTTTGAAGTTCAATCTTGAGGTCCTGATAGCGGCTGAGTTTTTCCTGTTGTTTTTCATCAATGCGACTGTCACCTGGGATAGCGACATCAATGATCCAAACCTTTTTCCTTTCCACAACTGTGATGTCTGGTGTGTTGTGTTCCAGAACTTTGTCAGTCTGGATTCGGAAGTCCCACAGTATTTTTGCGTGCTCATTTTCCAATACTTTTGCAGGTTTGTGATCCCACTAGTTCTTTACTGCTGGGAGGTGGTACTTGAGGCATAAGTTCCAATGGATCATTTGGGCCACACAGTTGTGCCTCTGTTTGTAGTCTGTCTGTGCGATTTTCTTATAGCAGCTGAGGATATGATCAATGGTTTCATCGGTTTCCTTGCACATTATTATTATTATTATTATTATTATTATTATTATTATTATTATTTTACCCACCTGCTTGCCTGACCCCTTTGCAGTTGTGAGGCTTCACCCATCTCTGTTTCTGCCCCCTTGGCAGATATGTGGCTTCCTTTGGTTGTCAGCCAAGGAAGAAGGAACATGAGAGGGTAGCACCTTTCATTCACTCATCCAGGCATGGGTGAGCGAATAAAAGGTGTAACTATTATTCATGGAACAGCAAAAATACAAATTTTGGCACTCCACAAATGGCGGTGTGACTTGTATGCAGTGGCAACTATTATGCGATGAAATATAGTATGCTTCCCATTACATCTATGCACCAACATTGCAAGCACATGTTACCTACAACTCTGCTTGGCTGGATGCAATTACCAGAACTGTGGGAAACTTCTTTGCTGCTTTTTGTCTCTAACAGGAAGGGCAAAGAAGGAAAGCTTTATTCATCCCACAAATGGCACCATCTTTAAGCATGATTTTTAAAGCTTATTGGGGTAGTTTGCAGCTCTTGGGCAGCTTTCAAATAACTTGAAATTAAAACAAGCTATCAACATCTGGTGGAGAGGCTACATCTCTAATAACTTAAAATATATTCTTCCAATCATGCAATATATTATTTATTTAAGATAATACAGTCAATCCTCCATATTCACTGGGTTAGGGGCACAAAATCCCTGCAAAAGTGGAAACCCCAAACAATAAAATTGCATTTTTTTTACTTGAGAGAACACCTCTCTAGAAATATCTAGTTTCTCCAGCATGACTTATGGGCAACTCTCTAGGAATCTCTATGTCCTCCATCATATCCTATGATCAGCTTTCAGCATGAATCAAATTCACAAAAGTCAAATCTCCTAATGTGAAGGACCAACTATATTGTTTTTTGTTTTTTTTATATATCTCAAGAAAGAATATTTTCAAAAAGTAAAAATAAACCAAGTATCTGACGCGGATGTGAAGTAGAAAATGAAGGATGCTTGTTTTCTGCTTTCCAGAGTGTAGAAAAGGAAGCAATTGGTTAAATTACAAGAAAAGAGGCCATCTACAGAAGTCCACAAGCAGGGATGCTGATCAGAGTGGGGCACTCCAGATTACTTTTGCCATGGTCTGCACAGCCAGCCACTGAGCTAGGAAGTACCAAAAACTATTTTGGCAATGCCTTGCCCACATGCCTTGCCCACATTGTTCTGGACTTTGTGGCACACACCAGGCAAGATATTGGTCCTAATAACTGCTTTATGCTTATAATAACAATAGCCAGAGTGATGAAACAACACAAGAGATCGGAGGGAGAAATTGCTCCCTCCTTTAGCCCCACCACCAATTGCTTCATCACTCTGGGTAGTGTCACTCCAGACACCAATCGATATACACCACAATTGTTGTGCCCAGTGGGGTCCATAAAGCTCAAAACAATGAGATAAGATAGGTTCCATCCCTACTGCCAAAGCCTGGGGAAAGCGGGATGTCAGAGTAAACACTAGTGGACACTTCCTCAAATGAAAGTGGTACAACTTTTTACATAGGCCCAAAATGCGGACAAAAAATTTGCAATCATATTTTTATATGTATTTTTGTGGGGAAGAGTTCCATATAACTTACCTGGCAATCTTGAAAATTCACACTCATTTATTGTCATTTAAACTATTTTAATTAATTTTATATCAGAATTATTCCCAATGCAATGGGATGTAAAAGTATTTTTCATTAAGTTACACAGCCATAATCTATCTATATAAATGTTATGTTCATTTTATTTTGGAGTAAACAAAGCCACTGAACCAGATCACACCAAATTTAGCCACAAAAGAGTCATCCAAAATATGTCTTTCAACAAAAAAACCAAGAAAAATAAAGTCCCAATTAGAGGAAGTGAAAGAACTGTTTTTTCCCATTGCTGCCAGTTTGAAGGTAATCTCCGCCCACTTCGTCACCTAACAACCCATTCAGCCATTTAATAGCACTCAAGGCCTCTTCAATCAGGCCTCTTCCACACTGCCTATAAAATACAGATTATCTGATTTGAACTGGATTATATGGCAGTGTAGACTCAAGGCCCTACCACACACCTATATAACCCTGAATGCCAAGGCAGGATAATCTGCTTTGAACTGGATTATCTTGAATCCACACTGCCATATAATCCAGTTCAGTGCGGATTTTATACAGTTGTGTAGAAGGGGCCTCATATAATCCTGTTCTAAGCAGATAATATAAGATTATAAATATAATATGTAATAATTATTGTGATATAATAATACAGAACAATATAATCTCTAAAATCAGGACAGTAAATAAAGAACAACACCCAGAAGACAGGGGAATTCCACACAGGAAACAATCAGGGCCAGCTAACACCTCCCAACAAAGGATTCCCTCAGGCAGGAAGCAGCCAGGCTTTGAAGCTGCAAGGCCATTAAATGCTAATCAAGGTGACTAATTGCAGCATTCATACTTGCTGCACTGAGACTATTCATTGCTATTCGACCTGGCCAACCAAGGATTCCACAAGGTAGAAGGTGGCCAGGCTTGCAAGCAGCAAGGCTATGCAGTGCTGTTCAACCTGGCCAACCAAGATTTCCCCTAGATAGAAAACCCTCAGGTTTTGAAGCCACGAGGCTACTCCATCCCATTCATCCTGCCCAAGGAAGGATGCCCCTATATAGAAAGTGGCCAGGCTTTGAAGCAGCGAGGCTATTCAGTGCAATTCTAATTGCCCACAGCAACGCGTGGCAGAGCACAGCTAATACCAATGTAAAATATTTCAAACATGTTTCCTTACAAAGTCAGACAAAAAAAGACTTCTAGTTTCTAGAACTTGGATTTAGTGTAGGAATGCTGAGAGGAAGACCCAGAGTTCTGTTTCATTGCCTACTTATGACTACTCATCATAGATTATGAGAGAGCTGCTATGATCACCTGCATTAGCTGTAGTATGCTTGTGTTCTTGTTGGAGGATATGAGTATCTACAACTTACAAGTGCAGCAAATACAAATTGGTTGCCTTTTTGGAAGAGAAAGTTCAAATACTTCAAGCTAATATATCTATTTTTCAGTACAATTAAGGAGCATGATGTTTTCTTGGTCAGAGTGAGTTGACTGTCCTAGATGGGGAACACACACACGGATCATGGAAACCATAAGAAAATGCCGGATTCCTAATTTGGCAAACAACCCAGGTTTGTGGTGGAATTGACTGTTAGAAATTTGAATTGTTTAAATCCTGAACTCTGCAAACTATGTTACAGCTAAGAATAGCGAAGATAATGCCTACTTTCTTGTCTTTTGGATTAAGCTGATTCAATAACACGTTCATATTATCTGAACTCCATTCCCAGGTACAGCTGGCAAAATACTCAAAGGCCGCCATGGACTTGTGCAGACGGTTGAGAAGCTTCATCATCCTTAAAGAAAGAACAGAAAGAAATGGGTAGGACCCAAGATCACTGTAATGTTACTGGTTTGGAATAATAATAATAATAATAATAATAATAATAACAACAACAACAATAACAACTTTATTTTTATACCCCACCACCATCTCCCCGAAGGGACTCGGGGTGGCTTACCCGAACATAACAGACATAGTAAAACACATCAGTAAAACAAGTCAATAAAAACATATCAATAACAAATCAATAAAACATGGAGTGAATAAAAACATGAAAAACACATAAAAATAACTGGGCCATAAAGTGCATGTATTGAGGAGTGAAGTCAAGAGAATCACAGATAAGGGACTAAAAATGAGGTAAAACATGGGAACTATTCCAAGTGAAGGAATAGAATAAAGTGCAACAGATGTATACCACCAGAACAAGCCTTACAGGGGCAAAAATCATTCACCAAAGGCTTGTTGGAAGAGCCAGGTTTTTAAGGTCTTCCTAAAAATTAAAAGGGTGGGGGCTTGCCTAATCTCTCTAAGGAGTGAGTTCCAGAGCTGGGGGGCCACCACGAAGAACCGCGATTGTGAGGGTGGCGGGAGCGAGAGGAGGGCCTCCCCCAACAAACGAAGATACCACATAGGTTCATAGGGGGAAATGCGGTCATGAAGGTAGGTGGGTCCTCAACCATTTAGGGCTTTATAGGTGATAACCTGCACCTTGTATTGAGCTCGGAAAATAAACCGGCAGCCAATGGAGCTCCCTAAACAGGGGGGCTGACCACACTTTGTAATTCGCTCCAGTTAATAATCTGACTGCCGAGTGCTGGACCAGTTGTAGTTTCCGGGCCATCTTCAGGGGCAGCCCCACATAGAGTGCATTGCAATAATCCAGTCTGGAGGTAACCAAAGCATGGACCACCAAGGTCGGATCCAACTTCACGAGGTACGGTCACAGCTGGTGCACAAGTCTTAATTGTGCAAAGGCCTCTTCTGATGGTAATACCCCATGAGTTCAACTGGGGCCTGAGTGTCCATATTTGTTCAGTTATAAAGACTCAAAGGTGGTAATGAGGCATATAGAGTGGTCACAGGATTGAAAGTCCTTATGTAGCCAAGTGATGATCTTAATCTTGACTTCTGCTAGGCTCCTAGATAAAATTTGTGCCAAAGATGTCTGGACTGCTCTTTTTGAGGTCCATCTACACTTATTCAACTATGAGTCACTGATTTCAAGCGCCACGTGTTCCAGTTGAAGGAGATGTTGGTGATGGTGCACAGTGTCCAAAGAATGAGGATCTGTCTCCGGCAGAACATTAACAATTTCCTTCCGTACTCCCAAGTCTATTTGACATTTGAAAGCTATGATCAGAAGTTAATAAGTGGCTAGCTGGATCACTCAAAGGTCTAATTAATCTATCTTTCTGTTCACAGTGCCTGACATCATTATCATTATCTTCATCATCATCATCATCATTACTATCCCCCCCCCCCCCCCCCGGGTCTCCTGGCGTGTTATTTCCTTGTCCCAGGCGGGCACGAGGAGCAATGTTCTGATAGCCAGGTATGTTTTTTAAAGTATTTAATACATTTAATAAAATATAAAATGTAAATGAAGTTAGAAGTATGGTTATTAATATTTACAAGAGGGAGAAAAGGGGGGAAGGGAATAGAGGGAGAGGTCAGGGGGAGAGGGGGGAGGAAGGGGAAGAGAGAAAAAAGGAAGCAAGAGAAGAAGAGGGAAAAAATCGTACAGCCAGGTATGTTTTATTTTATTTTTACAGGGAAATTTGGGGGACTTCGGGTTGGCTGCATGTCATCTCAGTTGTAATCGGGATGGCATGTAGCCACCACTCCCCCAGGGAAAGCCTACGTTTTTTGGTGGGAGTGGAGACAGAAATCCACACCAAAGTGGGTTTTTTTAACGTGCTTTGGTGCAGATTTCTGGGCTGTCTGGAAGCGCCCATAATCTTGTCAAGATCTCAGAAATTATAGGAAAGATGTAACAATTCCTGGTGGTGATCTGGTTGAGCTTGCTCTAGTCATTATATAGTCTCAGTTCTATTAATTTTTCTTAACAAGATGGGAGCAGCTGCAGGAGAAAAGAGTGTTTTATGAAGCCCCTCTTTAGATTGTTCTTGATAAAGTGCCACTAACTCTGGTTCCAAGTCACCTTGTCTGTCTCCTGAGGAATCTGTATCACGACCAAGTAGCCACAGTAAGAACAGACCACGGAACAACAGACTGGTTCAAGATTGGGAAAGGAGTACGACAGGGCTGTATACTATCGCCCTACCTATTCAACTTGTACACAGAACACATCATGTGACATGCGGGTCTTGACGAATCCAAGGCCGGAGTTAACATTTCTGGAAGAAACATTAACAACCTTAGGTATGCAGATGATACCACTCTGATGGCTGAAAGTGAGGAAGAGCTGAGAAGCCTTATCACCAAGGTGAAAGAAGAAAGTGCAAAAGCTGGGTTGCAGTTAAACATCAAGAAAACCAAGATCATGGCAACCAGACCAATTGACAACTGGCAAATAGAGGGAGAAAACGTGGAGGCAGTGACAGACTTTATATTTCTAGGTGCGAAGATCACTGCAGATGCAGACTGCAGCCAGGAAATCAGAAGACGTTTACTTCTTGGGAGGAGAGCAATGGCCAACCTTGACAAAATAGTGAAGAGCAGAGACATCACACTGGCAATGAAGGTCCGCATAGTCAAAGCAATAGTATTCCCCATAGTAACCTATGGATGTGAGAACTGGACCATAAGGAAGGCTGAGAGAAGGAAGATAGACGCTTTGAACTCTGGTGCTGGAGGAAAATCCTGAGAATGCCTTGGACCGCAAGAAGATCCAACCAGTCCATCCTCCAGGAAATAATGCCCGGCTGCTCACTGGAGGGAAGGATATTAGAAGCAAAGCTGAAGTATTTTGGCCACATCATGAGGAGACAGGAAAGCTTGGAAAAGATCACGATGCTGGGGAAAATGGAAGGAAAAAGGAAGAGAGGCCGACCAAGGGCGAGATGGATGGACGGTATCCTTGAAGTGACTGGCTTGACCTTGAAGGAACTGGGGGCGGCAACGGCCGACAGGGAGCTCTGGTGTGGACTGGTTCATGAGGTCACGAAGAGTCGAAAACGACTGAACGAGTGAGACGACGACGAACTCTGGTTCATCAAGCAGATAGATGTGGGTTACATGGGCCTTGACCCCAAGCATAAGTTCATTCAGAATTTCATCTGCCAAACCTTCTTCATATCGATTGACAAAGGCTGCTTCATGCCAAGGCCAGTTCCTAAGCAATTAATTTAAAGTCACTCACCTGTGTTTCAATTTCTGGATCTGGCATTTGCTTTATAAGGTTGGAGTACATGACATGCAGCTATCAAGTTGTCCTACAGAGGGCTGTGTTGCTTCAATAGTGGAGTGGGCACCAGGCAGTCTAGCAGCAGCAGCTTCAGACAACAAGCTAATAATGAAAGCCACTCAGAAAAGTTCTTTAGGAAAATCCTGAGCTTGCAGGCTCAAAGTGCATGGCCCCTCCAAAAATGAAGAATCCTAACATCATCACATCAAACTTTTCTGGACATGCTATAGTGCATTTCTGGCATGGAGGTGGGCACAGAAAATAGAGAATTGGCAGAAGATAATTTTGTTTTAGTAGAGATGTAGTCTGGTTTCAGAAAAGTTATAGGTTTTCTCCTGTCCAGTTTGGAACAAAATTTTCAGTAACTAAATGTCAGCTCTTTATTACCTACATTGATTCCTATAAATAGAAATCTGCTATGGGCAAACTAACAAATGAAATTCCTACTTGCAAAGGGCTATATTTTTGTTCCATTTTTAGACTTTGCTTTTAATGATTTGGCTTATATGGTTTTTTTAAAAATAATTTTTATTGATGCTGTTCTAATACATTACTACTAAAAGCTAAAGGATAGGTGGGGAGGGAAAAATAGTAAGGTAAGTACATAGGAAAAACATGGGGTAGGGACTGGGAGGGGGGGGAAGTGGGGAAGGGAATAGCTGCTAGATAGGGGGGGGGGGGGAGGGACAAAAGTTCTTGCAACCTGCCAGGGGAAAGATGGCCTAAAAACAAGGGGATAGATGCGGGGTGTGTGTGTGTGTGTTGAATCCTGTTCTTCTCTTCTGTTCATCTATTTTCTTTCTTCATTCGTATTCTTTTATAAGGTAACTAGCTGTGCCCGGCCACGCGTTGCTGTGGCGAAGTATGAGGCCCCTTCTACACAGCTGGATAAAATGCACACTGAAGTGGATTATATGGCAGTGTGAAGTCAAGAGAATCCAGTTCAAAGCAGATAATATAAGATTATAAATGGGTTATATAGCTGTGTGGAAGGGCCTTGAGTCTACACTGCCATATAATCCAGTTAAAATCAGATAATCTGTATTTTATAGGCAGTGAGGCCTAACTCTGCCTGTCCCCTGGGCTGAGTGGGTTGCTAGGAAACCAAGTGGGCGGAGCTCAGCCTTCTAACTGGCAGCAATTGGATAAAAACAATTATTCCTCTCCCTCTAATTAGGACTTTATTTTTCTTTTCATTTTGTTGTATGAACGTAGAGGCATGGATGAGGGGTTATGCTGCCAAATTTAGTGTTTTGGGATGTGTAGTTTTGTTGTTTTGTCCTAGGCCAAAATTTTATTACCCTTTTATATATATAGATCTTCAAAAGCTGTTAAATCTGTTTTCTTTATGGCACTGCCACAGTTCTTTTTATTAGAAATGTTAATTTATCCATATCTTTAATTTCTATAATATAATTTCTATCCATTGTTCTTTAGTAGGTATTTCTTCCAATTTCCAAAATTTTGCCAGTGTAATCCTGGCTGCTGTTATGAAGAAGGTAAACAATTTATCCTTATTTGCCTCGATATTATCTGAGGAATTATACAACCCTAGCAGAAGGAGTTCCAGTTTCATTATCAAATCTAATTTTAGAATCTTATTACATTCTGTGTGTATTATTTTCCAATATTTTTCATTTTTTATACAACTCCACCATATGTGGAAATAAGATCCTACTTGTTCTTTACACTTCCAGCACCTATTCACTGTATTACTTTTAACCAATTTTCTTTGAGGCCTGTGGCATAAGTATATTTCATTTTCTTTTTTCAAATTATTTCCCATTCCTCTAAGCCTATTGGTCTTCCTATGTTCTTTGCCCATTGAATCATCGAATTTGTAACTTCCTCTTTTTCTGTTGCCCATTCCAATAATTTCTTATATAGGATTGTTATTTTTTTTTCTTTACTGGAAGGAGATTATCCCAAAATCCATTCTCCAGGTTAAAACTTGCTATTTTGTCTTTTTTTTTAATAGAATTACTTAATTTGTATATATTGCAGCCATGATATGTTTTTGTAGTGTTTCTGAATTTCCTCTAAACCTTTAACTGGGGGAATTTCCTCTCTATTCAAGATTTCCTTATAGGTTGGCCAATTTGTCCAACCTAAAAGCCTTCTTTGGTTGGCCTCTAAGGGTGACAACCACAAGGGAGTTTTTGTATAAAAATAATTTTCATATTTGTTCCATACTTTTAACAAGGCTGATCTAATAAAATGGTTTCCAAAATTCTTTTCTACTTTGGTCTTCTCGTACCACATGTACCCATGCCACCATGACTTATCGTTAGTAGACAAGAATAACACAAGCCAAAAATATCACAGTTAAAACACTTCCGTATGCCGATAACATGATATTGTCTAGGTTGGATTGAATAGATTATTAAGCAAATTTATCTCATTCTGTAGGGGGAATAATTTCAAAATTAACAATAAATCAAAAGTGTAAATTTTGGAAAAGAAAAAGACATAGTATAAATGGGTTGCTGTGAGTTTTCAGGGCTATATGGCCATGTTCCAGTGATTCTGGCCATGAAAGCCTTCGACAACACTTGGAGTCTCACTTATTCAACATAAAACAGGCTGACAGAATGTTGGATAAACAAAAATGTTGGATAATAAGGAGGGATTAAGGAAAAGCCTATTAAACATAAAATTATATTATGATTTTACAAATTAAGCACCAAAACATCATGTTTTACAACAAGTCTGCCACTTGTTTGGGAGTGCGGCTGCACTTGTATTGTTGTTGGGCGTGTTAGCCTGCTGTGTGTTGCTACCTAGAGAAACAGCTGTGAATCTGGTGGGAGGCAGATTGAGATGGATAATACCGAATGTTGGATAAGCGAAGGTTGGATAAGGGAGACTACTGTATGGTTTCTTGACGCCAATGCAATTAAACAGGTGGATTCTCTTACATACCCTTTGGATAGTCTTTTCATGTACAGATCTCTTCTCAATCTCTGAACTGTCTTTTGCATCCAGCCAGGATATGTCTTAATAGTACTCTGTGTGTACAATGCAATGTACATAATGTATGGTTCAAGGATGTGGTTTTTTTAAAAAAATCCAAAACGTTAGAAATTATCCAAAACTGCTTTTTGCATGCTATTTTAGGTGTAACCCATCCCCCCCCCCCCCACACAACACACACACTCACTTTTACACATTTTGGAAAAACATGGCTTAATTTTGCACAACATCAGCCAGATTCACAGGGCAGTCAGAAATTTACCAAGAAGACTGATGGCTTTAACTATTGCCTAAGATATTTCTACCAAGTATTCATTCAGGAGGGTTAAGTGACAGTTTGTTATTGTTTACTTTAACGTTGTGCTGCAATTAGATTACAGGTTGCGAGACAGGTTGCGAAATCTGAAAAAGGCAAAGGCGTATGCGTGAATAATTCTGCAATGTACTGTAAGCTGAAAGTTGCTCTGTATCATGGTTTACAATATCATAACACAGTATGAATGCCTTTCTCACCTTGGTTTCTTCCCAGTTAGCCTCAGATACAAATCATACAGAAAGGCTGGGGCCATGTGACTGACAATTGTTGAATACTGATGTGCCAGGTTGCTTGACGTCATGTTACCCTTCGGTATTCTGAAGGCTTTCTCCAGGGGAATTTTCTTGTATGTAGATAAAACGATAGATTCTGTATGATAACAGAGAACAAATGTTGTCATCAAAAAGTCTATGATGGTGAAGATGTGCTTGTAAAATATACAAATATGCATGAATGTGTATAATATTATCAGATTATATATGATATAAAAAAAAGAAGAAAGGGAGGGAGGAAAGAACAAGAGGGACTTTTGATATTGCAGCTGAATAGCATTTTCATTCCATCCATTCTTTACATATATATTAAGGCACTATTGTTATTATGACAGATACACAGCCTGTTAGCCAATCTGTTCAGCTTCTTTGCAATTTTCTAAATGTATGCCAAGATCATATTTCTACCTTTATCTTGTTTTCATTATGATTGTTTTAGCAGCATTGGGAGGACTGGAGAAACACTGACTTTCACTGTTGAAGCAACAATGCAATAAAGTTTGAGAAGGAAGAAATTGGGATCCCATTTTAACTGGTTTACTTATAGTTATGTATGCCTGCCAACAACTGGCAGGGTGAACAGCAGATGCCTCCTGGATCCTTTGCTGAGCATGGATGAACAACAAAACAGAGAAAAAAGTGAAGAATAGATACACCTGCTCACTAGCTACCACTAGCATGTTAAAGAACCATAGATTTAGAGATTTGACTACCATGGTGGAAATCATAAGAAAAGTAGGTTTGGTGAGAGAAAAATATAGCCCTGGATGAATTTTGGAAGGGGAGATTTAAATCTAGAAGATTTAAAAGATCTTTTTTACCTATGTAAGGCCTACCTGACCCTATTGATTAATTTCATAGGCTGAAACATATTGAATTGCCTTTACTGGAATGTATCCCTAATTCTTCCATGTAACTTCCTCAGTTACAAAATATTCTGCTAAAAAACCATTCTGAAACTTAACATCTTTGATACCTGTACATAAAAAGTGATGACTAGAAAGGTCTATTTTGTTGGAAATAGCAACTTTCTTCAAGCCTGCACTAGTAATTTTGTTTGTATATAAATCAGATTGCTTACTATATTGTATGTGTGTATTTGTATGTAGTTTTCCTTAACTCTATGTTGTGAGAGGGGCTGCAGACCATGTGATCAGAACTGGGACTGTTCAGGACTAAGACTCCATTTTAGAAACAGTATGCTTTCAGACGTCAGTAGAAACAATACAGTTTAGAAGTCTTTAGAAACAGAGAACCTATTAAACTCTCAGACCAGAGAGTTGCTTTAGACCAATGGTTCTCAACCTGGGGTTTCCAGATGTTTTTGGCCTTCAACTTCCAGAAATCCTAACAGCTGATAAACTGGCTGGGATTCTGGGAGTTCTGGCCAGAACACCTGGTGACCCAGGGTTGAAAACCACTACTTTAGACCTTGGATTGTTGTTTATAAAAATGATACCCTGTGTTACCTACATAAACTACTTCAAATTCTATCTGTAACTGGATTGATATGCAATGTACCTGTATGCTAAATACATAAAGTTAATGAGTAAACCAACTATGTTACTTTTAAAGAAGTCTACTTACTGTATTTTTGGTCTTTTGAGAGCATGATTTAAACCAAGATGTTTTAAGGGAGAGTAGATGCTTTTTTGGGCAACTGAAAGAATCCTACTGAAACTCTGCCCCCCCCCCCCCCGTCTGTCTGTCTGTCTGTCTGTCTGTCTGTCTGTCTGTCTGTCTCTCTCTCTCTCTCTCTCTATATATATATATATATACATACACACACACACACACACACACATAGATATATATTTGTGTGTGTGTGTGTGTGTGTGTGCATTGGCATAGCTTTGTCCCTAACAGTTCAAAGAGATATCTAGGTACATCAGTTTAACAGTTGACAAACCTAATTGCCTTGCACGAATACTAGTGGATATTTAACACTAGTGGATATTTAACACTAAGGAAAAGGTTGACTCAATCGAGTTTTTAACTTTTCTCAGGGAGATTCCTGATTTTCCCAAAATGGTGGTGAATTCCATTTTCCAAAAGGTTATGGAAATTTCAATTTCCTAAAAGGTTATGGCATCACTTTTTCCAAAAAGTTATGATTTCAAACAAAGTCATGCCTTTCCAAAGTTCATAATTCTCCAAAATATTTAGAGGAGAGAAAGTGACCTGGCTACCTATCAACTAAAACTGCCTTTGTAGTAAAATTATGTATTTATGTATGAGTTTATAGCCTCAAAGGCTCTTGGAGTAGTTTACAAAGTGATAATTTGCCAGTTCCAAGCCTTCAGGCTTGCAATCTAAATAAGATACGACACACAAAGAAAAGGGAATGATAGTGGGAGAGGGGATTCATTTAGTTCTTGTTAATTTGTTTTTAAATGCATTCTTTGATGTCTTAACTGTTGATTTTATGATATTATATGACTGTATTGGGCTTGCCCCCGTGTGAGCTGCTCCGAGTCCCCGTTGGGGAGATGGAGGCGGCATACAAAAATAAAATTATTATTATTATATTCTCTTCACCACTGAGGCCAATGCAGTGGCAGCTGGGATAGATAAAGGGCCTTTCTCATACTTCTGTGCATGAAAATAATGAGGATGCATTTTTGAAAAGCCTGTCCACTTATCTTATAAGGAAAACATTTCTCCCAATATGTAAAAAAAAGGATGAGAAATTTTAAAGCTTAATTTTCATAAGGATTATATGGTAGGTTAATGCAAAAACCAAGAGTGGACAGAGGGTGTCCTGCAAAGATTTTTTGTGGCCCCTAGGCCCCTCCCTCCCAGTGAACCAAATGACACCTCAGGTTAACCCAAATTAATTCAGCTATTCAAAACTGAGTTCAAAATTCAAAAGTAATTTGCATTCCATTAACCCAACAGGAGACTCAAGAAAAAGGAAATGACTGCAACCTCTCCTAGTTTGTGTGGTATTCCTCTTTAATAACTTCTGCAATGTTGATTCTGTTGAAATGTCATAGCTACATATGACCCATTAGGTATCTGTGAAGTGTTGGGATGGGCTTTAGCATGCAGGTTAATCACTGAACTTTAATAATCTTGCCAACCAGAAGGTTGAGAGTTTGAAGGCCAGGTCAGGGTGAGCTCCTGACCTTTAGCCCAGCTTCTGCCAACCTAGCAATTCGAAAACAAATGTGAGTGGATAAATAGGAACCACAGGTATTAATTTAGGATCGGCATTTTGATCAGAAAAAGAAGGAAGTTTACGAAAAAAGAAAGCTTTCAGCAGGGAAATGGAGTGACAGCACCCCCTAGTGGCCGGAACTCAGCACAGCCTCCAAAGATGCCGAAAGATGGGCAAGTCTATATACCTCTATCTGTTGTCTGTCTTGTCATTGTTATAATTGAATGTTAGTCATATATGTGGTCTGTGATCCACCCTGAGTCCCCTTTGGGGTGAGAAGGGCGGAATATAAATACTGTAAATAAAAAAAAATTCATTTAGGAGCCCCGGTGGCGAAGTGCGTTAAAACACTGAGCTGCTGGATTTGCAGACCGAAAGGTCCCAGGTTCAAATCCCGGGAGCGGAGTGAGCGCCCCTCTGTTGCTCCAGCTTCTGCCAATCTAGCAGTTCGAAAACATGCCAATGTGAGTAGATCAATAGGTACTGCTCCGATGGGAAGGTAATGGCGCTCCATGCAGTCATACCAGCCACATGACCTTGGAGGTGTCTACGGACAATGTCTTTGGCTTAGAAATGGAGATGAGCATCAACCCCCAGTCAGACATGACTGGACTTAACGTCAGGGGAAACCTTTACCTTTACCTAATGAAAAAAATAAGTGTTGGAGAGTTTATAAACCTTAATTTGAGACCATCAGCCTCTTTTGTCACACAAATCATTTTGGGAATGGTTTTAGTGCTAGATAGCAAGAAGTTATAATCTTCTCCATTGCCTCTAAGTGCAATGGATTTGCCTTACTTTTCTGTTAATTTAGGACCCAAGCTATTTTAAATCATTGTTTTTAATTTACTGCCCCTTTAAGAAAACTGGAACAGGACTTTGGGGAAAGGGAAGGCAAAGACTGAACTCAGAGCAGTTAATCCTTGAAAACTGTGGCAGCCCTCTTAGGCCTCTACTGCACTATTTATTTAACTTTCTTAAATATTTGTGAACTGGAGTGTCACATTTGGCAAAGCAGCTAGGAGGGCTTGAAAAGAAAGGGGCCTTACTCTCCCAGCACCAGTGCGTGCCAAAGACTAGAGAAAGCAATTTGCTACCAGAAGGATTCATTGAAGGGTCCTTGCCAAGCAGAGGCTGCATAGACCAGAACTATATCGTTTAACAGAGCATCTGTTTAGAGTAGCAGAAGGCTTTTTGTATCCGCTTCAGAGAGAGCAGCATTGGGGTGTTTGTGACTCCTTAGGCATTTTGGCATCGGGTAATTGAAAACTACAATCAAGAGCTGCTTTGCTTTGCTACAGCAGGTAGTACTCCATACTCCTGCTGATGAAAAAGAACTAGGCTCCATCTACACAGACATATATTGCAATTTGAAACTGGATTATATTGTGAGTGTAGACCCATATAATGCAGTTCAATGTAGTTAAACTGCATTATATGAGACTAGATCTACACTGCTATATAATGTAGTTTCAGAATGCCGTTTAACTGCATTGAACTGGATTATATCGCAGTGTGGATTCATATAATCCAGAGAGAAATGTTTGATGGACAGAAAAACATATGTGGGAGGGGAATCAACTCAAAGTACAGATTTTAAAATAAAAGGACAAATATGCAACCTTCAGCAATTAAAAAAATAGATGGAATTTTATAACCTATCAGATTGAAAGCTAGGTTGTGGTTCACAACATTTTTTTGACCAGGGACCACTTGACCAGTGACAGTGTTGACCAGGGATCACTCTCCAACATTAGTACCAAAAGGATTACAAATCAGTTTTTGGTCAACTTTAGATTCGGTTTGGTTATTTGGGTGAAGATTCAGAAAATTGTATTGGATAGACCACATCAGCTCTAGTTTCTGATACAGAACATATGCCGTCCAGTAATCACTATCTGGGAGCCCCGGTGGTGAAGTGTGTTAAAGCACTGAGCTGCTGAACTTGCAGAAAGGTCCCAGGTTCAAATCCCGGGAGCGGCTTTTGAGCGCCCACTGTTAGCCCCAGCTCCTGCCAACCTAGCAGTTTGAAAACATGCAAATGTGAGTAGATCAATAGGTACCTCTCTGGCGGGAAGGTAACGACGCTCCATGCAGTCATGCCGGCTACATGACCTTGGAGGTGTCTACGGAAAACGGTGGCTCTTTGGCTTAGAAATGGAGATGAGCACCAACCCCCAGAGTCAGACATGACTGGACTTAACATCAGGGGAAACCTTTACCTTTACCTTAGTCACTATCTGCTCACCCACAGAAAACCATATTTAATAATCTAGATCTGATGTAGTCTATCCAGTGCAATTTTCTGAATCAGCACCCCAAATAACCCCAGGAACAGCTCTAAAAACGAAGACACCAATAATTTTTTTTTTGATTGGGCTGTGTTTTTATCCGTAGTAGTAATGGTGAGGCCACGGACCATATTTTAGTTCTTGCAGACTGCTGGTGGTCCACGGACCACAAGTTGGGACCCACTGAAGTAGAGTTTTTTTAAAGTCAGTAATTGTAAAAAAAAATGTAATCAAGGCAAACTATTCTGGATTCAAAAAATTATGTGGAGGGAAATGAAATCAGTTTAGCAAAACTATGAGCATATCACCAAGAAAATGACGCAACTGAACCCCAAGAAATATTGCAGGTTTTCCAGCCAGTTAACTAGGTTTGAGTCAAAAGTCATATTTATCTCTGGCTAAGGCACCGCAGTTTTGTAGAGAATATGTCACTCCACTCCACTCCATTTCTTACAAGATCACTGAATAATAATATTTAGGATGATAGACAGGTTATTTTAGAAACTGAATGTATCAATGAACAAATGGGAAAACATCAAAAATGGACCAATGCTATCTAAAGACAGGAAGAGGCCCACTAATGCAAGAGTGTACCTACAGCCTGAGTTTTAAAAAGGAAGAATGATAAAAACAAATGACAATCCCTTGCTAAATGCAATAAGGGAAATAAAGCTTAGCTTTTAGAAAATTAAACTAGCTGTGCCCGGCCACGTGTTGCTGTGGCGTTGTCTGGTGGTGTTGGTGAGAAATTGTTGAGGTAGTGGTGGTATTGAATGTCTGTTGTATGGTTGTCTTTATGTTTAGTATGCACACTGAAGTGGATTATATGGCAGTGTGGAGTCAAGATAATCCAGTTCAAAGCAGATAATATAAGATTCTAAATGAGTTATACAGATGTGGAAGGGCCTTGAGTCTACACTGCCATATAATCCAGTTAAAATCTGATAATCTGTGGAAGAAGTCTAAGTGAGGCCTAATTGTGCCTGTCCCCTGGGCTGAGTAGGTTTGCTAGGAGACCAAGTGGGCGGAGCTTAGCCTTCTAACTGGCAGCAATTGGATAAAAACAATTATTCCTCTCCCTGTAATTGGGACTTTATTTTTCTTTTCTTTTTGTTGTATCAACCTAGAGCCGTGAATGATGGGTTGTGTTGTCAAATTTCGAGGTTGGGGGGCCTGTAGTTTTGTTGTTTTGTCCGCTGCCCTGATGTCATCACTCTTTTATATATATAGATTGAACTTAGTCCGCTAAGGCAAGCTGTTAAGAGTACTAACAAAACTTTCCCCAACCAACATAAAACTCCAGCGTGATTGGATACAGTATCATCTGCATTTACTGAATGAGTAAATTATAATCTTCCTCTGGAATCGTGGAAAACAGTTAGAAACAGATCATTAACTAGAATGGAAAGTACCAAGTGTGACTCCAGTACCCTCTATACAGTGTAAGGATTAATACAGCATTTTTGAGGAAATATTCAAATGCTGTAGGAAAGTTGAATCACTGAAGAGACTATAGCCAACTTGATTTGCTGGATGAAACATACATTTCCTTGAAGAAAAAACAGAAAGGTTCCCAGAAACAGAAAGGGGAGCCTTGTAAGTTCCTCATTGCTGCCAATAGGCCAGCTCTAGCTGCATTTTTCTACTACAGACCGAAAACAGCTATCCGGCTACCCACCCATTTTCAGGAGTCATGCGAAAACGGATAACAGTATCCAGCCTGCAGAAATGGATCGAGATTTAGGTGAAATGCACAAGCCTACTACACATAGCTGTCTCTTGGCAAGAGAGCCTGCAGATTGAATGCCAATGGGATCATCTTGTCAAATATAAATTTGAGACAGCAAGTAATCAAAGAACCAGGTTGTCATCAGGTCAAGTCAGAAATCCCAGCAAATGTTCACAGGCCAGTTGATGATTGGGGCACATAAGAGGCCACTGTAAGTCAAAATCGACTTGACAGCAAGTGATGACAAATATCTGCAAGATTCAGCTAGCTTTGACCTCATCAAGATTCAATTCTCATGGTTGGACTCTGATATTTCTCCTGAATCATGTGGGACCTTATTTCTGTGCACTGTATGTGAAAGAAGAGATACACGTGTTTCTGGGCTTTTGCCAGAAAGGCCACCTGTTTCAACGGTAAATGATCTGGCCAATTAACTAAAATGGACCACCATCCTGTATTTACATTCTTCCCAAGTACATTAACAAACACTAGCTGATGGGAACCAATCTGGCAAAATAAATGAAATGCATCCCACCTAAGCATGACTGGCTGCCACTTTCCCTATGTTTAAAGAAAGAAGGAATAATGATATTGCTAGCTCCTACCATGATCAGCAAATTGAATATAATTAGTAAGCTTTATACTGTTAAATTCCTCTTCCAGGATGGTTGATAAAGACTTTACAGCGGATGAACAGATAAGTTTTGGACTTAGGCATATTTCATTTTTGCAATAACTAGCAAACCTAAAACTACTCTAAATGTTGCCACTGTAAAAATCACATCTGTCTTTGATTTCTATTCTACTGGGAGGTGTATATGGTCTGCCACTACATATTATTTCTTAGGTAAAAGCATGAAAGCAAAAACCTAAAAATCTGATGCTATTCAGGGTGTCATTTTAAAAATAATGTTCCAGTATCTAAGCAGCAAAAGAAAGCAGCAGATATGCACAATCTGGAATAAATCTGTATGTGTAAATCATATACATTTATATGTATACTAGCTGTGCCCGGCCACGCGTTGCTGTGGTGAAGTATGGTGGTATGGGAAATAAAGTATTGAGGAATTGGTGGTAGTTAAGGTAAAGGGTAGAGGTTTTCCCCTGACATTAAGTCCAGTCGTGTCTGACTCTGGGGGTTGGTGCTCATCTTGAGTCTACACTGCCAGATAATCCAGTTGAAATCAGATAATCTTATTTTATAGGCAGTGTGGAAGAGGCCTGATTGAAGTGGTCCTGGGCTGAGTGGGTTGCTAGGAGACCAAGTGTAACTATGTTGCCCTGGCATTGAAATCCTTGAGGGCCACATAAAATGACATGGTGAGCCATATTCGGCCCATGGGCAGGGCCTCTGGAACTTTCAGCTAAAGAGATCCAGCTTCCTTAAACTACATTTCCCAGAATTTCCCTTACAATTACAAATGGCCCTTTGATGGCAGCCATAAGACTGACACAGCCCTCAGTGAAAATGAGTTTGTCTCCTGTGAAGCCATATGAGCAGAAAACCCAGAACAAGTTCTATTTATCTAAAGGCCCAAGAGTGGCAAAAAGACTTTCTTGTGCCACCAGATATTGGAAAGTGAACAGAATGGGTTTTTCATTATCTCTTCATTGTTTATTGCTCATATTGTCTTATAATTAATTTATTTTTTAATTTTGAATTTAAATGCATCCATTATTGATCTGCCTTTTAAAATAATGCTTGTATTCATAATTTTATTATAATTTTTATATATGTTGTAAACCAGTTTGAGTCCCATTCCTGGGAGAAAGAGAAATACATTGTTGTTGTTGCTATTACTATTATTATTGACACAACAACATTGTATGACACAGCAAACAAGATAAATATGCTGGATTTCGTATCACAAAATCACAAGTTGAACACTTCCCAAGTGTCTAGGACTGTGTGATGTATTTTCGGATGATGCGTGCACATCCCAGTAGGGTGGCCTTTTGCAGTTGGCAGATCGTAATTTTGTCAATGTCTATTGTTTCCAAATGCCAGCTGAGATCTTTTGGCACGGCACCAATGTGCCGATCACCACCAGGACCACTTGTACTGGTTTCTGCCAGAGTCTTTGAAGTTCAATCTTGAGGTCCTGATAGTGGCTGAGTTTTTCCTGTTGTTTTTCGTCAATGTGACTGTCACCTGGGATGGCAACATCAATGATCCAAACCTTTTTCTTTTCCACAACTGTGATGTCTGGTGTGTTGTGTTCCAGAACTTTGTCAGTCTGGATTCGGAAGTCCCGCAGTATCTTTGCGTGCTCATTTTCCAATACTTTTGCAGGTTTGTGACCCCACCAGTTCTTTACTGCAGGGAGGTGGTACTTGAGGCATAAGTTCCAATGAATCATTTGGGCCACATAGTTGTGCCTCTGTTTGTAGTCTGTCTGTGCGATTTTCTTACAGCAGCTGAGGATATGATCAATGGTTTCGGAAGTCCCACAGTATTATTATTATTATATTATTATGACACAGCAAACAAGATATATATGCTGGATTTCGTATCACAAAATCACAAGTCGAACACTTCCCAAGTGTCTAGGACTGTGTGATGTATTTTTGGATGATGCGTGCAGATCCCAGTAGGGTGGCCTTTTGCAGTTGGCAGATCATGATTTTGTCAATGTCTATTGTTTCCAAATGCTGGCTGAGATCTTTTGGCATGGCACCCAGTGTGCCCATCACCACCGGGACCACCTGTACAGGTTTCTGCCAGAGTCTTTGAAGTTCAATCTTGAGGTCCTGATAGTGGCTGAGTTTTTCCTGTTGTTTTTCGTCAATGCGACTGTCACCTGGGATGGCGACATCAATGATCCAAACCTTTTTCTTTTCCACAACTGTGATGTTTGGTGTGTTATGTTCCAGAACTTTGTTGTTGTTGTTGTTGTTGTTGTTATTATTATTATTATTATTATTATTATTATTATTATTATTATTCAGAGTTAATAACTGGAATTAATCTCATACCAAACTGAAAATGACATCAAGCATATAATATGTTCATATATAATATATTCTCAAGAAACTAAGGTTTAAGTATTTGTAAAACGACTTGAAGGCAGACAAGAAAACATGGGTAATTCTTTAAAAATGTACCCATTTTGTGAGTCAGTACACTAGTGAGATAAAGTTCTGTAAATATTTATATTCCTAAAATATTAAGTACATTATATCCCTTGTTTGCACAGTGTCAATTTTTAAAATAATTTTATTGTTTTAAGTATATTTGCATATTGCATAAGTATTTGTAAAAATGCAAGATAATTCTAAACTATTTTGACAAAAAAATAAATCTGACACAGCAAATAAAAAGCTTCCATGGTTCAAAGAGTCAAAAAGTTGATAGAGACCACAAGGACCACGCACTCAAACCCCATCCTTCCATGCAGGGAGACACAATCAAAGTATTCACAACAGAGGGCCATCCAGCCAGTTTAAAAACTTCTAAGCGTAATCAATATGAATTCACCTTATAACTCATCAAATCTATGTGAGAACAAAGAACACTGGTGGACAACAGGAGATTTGAATGGACCAGGCTTGCTTACAGAATTATAGTAATGGAGTCCAAAAACTATATGTCATACCTAAAATCTGGTGTGAATTTGTTGGGATCTGCATTGCAATGATAACTTACCCATTTCTCCCCAATGAAATGGATTTATGCCACCAGTTGTACAATTGTATATCAACATTGATTTAGGTCTGAAAAATAAGCAAGGAGATAAAAAGAGAGTTTGTCATGCATGAGGATGTAGGCAACAAACACAATATCCTTCTGTTTATAATGCTATCTCAGCATTTTTCAAACATTTTTTTCTAAATTTAAATTGGAGGAACATTTCAGGAAGCTTTACTTTTTAGTAATGAATTACCCAGAGACCCTCCACTGTGTAATGTATGAGGCCCCAGGGGAGGAAAGGCTGCAAGTGCATGGCTCACAAATAAAAGATGGAAGATAGTGTCACTAAGGATATCTAAACTGCTGAAATAATGCAGTTTGACACTGCTTTAACTGATATGGCTCAATGATGTGGAATCCGGGGAGTTGTTGTAGAAGGCCCTTCTCTGCTAAAGAGGGCTAGGGCCTGACAAACTACAGCTCCCAGGATTCCATAACATTGAGCCATGGTAGTTAAAGCAGTGTTGAGCTCCATTAATTCAACAGTGCAGATACACTTCTTGTCAGGAAATTAAAATTGTTGCCTCTAAACAGCCTATTGCCTCAGTGCCTATCCACTGTATGGATCCTTGGAGTTGGCTTAGAACACTGTATATTTTCAAAGGCCGGGCTTAGCACAGTAGGCTAAACCGCTAGCTGCAGAAAATCCCAGTTTAAATCCGGGTCAGGGTGAGCACCTGCCATCAGCCCCTGCTCCCTACCCACCTAGCAGGTTGAAAGCAGAAATGCGAGTATATAAATAGGTACTGTTTTAGCAGGGAAGTAATAAAAGCGCTCTTAAGGACATTGATTGGGAGGATGTCTTAAGGATGACAAAGCTCCTCAGCATGGAAGATGAAGCAACAGCGCTCCCTCGTGGCCGGAGTCGAGCAGAGCCTCCAAGATGCCGGAAATGGAAAGATGGGAAATGCCTTTACTTCTGTCTGTAATATCTGTCCTTGCTGTGGTGCAGGCTGGTGAACAGCCAGCTGCAACAAATTACTCTGACCAAGAGTCATGAGTTCGAGGCCAGCTCGGAGCCTATGTTTGTCTTGTCTTTGTTCTATGTTAAAGGCATTGAATGTTTGCCTTATATATGTAATGTGATCCGCCCTGAGTCCCCTTCGGGGTGAGAAGGGCGAAATATAAATACTGTAAATAAATAAAAATAAATAATGAGATTGAATGCTTGCCATTTGTGTGTTCTGCCCTGAGCCCCCATGGGGAGATAGAGCAGAATATAAAGTATTATTATTATTATTATTGTTGTTGTTGTTGTTGTTGTGTCAGTGATTTTTGAAGCCAGACACTTGTGGTTAAAAGGTCCCCTCAAAAGCCAGACCTTAGAGATTTAGGCCCCATTTACACTGACATTATAATGCAGATTGAACTGGGATGATACCTCTTCTGACAATGACAGCAATGCATCAGTCTTATTTTCTTCACAGCTGCTATATAATAAACTGTTACAGTAGCTGAGCACCCCAATCAGAATTTGGCTTCTGTTTACAAAGACAGTAACTGGGATTCGATTTCCTAAGGAATGCAGATCTATATATATAAAAATGTTCTGACCGTTTTCCCCTTAACTTTAACAACAAAACTACTTGAGCAAATAACACCAAATTTGGCCACAAAAGACATAGTCATCCGGTCTGTGTTTTTACATCAAAAAACCCTAGAAAAATAGTCCAAATTACAGAGAATGAGAAAGAGCCTTTCTCCCCTTAACTGCCAGTTAGAAAGGTAGGCTCTACTGCCTTTAGCCCCCTCTGCTGCCTTTAGGCCCCGCCCTCTTCATATCCCAGCAACTTTCAGCCAAGATGGCAAAGGCCGCTGTGAGGTCCAGCAGAACCAGCAGGGACACACTCCCCCTGTCCAGCCTCTCTTACTTAGGCCTGATCCACACTGCCTATAAAATACAGCTTATCTGATTTGAACTGGATTATATGGCAGTGTAGACTCAAGGCCGTCCCACACAGCAATATTATCCAGAATATAATCCAAAGTATCTGCTTAGAACTGGATTATCTTGAGTCCACACTGCCATATAATCCAGTTCAATATGGATTTTAAACAGCTGTGTAGAAGGGGCCTCATATAATCCAGTTCTAAGCAGATAATATAAGATTATAAATATAATGTGTAATAACTACTGTGATATAATACAGAACAATATAATCTCTAAAACCAGGACAGTAAATAAAGAGCAACACTCTGAAAGCAGGGAAATTGGGAATTCTAGAAAGGAAACAATCAGGGCTAAAACCTCCCAAGAAAGGATTCTTCCAGAAAGGAAGCTGAGAAGGGAGAGAAGCAGTGTGATTACCAAAGTCATAATAATAATAATAATAATAATAATAATAATAATAATAATAATAATAATAATTATTATTATTATTATTATTATTGTGTTGCTGTGAACCATGAAAATGAACACAACCTAGCTCCAAGTATTCAAAAACACTAAAATCAGAATATATAAAAATTACTGTGGTATAATAAAACAGAACAATACAATCTCTAAAATCAGAACACTAAATAAAGAACAACACTCTGAAAACAGGGGAATTCCAGACAGGAAACAGTCAGAGCCAGCTAACACCTCCCAACAAAGTATTCCCATCACCAAAGTCTGGCAAATCCTCTGTTTTCTGAGGGCCACAGCCTTTTTTTTTTTAGTATGTGTGCTCAAGCACTGCATATGGGTATTTCTTCATCTACACAGACAGTAAAGGTAAAGGTTTCCCCTGATGTTAAGTCCAGTCATGTCTGACTCTGGGGGTTGGTGCCATTTCTAAGCCGACGAGCCGGCATTGTCCATAGACACCTCCAGGTCATGTGGCCGGCATGACTGCATGGCGCGCCGTTACCTTCCCGCCGGAGCGGTACCTATTGATCAACTCACACTGGCATGTTTTCGAACTGTTAGGTTGGCAGAAGCTGGAGCAACAGCGGGCGCTCACTCTGCTCCCGGGATTTGAACCTAGGACGTTTTGGTCTGTATGTTCAGCAGCTCAGTGCTTTAACACACTTCCCCTGATTTATGCCATCAATCTCTGTTGATGTAGCCTAGAGTTGCGCTGATTGTGTTATCCTGCAAGGCAGGGGGTTGGACTGCATGGCACTTGTTTTGTCTTCCAACTCTATGATTCGCTGCTATGTTACATTACAGAAAAACAATGTCCCTTATAATAAAAAGTTTGGGAAACATTGCTTTATACAGTGTTCCCTCACTTATCGTTGGGATTAGGTTCCAGAACCACCCGCAATAAGTGAAAATCCGCGAAGTAGGGCCACTATATTAATTTTAATATTTATACATTATTTTAATAGTTATACATTATTTTAAGTCTTTCTCAACCAATCGTGTGTTGATAAATCGCCTCCTTCTCCTCCCATTTCCGCTTGGGCTCCTTTTCTCATCCTTTGGCTTCTCCTTCCTCCCTTCCTTAGGCTGTAAATTGTAATTTTTTTCTGATTTATAAAGTTTATTGAAAAATCACGAAACAGCGAATCCGCGAAATGTGAAATAGTGAGGGAACACTGTATACACAAAGCCACTGTCACTTCGAAAGTGGGAAACTATGACTTTTGAGATCTTTTTTGACTTGTTTCAAAAAGTCCTCACCATTTGGTGGATAGAACTGAAGAATGTTGTGTTAATGTGGGATTTGTGTATAGATAGTGTTTAAATGAAATTTGTGTCTTTCCTGTATTGCATACTGATTGCATCATCCAGAGTGTACTATAGTCTGGAAAGAGTTAATTACTAAGAAGCTGTGTTGACCTTGATGTGTGGCTGGAACCAGGGAGTGTCCAGACACAAGTGTGTGCATTGCTGATTGCATTCAGTTCTGAGTTGAGTCGAGTTCTATCTGCCTGGAGTAAGAGTCAAGTCCTGTGTTCGTCCATTGTCTGCAAGCTTGTTTGTCTTGATTATTACTGAAGTCAGTAAAACTTGTATATAGTTTTACCATAGTCTCTAATGTCTCTTCATTCTGTGTTCCACTGATTCCATCCAACTACTGCTGCACTGCAAATTACTCTGACATGTTGCGGTACAAAAACCTTTCATGGGCCTCCATGGCTGTTTAGCCCGACTGAAAATTACATGACGAAATTCCTTACATTCTATGACATTATCTCACTGCTTTTGTAACCCTTTCAGTCCCCACCAATAGTTCAGCAAATGCATATCTTGATATTGTCCTACCTGTTTACTGCAGTGTGCCATCCAGCGGCAAGGGTTAAATTGATAGCAACATCTACAGGAACAATATCCGCTACTGCTTCTAGATTGCATTTTATAGTCCGTATAATTCCTTTTCCAGCCTGCATGATAAGAGAAAAAGCCAGTTAGCAGAACATCATTGCTAAGTGACAAAGCAGATGATAAAAGAATCAGAAAGCGGGAGGAACAAAAAAGAAAAGAAACGTGGCAGCACCTTTAACACTGTTTTAAAAAATTCAGTAAAAATGCATGTAGTTCCATGATATAAAGCTGCTTCTTCGGATGCAGTACCTGGTGATATTAAGGTTTGAGCTGTAAAGCATATTTATACAGTTATTGGAGGGGTGGACTATAATAGGATCCAGAAAGATGCAAATGCTTCAAATTTCCAAAGACTGCCTAAGGTGACACTGGTCTTTCAGATCTTTGCAGTGGTTAACTAGCACTGAAGTGTAAAAGCTATAAATCAGTGAACCACCATCAGCTTCCCATTATAATGCATTATATGGTGAGTGTGCAGTCTTACAATGCAGTTCAATTGCTCTGTAGATAGGGGCAAAGGAGATTGCTTGTGTGATGTAGCAAGGACTGTTATATGTATATTTAGTATGCTGTGAAGCCATTGTGTTTGTTCATATTTCTGCTAATGGGTTAGTATTTGTGAATAATGCAATTCAGCAGTTTTTTTCCTAGACTTCCCTTTTCATTTCCTTATTCAAAGACCCCTAAATCTATTATTGTGCCTCCAGCAAGGTTGAAATGTTCTACAGCTGATTTTTGGGTATTGTTATTTCGAATGACAGGAGGTTTGCTGATAGGAATCAGGACTTTATAGTGCCACTAGCTGTGCCCGGCCACGCGTTGCTGTGGCGAAGTATGGTGGTATGGGAAATAAAGTATTGAGGAATTGGTGGTAGTTAAGGTAAAGGGTAAAGGTGTGGAGTCCAGATAATCCAGTTAAAGCAGATAATATAAGATTATATGAATTATATAGCTGTGTGGAAGGGCCTTGAGTCTACACTGCCATCTAATCCAGTTAAAATCTGATAATCTGTATTTTATAGGCAGTGTGGAAGAGGCCTAAGTGAGGCCTAACTCTGCCTGTCCCCTGGGTGAGTGGGTTGCTAGGAGACCAAGTGGGCAGAGCTTAGCCTTCTAACTGGCAGCAATTGGATAAAAACAATTATTCCTCTCCCTCTAATTAGGACTTTATTTTTCTTTTCTTTTTGTTGTATCAACCTAGAGGCGTGGATGATTGGTTGTATTGTCAATTTTCGAGGTTGTGGGGTGTTTAGTTTTGTTGTTTTGGCGGTCGCCAGGATTCCATCACTCTTTTATATATATAGATTGCTGAAGTCCACTTGAAAACCTGCTCCCTGGTTGTAAGTACAACCAGTCTTCTTTTGACAGCCTTCTCTACTTTCTGTTTCATCATTTCAGCTGTACGCATGGATTCTAGTGTAGTCCTATCTTGTGACACAATCTTAAGTTTGGTATTCAAGCATTTAAATGTGTCTTAACTTTCGGAGTGGTTGTCTGGCCATTCACATTGATCAATTTGTGGAAAACCCAAAAACTTTCCCAACACCACAGATTTCCTTGTGAGACTTTAGTGGTTGACGCATCCATGACAGGTTCCGCTCTGAGTCCTGTTATTGTTGACTCATCCCCATGTGGCAGCTGGAATCAGACAATGGCTTCTGTCTATATGGATGCCAGTTACTGCCATCTTGCACAACTTCCCCTAGCATATGGGATGAAGATGGGTGTAACTAATAAAGCTGTTGCCATCTGAAATCCAAAACCTCATTACCACTCACCTGGCAATGTTCATTTCTTTTCATTGAAGCTCCAGCAGTGGAGGAAGAGTGGAGAGACTATGTGTGGGGAGAAGCACAATTACATGCCCCAGTATGTTGTTCATGAAATCTCTACTACTCTCCTCCTGTACCTCTGTTGTTCCTCCTGCTGCTATAGCTTACAATGATCACAATTTATTGATCTTACTTTTCAGAAAAAGTATGAACTATACATACCGCAATAAGGAAACCATTGAAGTGGTTGATATTGTCAATCCAACCCTAAAGAAAAACAGAATGGAAAAAATGTGGGTTATCAGTGGGATGGGGTATTGAGATTATACATAGATCCTTTCAGTCTGTCAGTGTGCAAGTCACATGTGGGCCTGGCAGGACAAAGGATATTATGGGATTTATATTATGTAAAATGTATATTATGGGATTTATATTATGTAAAATGTAAGATGTATATTATATAAACACCCATCTTATTCCCATAAATAGAATAATAGACAAGATGGGAAAAATTGGATTAGGATATTTAGGGTTATATAATAAATTGAAACAAGGAAAATATGGAGAATGTAAGGAGAGTATGATGGAAGACATAATCAGAAAAGCACAGAGTTCAGAGAAAGGGCTGGTTGGAGTAATATACAAAGGGATGATCAAAGATGAGGAATATATCATAAGAACATTACAAGATGAATGGCAAAAGAGGAAGTACTTATAAGCCAAATAATAGGTAAAGGTAAAGGTTTCCCCTGACTTTAAGTCCAGTCATGTCTGACTCTGGGGGTTGGTGCTAATCTCCATTTCTAAGCCGAAGAGCCGGCATTCTCCGTAGACACCTCCAAGGTCATGTGGCCGGCATGACTGCATGGAGCGCCCTTACCTTCCCGCCGGAGCGGTACCTATTGATCTACTCACATTGGCATGTTTTCGAACTACTAGGTTGGCAGGAGCTGGAGCTAACAGCGGCCGCTCCCGCCGCTCCCGGGGTTTGAACCTGGGACCTTTCGGTCTCCAGCTCAGTGCTTTAACGCACTTCGCCACCGGGGCTCCTAAGACAAATAATAGAGGACTTCAAAAAGGGGGCTAGGAAAATAAAAATAGAGAAGTGCAAAGAAATGGAAAGGAAATTCATTTGGAAATGGTGTCGTACCCCAGCACAACTTTCCAATATTATTATTGGTAAAAGTTCAACATGTGGATTATGCAAAGAATGGTATGCTCACATGTGGTGGGAATGTCCCATGGCAAAAACATTTTGAAAACAAATAATGGAAAAAATGGATAAAACATTTAAAATACTACTTCAAGTAAATATGGAGCTGATGTTGATGAGAATATTAGGGAACAATAATATCAATTTAAAATATCAAGATTTATTCAAAGCAATGATTCTTACAGGAAAGACCTAATACCGCGTTTCCCCGAAAATAAGACAGTGTCTTATATTAATTTTTGCTCCCAAAGATGCTCTAGGTCTTATTTTCAGGGGATGTATTATTTTTCCATGAAGAAGAATTCACATTTATTGTTGAACAAAAAAATGAACATTTATTATATACTATACAGTAGTTGTCATCACAAACCAGCATAACCAGACAAACTGGGAATCCCATCAAGAGTTTCTTGTTACTACCATTATTTTCATGTACAACACTCTATGGTATGTACATTTACCAATCCTGCATGCTCTGGTGTTCTGTTCGGCGGGCATGCTTTCAAACACAAACTTTGCTAGGTCTTACTTTCAGGGGAGGCCTTATATTTAGCAATTCAGCAAAACCTCTACTAGGTCTTATTTTCTGGGGATGTCTTATTTTAGGGGAAACAGGGTAGCTTGGGGTTGGAAAGATGAAAAAAAATGGAATATGGCAAACTGGAACAATTACTTGTTTGATCAGGTCCAATTAGAAATTATAGCAAATGTAATCTGTCAGGTTAAGAAGGATGATAAAATGAGAATTTTTTAAAAGAGAAATGGTCGATATATACAGAATGGATAAAAAGAGGCAAAGCCAATGTAAATATTGTACAGAGATAGGAACAGCTGACCTCATGGATGAAGCTAGAGTTCTAATGGAAACTGTGGTATGGGAATGGCGATGCGGTGGGGGAGGCGGCGGGGAGGGGAGAGGAGAGAAAAAACAAAAACAAAAAAGTGAACAGAATTAAGAGACATTAGATAAATGAGTGGATAATATAGAATGGAGGTAGAATGAGAAATAAGAAGGGGGCGGAGAAATGGAGCTATAGATAAATGTTGTGTATGTATTAAAGGTAAAGGTTCCCCCCCCCCCCCCGACGTTAAGTCCAGTCGTGACCGACTCTGGGGGTTGGTGCTCATCTCTATTTCTAAGCCAAAGAGCCGGCGTTGTCTGTAGACACCTCCAAGGTCATGTGGCCGGCATGACTGCATGGAGCGCCGTTACCTTCCCGCTGGAGCGGTACCTATTGATCTACTCACATTAGCATGTTTTCGAACTACTAGGTTGGCAGGAGCTGGGGCTAACAGCGGGTGGTCATTCCGCTCCCGGGATTTGTATGTATTAAATGTACAAAATATGCTCATAAAATGAAATATAATATTGATAAAAATATTTTTTAAAAACACGTGGGCCTGGTATATTGAGCACAGAGCAAAATATTGGATATCCAGATCCAGTGTGGACCAAGACGTTTTTCTGCCTCAGGTAAAATATCAATAGGTCCCCCCTCTGCTCCTCCGTCTCCCCCCAAGTCCAGTGCACAGGACCCACCAGTTACTTCCTTTGCCTGGCAATAAAAATAAAATAAGGGAAAATATTTTTTATATATCCTAGCTGCCTCCCAAAGAAGGAGATCCACAGCAGTTTACACCACATAAAACTCTCACAACACCCCAAACCTGCTGGCAGCAGTGGGTACCTGATGCTATAGTGCAAGTCAGGGCCTTATATCTAAATGTAGAACAAGAAATATAGAAAATATAGAAAAGTCATTGAAGTTTCATGGTTCTTAGGAGATACTTTCATGCCTATTCACTCTAGAAGTCCGTCTTCTCCTACAATATGTCAAGATGAAAGAGGGCTCATCTACACAAGCTCAATAGCTCACACTGCCTGATGAGTTGCTCCTGGATATCCATCGAGTTAATTCAGTGTAGCCCCATGCTAAGGAAAGTCATGGAATACTCTGTTAGATGGCTGGGAGAAAATCAACAGCTACAGGTTGCATTGTCAGCATCCTCAGTAAAAAGGAAGAGCAATCAGGCTTACAGGAAAAGGCTCGTTCCAGCTGGCTCCCACAATAGATGGCCGGATGATGGCAACATGTATGTTTCCTTTCTCTTGCTGTAGCAGATATTCTGCCAAGGCTTTGGTGAATGTGTAGGTATTGGGCCAGTCTCCAATCAGCTTGGGTGTGATCTCTTCAATGAGGGACTCATCCATCCACCTAATGGGAACATAATACATGGGTGTGAGCAGGAGGAAACAGACTAGTGATATGGGTACTAAAATAAATGAACCTGTCAGCACTGTTATCTATCAAACTAACAAATACATTTTTTTAAATTGTAACTATTTCACTATCTGTATCCTTTTGGACATTGTACAAAAATTGAATTTGTTGCAAGAATTTCACATATGTACATTATTTGCAGATGACCACAAAATTAATATCTTTATAAGTTTGTATAAACATATACCTTATTGCAGGGGGTTGGACTGGATGGCCCGTGAGGTCTTTTCCAACTGTACTATTCTATGATTCTACTGCAGCTCAAGCGAATATGCAGGATATAGTTGTATATACATTATTATTTATTATTATTATTATTATTTACAGCATTTATATTCCGCCCTTCTCACCCCGAAGGGGACTCAGGGCGGATCACATTACACATATAGGCAAACATTCAATGCCTTTTCAACATAGGACAAAGAAAAACAACATAGCTCCGAGCGGGCCTCGAACTTGTGACCTCCTAGTCAGAGTGACTGATTGCAGTTAATTGCAGCTGGTTGCTCTCCCGTCTGCGCCACAGCCCCAGGCCAATGGTGTTATATTTAATGTGGAGCCTCCGGTGGCTCAGTGTGTTAAAGCCCTGAGCTGCTGAACTTGCAGACCGAAAGGTCCCAGGTTCAAATCCGGGGAGCGGAGTGAGCTCCCGCTGTTAGCTCCAGCTTCTGCCAACCTAGCAGTTTGAAAACATGCCAATGTGAGTAGATCAATAGGTACTGCTCCGGCGGGAAGATAACGGCGCTCCATGCAGTCATGCCGGCCACATGACCTTGGAGGTGTCTACGGACAACAGCGGCTCTTCGGCTTAGAAATGGAGATGAGCACCAACCCCCAGAGTTGGACACAACTGCACTTAACATCAGGGGAAACCTTTACCTTTACCTTTTTATATATAATGTATATTTTGTGAAAAATTTTATGCAAGTTCTCTTTTTTGTCTTAGGTTTTGTCTGAGGCCAGTTACAGGGGATCATATAATTTCATTGTTAAAACAGCCTCAAAGGCTACTGGTTTGTTTCCAGGCACAATTCAAAGTGCTGGTCAGAACCCTTGAAGCCCTATATGGCTCAGGCCTCGATTATCTGAAAGACTGCATCTCCATCCTTAGGTAATTTTTTTTTAGAGTAGGCAATCAGAATTTCGGCCAAACTGGGGGGGGGGGGGGCTGAGCAGCAGGGAGGGGAGGGGTCTGCAAAGTGCTGAGAAATGCCTTCCTGCCGAGAAGGAAGCCATTCCTCAGTGCTTTGCAGACCAGAGAAGCGGGCACCGCTTCTCTGGTCTGCAGAGCGCCGAGGAACACATTCCTGGCAGAGCCAGGATTTGCCTGAACGGTGCCCCCAACAAGATGGCGCCACAGGCAAATGCCTAGTTTGCCTGGGGGGTGAACCGCCCCTGTCTGGTAGTCATCATCTGCTCACCCACAGAAAACCATATTTAATAATTTAGAACTGATGTGGTCTATCCAATGCAATTTTCTGAATCAGCACCCCAAATAACCCTAGGAAAAGGACTAAAAATGAAGACACCAAGGTACCCCTAGGTGCCACATGGAATGTCTCCGCTCAGAGGGAGAGGAGGAGGAGGAGAAGCAGCCGTCAGGAGGCTTGATATCACTCCAGGAGTGAATGCTTCTGGAACATGGCCATACAGCCTGGAAAACTCACAGCAAACTAACTAACTTCTGTTTGGCATACAGAATACACTAAGAACTTAAATACTCCTTTCCCCAAAAAGTAGATCAGCAACAAAAAGAAAGGTTACTTACTCCACAAGGTCAAACAGTTTCCTGGGCTCTATGGGAGGAGGATAAATTATTTCCTCTGTGTACTTCCGATTGCAATTTGCAAAGGCAGTTGAAATGTGGATGAAGGCCTCAAGGTTCTCCATCTGGTGGGCCAGCATCAGGAGCTGCTGTGTGCCCCTGACATTTAGCAAAAGCGCATGCCTGGTTGGAGAAAAGCATAGAAAAGTTATGAAGAGCTCTGGGTGGTATGAATTTCTACAACCAGTTTCCCTCATTAAGGATTGACAAACAAAATTTGAAACACAAATAAAGAAAATTAACTTTGATAAGTACAGTATGTCACCCCATGAGAAGATGTCCTCTCAATATGGAAGACTGTGTGTGTTTCTTGGTTATATGAGATTTGGTAGTCACTGCTACTGTCTTATTTCTTTGGAATGCAGTACATGTGTGGTGTGGTATAAGAGAAAGTTTGTGTACATAAGACCATAGGTCAAATGCATGCAGTCTCATTTATGGGTGGTTTTTTGTTATCTGAATTAGCTTCCTTCACTATGTCATCCTCATTTCAGCATGTACATATCCTTTCCACAGAAATAGAGACAAAGTCTTCATACAGAGACACATGACTCGCCTTTGCTTCCTAAGGCTTCAAAATGAAACTATGGAGCTTTGGTGGAAGAATTCCCCTCACTCTTCTCCAAAGCTCCATGGCATAATTTTCTGCCTGAGTGAATTACCACTAGTGAGCAACCAAATGAATTTGTAGAATTTGTAGAGGACCGGGCTGTGGCGCAAGCTGGAAAGCAAGCCAGCTGCAACAACTCAACATATCACTCTGACCAAGAGGTCATGAGTTCGAGGCCAGCCCGGTGCCTGCGTCTTGTCTCTGTCTCTGTTGTATGTCATGCCATTGAATGTTTGCCTTTATGTGTGCAATGTGATCCTCCCTGAGTCCCCTTCGGGGTGAGAAGGGCGGAATATAAATGCTGTAAATAAATAAATAATAAATAGAACCCTTCTTATTTTATCTCTGGAATAATAGAGACTATTATCCCTTTTGATTTTCCTTACAAAGTGAACATCCTTCCAGTACTATAGGTTACGAAGTGTCCCACTAAATTCCAAAACTTTCAGGTCAACCTAATTCGAATTATGTTGTAATAAACACAAAGGGCAAGGCAAGGAAAACATACTTCAGCGGTTCATCAAAGCGAACAGTTGCAGCACAATGGAAGATAATGTTGACTTCAGACAGGAGCTCTGCAGTGTCTTTTGGGCTGATGGCCAAATTTGGATGGGTGAGTTCAGCACTTATTGGTTTAATTTTCTCATGGAAGTTGGGGCACTCTTCACGGACTTTGTCAAATAACTGCAATACAAAACACAATCCTTAGATAAATACAGAATGAGTGACAAAAGGAATTGTTAAGATTGCTAAATATTAATCCAAACATAAAACAATTTTATTTTATCTGTATTTCTAACAATGGTGGGGTTTCTGCTTCTCTCTGTGAGTAAGATTGGACTCTCACTCACTGTACTGTACTCGAGGAATGCTTTGTGGCCAAAGGTCTAAAAAGCCACAAGTCCTGAGGAAAATGAAGATGAAGGTGCAAGCAAAATAGTTTAAAGAAAGCAGCACTTACTGTCAGTTGCTTTCTTCAAACTATTCAATACTCTTTAAAAACCACCCACTGAACCTTTAGGACTACTCACTGTCAGAATTTCTATGAACAGAGTCAATTTCCCTTGATGCTATTACGTACGGTGTGAGTTTACTGTTACAGTAGAGTCTCACTTCTCCAACATAAATGGGCCAGCAGAACGTTGGATAAGCGAATATGTTGGATAATAAGGAGGGATTAAGGAAAAGCCTATTAAACATCAAATTAGGTTATGATTTTACAAATTAAGCACCAAAACATCATGTTATACAACAAATTTGACAGAAAAAGTAGTTCAATACGCAGTAATGCTATGTAGTAATTAGTATTTATGAATTTAGCACCAAAATATCAAGATGTATTGAAAACATTGACTACAAAAATGCATTGGATAATCCAGAACATTGGATAAGTGAGACTCTACTGTAGTTTCATGGTTTTTCCTATCTTAAGTAGTTTGTTTTAGTATTGGGTTGTTGTGTGTTTTCTGGGCTGTATGGCCATGTTCCAGAAGCATTCTCTCCTGTTGTTTCACCCACATCTATGGAGGCATCCTCAGAGGTTGTGAGGTATATTGGAAACAAACTAAGCAAGGGAGGTTTATATATCTGTGGAAGGTCCAGGGTGGGAGAAGGAACTCTTGTTTTTTGGAGGCCAGTGTGAATGTTCCAATTTATCACCATGATTAGCATTAATGGCCTTGCCAGATTCCTGTCCTGACTTGAATCAGCCCGGAAGACATACAACAACCCTGTGATTTAGACCATGAAAGCCTTTGACAACACATTGTTTAGTATTGCTGGTTTATTACTTGTTACATTATGTCTTATATATAGATGTGAGTCATTACTTGTAGTTCCTGAAGGGGAGTTTTCTTCCCAAAACAGGGCAATAGATAACCTGGGCATCCCTGTAGCACTGTACCTGCAACTGGACTTTTTCACTCCTTGATTTGAAGGATATTAATTCTATTTGGACTTTTCCCACCGCCAAATCGTTCACTCCCTGATGGAGGACTCTTCAATCGGATTTGGATCCCTGAAGCTCTCATACATTGGGACTGATACTAGACTGAGGCACTTTCTGTATAAGAGCAGTTGCTCCTTTTTCATTGTATTTTCCATAGCATTGTATTGAGCTTTGTATTGGGGATTATGGTATTGACACATGTTATATGGTTATTATAATTCTCCTTATTGTTTAGACTATTTTAGTGTTTGTCTTCGCTCTTAATAAGTATTTTGGAATACTGCTCAACAGTTAAATCCAGATACCCAATCTTTTCCAACTACTGGCAGCAAGATTTCAGGTCCAAATAGCTTCATCCACATTTACAGGGGAGCAGGTGGCTGCCCACTCATTTTCCAATATGAGCTACACCATTGTTTCTTATCAATGTTCCTCTACGCTATTAAAACAGGACAGACGATAAGCAACAAACCAAATGGAAACACAGTTGATACGTATTAGAAATGCCAATACCCAAAAGCCAATGGCAGAACATCTATATTTTCAAAGATATAGAATCACTGACTTTCAATAATATGAACAAAGAAGTTTCAAGGTGAAATTAGCATGAGAAATTGACATCTCTGGCCCATCCTCTGTTCGGATATCAGTCAACAAGCCAACACCTTAAATCAAGAAATAGCTTCCCAAGATCTACAGAGATACTTGCAGGAACACCTCAGCAAGCGAGAGTCCAAAAGTGGCAGGTTACAACCCAGAACCTCAATCAGTGGATGACTCTCCCCTGGACACACAGAAGACTGGGCGACTTGGAAGGTGCTGAACAGACTGTGCTCTGACATTACAAGATGCAGAGCTAACCTTAAGAAATGGGGCTACAAAGTGGAATCCATGACATGAGAGTGTGGAGAAGAGCAAACCACAGACCATTTACTACAATATAGTCTGACCCCAGCCATATGCACAATGGAGAACCCTCTTACAGTGACACCAGAGTCACTTAAGTGAATACCAGAGGCACTCAAAGTGGTCAGCTTCTGCTCAAAGGAAATTGAGTGTAATGCCAAATTTTAACTTTGCCTGTGGTTTTTCTATACATTATAACTGTATTCTCAATTTGCTTCTGACCAGATAAATAAATATGAGAAATTGCTAAATTATGATATATTAACAAAGCGACAGGGATATATTAACAGATTCAAAAATATTCTATTAGATGTATGGGCAAAGTTAATGGGTTTTTTTTTTTGGCACAGTATGTATATTAATATTAAGGTTGTCACAATTGCTGACAACCTTGTTTCCCAGTCTCAAGGAATTGAATTTCTTCAGCAAATTCCATCAGCAACGGAAAAAGGCCCTGTGTGTGAATGGTCCATGTAAAAGAGGGTAGAGTAGAAGACCCAATTTATAATGAATAGATGTCCCAAATAATAAAAGATATCTGCCACCAATTAGTGGAAATGCAGCCACCACTGTGTGGAGAGATACCTTTAGATTATAAAAGTGCTCAACCACCCAATAGCTCAGAGGAAGCCTTTTACTTTATTCGGTGTTAAAATGGCAGCGCAATATAAACGACAGAGGCTTTGATGTAAAAAGAACAATATCAATTTTATTCAGGCACAAGCTTGGTGGTTACAAAAGATGTTTCACTTAGAGGTATTCATATTAACAGTTACAATACTAGAATGAGATGAATTAAACTCTCTAAAGTATCACTTCTTTTACTTAAAGTAGTTAAAACTTCTTCCTCTGCTCCTTTCTAAACTGTTACTTCAATAGATCTCTGTGAGTCCAGCTGGGATTGGTTCCCAAAGTCTGAAACTTGGACTATCCAGTGACTTCAAACCACAGTCACCCCTGTGATATACTATCACAGAATTTCTGTGCCTTTCCAGGACACAGACTACATTAAATAAGTCACCAAATTTATTTGAGACCAACTCAAAATGAACAATTGAGTCTTCTTGATCCGATTAACTTGGAATCAATCTTCCCTGTGCCTCATCAGAGCACAGACTGAGGCTTCACTTTTAAAAACCTCTTCACTTCTCCTCCCCTCGGCAGATGGCTCCACCCACATCTCCATGGCAACTGCCTCAGAGGAGAGTCACTAAATGGCTGCCGCCATCTCACACCTACCCAACCAAACCACAAGCTCATAGTTAAACACAACAAATATGAATACAAAACTCATACTTCATTACAGCCCATTATATTAAAATAAGAGCTCAGATCTCATTTTAGAAGAGCATTGCTTCTCTTTCCACATGAGGATGAGCATCACGCCACAGCTGAACTTTGGAATTGACAACAGTGTGCTAGGTGAGCCCAACTCAGACTTGATATGAGGTAATTTTCTATATTTTGGGAGTTGCAATTCTAGGTTTTGGCCAAAAATAATAATGGAAGAAATATTTGCGGGTTGCAAAAAGCTACACGTACAGGATATAGGCTATTTGCTACCCATCTGTGCTGTACGAATTCTGCAGCTATAGATACTACCAGCTACTCTCTTTGTTTTGGTTTTTTCCCAGTGAAACTACACCTGCTGTTTAGTATAGACCGATATGTAATAAATCCTGTCCCACAGGTCAGAAGGCACAAGACTGAGAGATTTGCAGAGATTATGACATAATAGTCTACACTGGTTGATGAAAAGATCTTTTACGTGACAATTGCCAGTTAGGTTGTGGTGGACTGAAAGAAACATTCCCAAGAGTACTTAAGAGTCCTAAGGGGCAGATTTTACCTGGGAAGACAACCTGTCAGTAACCTTAACCTGAAACATTTAGAACTTAAAAGGTCATAACTTTGTCTGGAGACTAATTGGCAATCAGTGGAGTGAATTTAGTATAGGGGTAATATATTCACTCCTAGATATTTCTGTGATCAATCTGGCTGCTGGATTTTGAACAAATTGGAGTTTCCAAACTTAGTACAGAGGTAACCCAACATACAGTGCACTTCAGAAGTCCAACCTTAAGGTTACTGGCATGTGCACTACCATCTTTAAGTCTTCCAGTTCGTCATCCAGCCTATTGCTTCCTCCAAGCACTAATTCAGAGGAGACACACTATCCTTAGCTAAGGCTGTTTTTGAAGGCATGGAGAAATACATTTGAGTGTCATCAATGTACTGATAGCACCGCTTTGTGCCTCCAGATGATGTCTTCAAGTTGTTTCATGTCGTTTGAGGATACAATGGCACTGGGGATAGAATGAACCTTGTGATATGTCACCTAAAAGCTTCTTTTTTATATAAGAAGCTATATTTCATCCACTAAGTGACCACAGCAGTCTCAAATCCATATGCTGCTCTGAAGCTAGTTTCAAATAGACCAAGGAAGTGTGTGTCATACAAGACTACCGGGAGTTGCCGGCAGGGGGTGGGGTGGGCAACTGCCTTCTCAATCACCTTGCCTAAAAAAGGCAGATTAGACACTGGTACGTAAGTATTGTCTAGGGCAGGGGTCCCCAAACTAAGACCCATGAAATAAATGAGGCCCTCCAAGGCCCTACAATTAATTTAGATGTTTGCCATATATGTACCCTGTAATCTGCTCTGAGTCTCCTCAGGGAGATAGAGTGGAATATAAATAAAGTATGTTGTTGTTGTTGTTGTTGTTATTATTATTATTATTATTATTAGCCATGTACAGATGTAAATATATGTATTGAATGTAAACTGAACATTTATGTAAAATGAATATACTTTGCATTGTAAATATGTATGTAGTATATGGGTTGCATATGTATATACGTAAAGGGCAATAAGACTAGCTATGGAAGAGTTGTCAGGATTTGGCAAGAAACCAAGTATGACATCATATCCAGGTGGCTAAATGGAAGGTCAAAATGACAAGGCAAGTTTAAGTGTCTGATGAAACCATGAGGTAATGCCAAAGCACAAGGGATGATAAAATACAATATTTGATTGGCTGGCTTTTGTATAAAAGCAGAACAGCCAACATGGTTGTTGTTGTTGGTGTTGTTGCTCAGCGTTAATGGTTGAAGTGAGAGATCTACGTTAGAGAATTTGCTGAGAGTAAGAGAAGGAGAGAATGTGATTTTTGTACAGAGCTGTTCGTGTTTATGTTGCTAAACTGCCTTACTGATTTTGGAACGAAACCTCTGCTATTTGCCTGTGTGTGCTGTTGAATCAGGGGTATCTCCAGACTACTTAAATACTTAGAGCTAGCTTTCCTCTCTCATAGAATGAGCACCAGACCCTAACAGAATTCCCTATAGTTGAACTAGTTGAAATGCATCGTAATGGAGTTCCAAATTTGGTATGTCTATGCCTCCTCTTGGAGAGGGAGCAAGCATATTTAGAACTGTTAACAAACTTCACAGATTTTCATCCTGCAATAAAAATTCTTAATTTATTTTTGCCATTTCTTAAATTTTTCTATGTTGATTTTTAAAGGAATTGCACTAAATAAAAATAAAATTTTATGGAGAATATGTGTTTTAACAGCTGCTAGTCTTCCCAATAATGATACCTGTGTTTTGGTCTATTATTTTATATTTTATATGTATATTGATATACTATTTTATCCATATAAACAAAAATGTAATGTCTATTTGGGAGGGACCTCATATCTCCCAAACTACTTCACCAATTGCTTCGAAATTTGGACACACCATAGCATTCGAACTGGTGAATGTTTTAAGATATTAACATACCTACTATTACACACCTGTCACACCTGAGACAGGTAAAACCATGCTTAGGTTCACAAACAGCACCATCTGCTGGACAGAAAAGCAACAGCCACTGTACTACAAACAACTGTTTAAGGAAGGAGGAGAAGGGCATGTGGAGACAGCAAGGGCTGAGGCAAAACTGGAAGCAGTGAGGAAAGGGAAGATGGCAGAAGGAAAGAAGGGTGTTTCTCCTCTTCAGAGATGGCCACAGCGGGAATCGCCTCCCTGCAGCAAATCCTGAGACCTGAGGATGACTAACTCACAGGGAAGGTAAAGGAGGGGAGGGATTTAGGAAGAGCTTCCTTCTGCTTCAGGAGGGGGGCATTGCCTCCAAGGCAATGGCAGAGGCAGAAGAGGCCTCCTGGGAAGCCAGAGGCCTGAGTGTGAGTGAGAGGGAAGTTAAAGTAAGGGAGACATTTAGAAAGACCCTACTTAAGCTTAGGGAGAGCCCCACATAGCAACAGCAAAAATAGGGGTGGGCTGTGGCACAGGCTGGTGAGCAGCCTGCTGCAATAAATCACTCTGACCATGAGGTCATGAGTTCGAGGCCAGCCCGTGGCGGGGTGAGCACCCGTCAATTAAAAATAAAATATAGCCCCTGCTCGTTGCTGACCTAGCAACCCGAAAGATAGTTGCATCTATCAAGTAGGAAATAAGGTACCACTTATAAAAGTGGGGAGGCAAGTTTAACTAACTTACGACGTTGGAATGAGGAAGTGCCGTCAGAGTGGATGATGAAGCAGCTGCTCCCCCCTGTGGCCAGAATCGAACATCCCCTCAGGAGAAGGTTAAATTGCCTCTGCGTCTGTTTGTCTCTGTCTCGGTTCGATGTGTTTATGGACATTGAATGTTTGCCCTATATGTATATAATGTGATCCTCCCTGAGTCCCCTTCGAGGTGAGAAGGGCGGAATATAAATACTGTAAATAAATAAATAGGAAGGAGGGGGCACTGGAAAAACACAGGGGCATGGCCCACGAGGAAGCCATGCTCTCTGTCATTCTTCCCAAGGGGAGGGCAGAGAAAGAAAGAGATCTATATCCATCCATCCATCTATATTTAGACTCAGAGGCAATCTTTAGAATTCTGTGACTCTCCTTGCTTAGGAGGGGAGGCTTCTTTGGGACCCCACCCAACCACTAACATGTACTACAGCAGCAAAAATAGGGAGAAGGGGGCACTGGGGTCATTTCCTGTAAGGGGATTATGGCCTCTCTCAGCAGGAAAATAACACAGTGCGTGACTTCCTGTCATTCTCCCCAAGGGGAGGGGAGGGAAAGAAAGAGATCTATATCTATCTATCTATCTATCTATCTATCTATCTATCTATCTATCTATCTATCTATATTTACACTCAGGGGCACTCTTTAAAATTCTATGGTTTACATCTAAACACAGATTGCTTCTCACATGGACAATAATATGCTGTGTGTTCCAGAGTTGCCAAACCACACAATCTCTATATCTGCCAAACAATGGAACAACCACAAATATTGCCTACCCATGTTGTGAAATCACATATATTTGAAACCTGCTCTGTCTCAATCCTTTCTTTCCCATTTAATCAAACTAGGCCACAGCAATGCGTGGCTGGGTTCAGCTAGTAATTCCTAAATATCAACTGAGATTTTTTTGTCAAAAGGATTCTGAAATATCTTTGATGGATTGAGAGACTATATACAAATGTTTTAAATAAAAAATAAATAAATTGTTGTCATGGGGCACTACAGCAGGGCACCACAACAAAGAAAGGCCCCTTTTTACCACATGTAGACAAAATTATCCTTATTATTATTGCTGCATTTGCTGCTTGAATGCCTGGTCCCACAGCCATGTTTTGAATTAAAACAAGTTTTGTACTTCACATAATCATAGAGTTGGAAGAGAACATAATGGTTATCCAATCCAACCCCCTACCATGCAGGAACATACAATCAAAGCATTGCCGACAGATGACCATCCAGCCTCTGCTCACTTCTCCTCTATCTTTGATGTTGAACGTAGAACTCTTCTAGTGCACTTTGCCCAGCTCATTTTATGTTTTTATTGCTGTGTTTTATCATGTGTCTTACAATGATTGTGATTTTATTTTATGCCTTTTAAATTTATTTGTGTGTTTTTGTATTTGATATCACTGTATGCTTGTTTTATATCTGTGAGCAGCCCCGAGTCCCTCTGGGAAAATGGTGGCGGGGTACAAAAATAAAATAATAATAAAAATAATAATAATAGTGTAGGTTGTCGGGGGTGGAGATGGGGGGAAGTCAGCTAGCTTCAAGTTGAAAACAATTTATTACTAATTGGATGATACGTTTGCATAAACCCCAAAGCTAATTACTCTGTACTCAAACTATAAAAATTATGAATATTAGATGGCATCCCAAGAGGAGATAACCTTGTTGCAAAAATGAACACTGGGGAACACAAATTTGGTTGAGTTATTGTAGATACGACTTTTTTTTTTTTTTAACTTTTGGAATCTGAATCCAAAAATGTCCCTAGTTTTTTCTCATGTCAACTTTTTGTCCTCAAAACCATACAAAATGTATATACAAAGGAAAATAAAGAAAAAATACCTGAATATATTGTTTGTTTAGAGTTATTTTATTAACACAAAGGCTATATATTGTTACTGTAAGTCAAATTAAGTACAAGTACTGAAGTTCTGCTACCAAACATACATATTAAGGTAAAAATGTACGATTACGTTTCATGGAATGTTTAATGTTTAATCTGTGTACATGAATAGCCAACTGGGACTGCACCAAATAAATGGGCATTGTGGAAGACACACTTTAAGTTCCGCTTTGAGCTATCGATGAACAATTGCCATTCAGTTGCGTTATAGATTGAAATCTCCAATTCCTCCATTAAACCATGTATACACAAAGCCACTGTCACTTCGAAAGTACAGTGTTCCCTCACTTATCGTGGGGTTAGGTTCCAGGACCACCCGCAATAAGTGAAAATCCGCGAAGTAGGGACACTATATTTATTTTAATATTTATAAATTATTTTAGTACTTATACACTATTTTAAGTCTTTATGATAAATTGCCTCCTTCTCGTCGTGTTGCTGCTTGGGCTCCTTTTCTCTCCCTTTGGCTTCTCCTTCCTCCCTTCCTTAGGTTGTAAATTGTAATTTTTTATGATTTATAATAGTCTTTTAGAGTTTATTGAATAACTGCGAAACAGCGAATCAGCAAAAAGTGATCCGCGAAGTAGTAAGGGAACACTGTATACACAAAGCCACTGTCACTTCGAAAGTACTGCAGAAATGCACTTTCTCTTGATTGAAAATAGGATACCTTTGCTCCCCTTTCAAGCAAGGTTTTCTCATACAGCCTTGATGTTAGGAGTTCTGAAGCCTTTTTGGACCATCCCAAATCTCATGCCAAATCATTCGAATCATACTGATCAAATCCCTTACAAACTGAGCCAGCTTCAGTTTCAAAATCGTCATTGTTTCTAACATCTACATAAGTTTCTATGTAAATTAAAAAAAAATTCTGCTAACTCCTTGTACACAGACAAGAACTTGGACTACATTTTGGAATATGATTCACTATATTTATCACATCTGCTACCAGAAAGTAAATATATTATCTACCTGTGCAAGACCAGGCTTTCTCAACAATGACTAATTTATGTTTTCTGTTTGTTAGAAAGGCTGTAATTAATTCCTTGTTTGTCTTTGTTCTGCTGTCACAAGATGTCACAACTAAAGGTTTTAGAAATGCTATTGAAACTCAATAAACATGTTTCTCCAGCAGAAGAAAGAATTATCAAGATAAACAAATATTAACACCCACAAAACAAACCACAGAAAAAGAAGAACAAGATGTAGCATACCAGATGAATTAATAGCTCATAAAGAAGAGCCAACATTTGAACAAGCAGGTTTCCATGTACAAGGTATGTATACAAAGAAGTGGACGCAAATTTACCAGAATGAGGGAAAACAGTCATAACAAGGAGGAAGATATTCAAGTTTCCATGTGTTACTAAAAGAGTCAGACAAAAGTTCAAGAAGAAAAATTTGCACAGAGGAAACCTGCATGAACCTTTTCTGACCCCATTTTGATGGCAATTAAATTGACATTATTATTATTATTATTATTATTATTATTATTATTATTATTTTATTTATTTATTACATCACTTCTACCCCGCCCTTCTCACCCATCAGGGGACTCAGGGTGGCTTACCATATAAACATACACATCAAAAAACAGTTTTCATCAAATTTAAAAATTCATCAAGATTAACAATTACAATAAAATTAAGAATATACATTAAAAATATACATAATTATACATTTAAATATACATTTAAGGCGCTTTCCATGTCCAGGTGGGGTCTGTCAGTAGGTCATATATTCATATCTCATTTTTGCTACTACTCATGCTCAAATGCCTGGTCCCATAACCACGTTTTTGTTCTCTTTCGGAAAGACAGGAGGGAGGGAGCCTGCCTGACTTCAATTGGGAGGGCGTTCCATTATAATATTATTAAATATTCTATTATTATTATTATTATTATTATTATTATTATTATTATTATTATTATTATTATCTACATTTCTATCCTGCTCTTCTCACCGCACAGGGGACTCAGAGCGGCGTACAACATACATTTAGGCAAAAATTCAATGCCTCATTATACAAAGCAAATAAAACATAACATAAAATCAATAGAAACAATCAACATTTAAATTCAATTTAAAACCATTAACATTAAGATATTAAAATATAAAAACAGCATCTAGATACACCCCCCCCCCTCCAATCATCGTGATCTTAAGGTCTTCTTTGGCTGTCTAGGATGATTGATACTTTAAAAATGGCTTGATTTACAAGAAAAACATTAAGACTGGATGGAGACAAATGGATGGAGAATTCTGGAAGGGTTAAAATAAATCAACATTCTTTTTTGTGTATTGAAGGGGTGGATTGATAAAATAAATAAAAGAGAAATAAAGTGTAAAGACAAAATTGCAAGAATTGACAAAGCCCCTTGTATTAATATCATCTATGGGCAGGTGGAACGTTTAAAATGAAGGGGACAATAAAAAGACAGATTAAAAGGAAAAATTAGAGAATGATATAAGATAGATATGATTAACTTAAATTAAAATGGAATCAAATTTAAGGTAATAACTTAAAGATAAATTTTGTGGTACTAAATGTTGTGGTTGTGCATCAATTATAAATATAGGTAAAGGGTTTCCCCTAACATTAAATCTAGTTGTGTCCAACTTTGGTGGGTTGGTGCTCATCTCCATTTCTAACCCGAAGAGCCGGCATTGTCCGTAGACACTTCCAAGATCAAGTGGTCGGCATGACTGCATGGAGTGCCGTTACCTTCCCGTTGGAACGGTACCTATTAATCTACTCACATTTGCATGTTTTCAAACTGCTAGGTTGGCAGAAGCTGAGGCTAACAGTGGGAGCTCCCTCCACTCCCCAGATTCGAACCGCCTACCTTTTGGTCAGCAAGTTCAGCAGCTCAGTGGTTTAACCCACTGCGCCACCGCAGAAGCTGAAATGCTAATAAGTAAAACAAGAAATATAAGTAATAGTTTGATATTTGCCTTTGCTTGAGGAGGGGAAAAGTCAGTTGTGATTTTAATGTTTTTTCATTTGTGTGTGGGTTTTATTCTGTGTTGGTAGGGACGGGGAAAATTGTGGGGTGGAATGTTGTGAGGGCTTTGTTTTAAAGAAGAAAAAATACCTAATAATAATAATAATAATAATAATAATAATAAAAAATTTATATAGGAGGACTAAGGGCGGTTTCCAGCATAAAGCAAAACATTCAATTGAACATACCACAACGAGAACATAATAAACGTGATAAAACAAGAACATACAATTCAAAACAATCTACAAAAGTTAAAATCCAGTTTCAGTATACTCCATCAATGGGTTTAATATATCAGTGACCAGAGCTTCAGAGTGGACATGGCGAACTATGACAGGCTAGGCTGGGACTAGTGCTTCAGAATATCATAGGGCCAGGTAGTGGATAAGGTGCAAAGCAAGGAGGTCCTAGTTGATAACCGGGGAAAGGGGGGGCGGGCTAGGGATTAATCCTGCTGAAAAACCTGCAGGAACGTCAGGCATATATGAAATATAAATGAATTGGGTGTTTAGACTTGGGTCCCTTCTCTAAGATATAGTATTATTAGGCATGTGCAATCCAGGAAAAAAATGGTTCTAAACTCTCTTCGAAAGTAGGGGGCGCTGGAGCTTCGTTTCTAAAGTAAGTTTGTGAATTTTGAAGGCAAAAAGTTCAAAACTTTCCAAAACTTCCAAATCTTTGTATGTACCTTGTTAATGGCAGATGCGTATGCGCATGAAGGAAAACATTATCATCAATGGGGAAAATTGAGGGGCTTCACTTTCCCTCATTTTTGAGCTATCCTAATGAAATTTGCTACAGTGGTAGAACACATCTAACACTGTTAGCTCACCAAATCTAAGAACATTTGACTTATCCTCAGATTTTTGGTGAATTTTCAAAGTTTTTATAAAAAAACATTTTTTTAATAATAACAAAAATCTGTTCCTGGTTTGAAAGTGTTATTTCCTGTTTCATTGGGTTGTCTTTACTTTGAAAGTCATTGTTCTACTTCATAAACTTTGTTTTTGTGGCTGAAATTTTGTTAAACTGGTGGAGAGAGACTCAACAAACCATAGTGTGCAATTTTTTATAGGACAATGTCCCTTGCCCAAAGACAAAGTTTGGGCAGTGTAATCAAGTTTCGCCATTTTTTTTATGACAGAACCAATTAGAAAATGACATTTATCAACCAGGAACATAAATCATAGCACACCATAAAATCATTCCTGACAGATGGCCATCAGCCTCTGAATAAGGAAATATGTTCCTGGTTTGAACGTGTTATTTCCTGTTTCATTGGGTTTTCTGGGGCTGAGGGTGTGTGACTTGCCCAAGATCACCCTGTGGGTTTTCATGGCTGGGTGGGGAATCAAGCCACAATTGTAGTCCAACTTTCAAACCAGTACACTACACCATGCTGTCTCAAAATGTCCCAGTGCTAGCCAGGAGAGAAAACGCTCCAGGTTTGGTTTCTATGGGGCTCTTATGCCCCGATGCTATATCCAGGAGTGAAATGGGCTCTTATGCCCCGATGCTATATCCAGGAGTGAAATGGGCTCTTATGCCCCGATGCTATATCCAGGAGTGAAAACGCTCCAGGCTTGGTTTCTATGGGGCTCTTATTCCCCGATGCTAACACTCCAGTTTTTGTTTCTATGGGGCTCTTAAGCCCGATGCAGGAGATTGGTTGAAAACGCTTTCTCATATATCCGAAAGTATTCCAAGGATGGGCTCCAATGCTTTGAATTGGAAGGTTAATTCGGAAGTGCCAAACCATAGCGGAACCTCATTCAGAACCCAAAATTGATACGATTTTATTACGATTAATGATGATTCCGATTAATTTGCCTATGCCTAATTATTATGTATGAGAAAGTATTCCAAAATCCCCCCCCCCTTCCAAAATATGAAACATTTTTGGTCCCAAGCTTTTTAGGTAAGGGATACTCAGTCTGGATTAGATTTTACTAGGTATACTAGTGAAACAGGCATGGGTCCATACCTTTTTCTCTTTAGTCTGAAAAGCTGAGGGGTATTTGTTTAGTAATCTGTTTTATTAATATAAACAAATTAGTATCGGTATGGTTATCCTGAAGGATAGTGTGTATGCACACATACCATTAGTCAGTTTTAATCATGAATTTTAAACTCACATCTTGTGTTCACTATATTTTAGTCTTTGCTCTGTATATTTTAATGTATATGTTTTGTAGAAATATATTTTAATATATGTTGTTTATATAATGTTTATGATGATTATGTGTTTTTAGTTATGTTGTAACCTGCCTTGAGCCACGAGGAGAGGCGGGAAATAAATAAATATATTATTAGGAAAATTATAGACTTCTTAGCATATTCTTGTACCATTCCTTTACATGGCATGCTACATCATGTTGCATCCTACGTTACACCTTACATCATATCTAATTTTGGAAACAGCAAGAAAGAAGTAGCCACATACTACTACCACATGTCTAAGAATTTACTATCTTATAGACCAATGCAACATAATTATCTGTTGAAGCAATTTATCTAACATCTGTTTAATTTCTAACAGGCATTCTTTCCCACAGGCATTGCAATGCATTACAGCATTTATTAAATATTTCCATAACAAGATAAGAAGTACACATTAAATATTTTGTTGTGTGCCTTCAAGTATTTTCTGACTTGTCACATAGTTTTCATAGAGTTGGAAGAGACCTTGCAGGCCATCCAGTCCAACCCCCTGCTAAGAAACACTCCCGACAGATGGCCATCCAGCCTCTAATCTTGGCAAAATTTGTTCAGAAAAGCTTTTCCATTGCTTTTCCTTGTGGCTAAGAGAATGTGGCTTGCCCATGGTCACCAGTGAGTTTCATTGCTAAATGGGAATTCAAACAGTCCAGAACTGTAGTCCAGCATCAAATCACTACACCACAATGGCTCCTTTATAATTTTAGTGGGGAGTCTCTCTCTCTCTCTTGTAACATAATTTAGGGTTTTTTGTCAACCAGGAACAGAACCAGCAGCAAAAAAAAAAGGCACCGGAGATATCTAAGTGTGACCTCACTGGAGGTTGTTACAAACAGTCTATATTTTCAAAATATTATCTGGAGTCCCATTTATTCTTCAGCCACCAATCAGGAGGAATTTTTAACTGGTCTACCACTCATGGCCCTGCTCTAGATTACTGCTTTTTAAACTGTGGGTCCAGACCCCAAATGTTAGCTCAATGTTGAAGTCACAAAAATTTGGCAACAGTAAAAGGTTTCTAAATATCATCTATTTACTAGACATGTGCACAGTATTTGTCCCATTTGTTTCATTTGTGTTTCCGTTTCATACCGTCCATTCGGATAGCATGAAATAGAAAGGTCCCCAATGAAACAAGGTCCCCAATGAAACAAAAACTAACTTGAAACAAAAGGCAGCCAGGAGCCGGTATTGGCTCCAAGCCTGCCTTTCGGATCAATCAGCTGTAGACCTGCAAGGCCCACGCGCATAGGGCCAAAGTCTGCACTTGTAGGCCCAAAGCTCTATCAGCTCTAGTTCCATGCGGGGACATGAGAGAAGCTTCCCACAAGGATGGTAAAAGCATCAAAACATCCAGGCGTCCCCTGGGCAACGTCCTTGCAGACGGCCAATTCTCTCACACCAGAAGCAACTCAGGTTGCTCCTGACACGAAAAAAAAAAATGTAGATATATATCACTGCAGAAATGATTTTACTCAAATGAGTTTTTGGCTCTTCTCTGGGGGAGGGATGTAAATATTTCCTTGATCCTGGAAAGGGTACTTTTGTGAGCTTGCTGAAAATATACACTACCCTGCATTCATGTGTGATCAGTAATGGAGTCTTGTCTACCTTATTTTATTTATTTTATTTACAGCATTATATTCCGCCCTTCTCACCCCGAAGGGGACTCAGGGTGGATCACATTACACATATAGGCAAACATTCAATGCCTTTTAACATAGAACAAAGACAAGACAAACATAGGCTCCGAGCGGGCCTCGAACTCATGACCTCCTGGTCAGAGTGATTCATTGCAGCTGGTTGCAGCTGACATGCTCTCCCGCCTGCGCCACACCTTAAATCACCAGTATCATATAAAACAAAAATGTTTCTTATTTATTACCTCATTTTCATTGCACAATCCTAGAAATAGCTGCTTGTTTCCGATTTTTGAAACTTTGGGACTATTGTAGTGATTGTATATGTAAATGACATTGTATGCTTTATTGATGATACCATTGTGCATATTGATATTTCACTCTACTGTAAAGAGAAACTATTTACACTAGCAAATTTACCAAAATAATGTCCAGCTTTCTTATCATCTGACTTTCCACAAATACCCAAATAAGCCTAGTATAATACATTGTGCTTTCTATGATTAACACCTTATTACCTTATTACTCAGTGAAACCTCTTATCACTACTTATCGATTACAGTTTTCTATGTAAAATGTAATTACCTACCTTGTATTTCACCATATCCTCCACTCTATTTTGCATTGACTGTCCAGCTTTTGGCCGCACAAGAATATAAACGGCTTTCACATCCTGGCTGGAGCGCAGGAGCTTTTCCAGAAGTACTTTGCCCACAAAACCTGTGGCTCCTGTAATAAGTACTGACTTCCCATTGTAGTAAGTCGCAACTGAAGACATTTTGCTTTGGGTTTCCAAGTTCGTCCTGGAGATATCTAACAGGAAGATAAGAGCATTCAAGGCATTACTTGTCAGAAATTCTGTGTATGTTGCACATTTATATTGCCAAGTGATAACTACCTTGTGGTTTGAAAGGATCAGGGTTAAGTTTTTCACACATGGTTTCTTCTCAATAAGAAGTGGCAGCAGGCATAATGTGTCAAATTACAGTAGAGTCTCACTTATCCAACATAAACGGCAGAACGTTGGATAAGCGAATATGTTGGATAATAAGGAGGGATCAAGGAAAAGTCTATTAAACATCAAATTAAGTTATGATTTTACAAATTAAGCAGCAAAACATCATGCTATACAACAAATTTGACAAAAAAGGTGTTCATTGCGCAGTTTTGTTATGTTGTAATTACTGTTTTTACGAATTTAGCACCAAAATATCAAAATATATTGAAAACATTGACTACAAAAATGCATTGGATAATCCAGAACGTTCGATAAGCGAGTGTTGGATAAGTGAGACTCTACTGTACTATGTTTTCCATGAGAATAGCTATGATTGATTTTTGTAGCAAAACCAACAAATGGTCATGTGGCACTTTAAAGACTAATCAATATTAGAAATATGGACAAAGTTGTTACAACAGTTTTTGTTATGTACTTTGGCATGTTCTTTGGATAGCCAGGATTCATTGTTGGTATTCTCAAGCTGTGGTGTTGTATTTTTAATAAGATTAATGATATAACATTGATATATTGTTCAGTTTACAAGGCAATCCCTGAGTTACAAACATCCAACTTACAAACGACTCATAGTTAAGAGTAGAAGTGAGACAACAAGAAGTGAGAGAAATCTACCCCTAGGAAGGGAAATTCTATCCTGAAAAAGTTATCATGGGGAAAAGGTATCTGTACTGAAGCTTTATCACCAATCCTTATTTTCATAACAAGCCACAGCCACATTTTTCAAAAACCAATTCTGACGGAGAGAAACTAAGGGTATGAACCCTGGTGTTACACTTTAAAAATGTACCTGTTCCAACTTACAAACAAATTAAACATAAGAACAAACCTATAGAACAGCGGTTCTCAAACTGTGGGTCCCCAGATTTTTTTGGTCTTCCACTCCCAGAAATCCTAACAGCTGGTAAACTGTCTGGGATTTCTGGGAGTTGTAGACCAAAACACCTGGGGGCCCACAGGTTGAGAACCACTGCTATAGAATTTATCTTTTTTGTAACTTGAGGACTGCCTGTACATTCAATAAGATGCTTAGTTTTTGTGGGGTTTCCCCTAGTTCCTAAATAGAATAATATATCCCCAACAAAAATTCGTTAGTCTATTTTTGACATATCCAAAACCCCAAAAGTGGCAAAATCTGACTTATTATTTTTGCTCAATAGTGGCCTTGGTTAGTGGCTATTAAATTTACATTAAGCTCAGGCACAAAGGACTAGATTTTCAGGAACACAGTGATAGAACATGTGACATGATTCACTCCAGAAAAAGAACCAAGAATTAATGAGTTAAGAGAATAAGAGATGTAGACACTAAGTAAGCAACTGTTCATGTCTTGATCCTGGATGTGATCTTTGTCTTAGTAGGGTTACCCAAACTACTCCTAAAAGGTAGAAAAAATGAAAATCAAAGATACAGAATGGGGGACGCCTGGCTTGACAGCAGTGTGTGCGAAAAAGACCTTGGAGTCCTCGTGGACAACAAATTAAACATGAGCCAACAATGTGATGTGGCAGCTAAAAAAGCCAATGGGATTCTGGCCTGCATCAATAGGGGAATAGCGTCTAGATCCAGGGAAGTCCTGCTCCCCTCTATTCTGCCTTGGTCAGACCACACCTGGAATACTGTGTCCAATTTTGGGCACTGCAGTTGAAGGAAGATGTTGACAAGCTGGAAAGCGTCCAGAGGAGGGCGACTAAAATGATTAAGGGTCAGGAGAACAAGCCCTATGAGGAGAGGCTTAAAGAGCTGGGCATGTTTAGCCTGCAGAAGAGAAGGCTGAGAGGAGACATGATAGCCATGTACAAATACGTGAAGGGAAGTCATAGGGAGGAGGGAGCAAGCTTGTTTGCTGCTGCCCTGCAGACTAGGACACGGAACAATGGCTTCAAACTACAGGAAAGGAGATTCCACCTGAACATCAGGAAGAACTTCCTCACTGTGAGGGCTGTTCGGCAGTGGAACTCTCTCCCCCGGACTGTGGTGGAGGCTCCTTCTTTGGAGGCTTTTAAACAGAGGCTGGATGGCCATCTGTCGGGGGTGCTATGAATGTGGTTTCCTGCTTCTTAGCAGGGGGTTGGACTGGATGGCCCATGAGGTCTCTTCCAACTCTACTATTCTATGATTCTATGATTCTAGGTGTTAGGTTCCACCAGAGTGGGACACAATACAGTAGGAGCTGGAATATACATATATATATTCCAGGGACTCGGGGCGGCTTACATGGGGCCAAGCCCGGACACAACAATAAAAGCAAAACAATAAAACAGATCAATCAGCAATAAAACATCAAAAATGATAAAACAGTCATAAAAAGTCACGTACAAAATAACATGATAAAATCAGGAATTAAATTCAAGGATCTGGGCCAAGGTGCAAAATATGTCGAAGTCATCGGGGAGGGGTGATTACCCAGCTATCAAAGTCATAGAGTAGAGTAGAGTAAGGGTGTGAAATTTGAAATGAAGGGTGAAGTCCTGTACGAAGGTAAGTACCATTGTATTCTGTTTCCTGGGAAAGCATTACTGCTTTCCCATGAATTGGAATAGTGCTAAAATCAAAATTTGGAAATCTAAAATCAAAGTTTGGAAGTGCTTTACTTTGCTTGATTGTGCCATGTTTAACTTATTTTAAAATACGAGCTAATTACTTACTCAGAGGGAGATTTGTTTTATATATCTATTGTTAGCTCAGGATAGAAAAAATGTATAAAGTTTATTTCATTATAACGGAGATAGTTCACATGCTTGTGTTGAAAATGATGAGATTTTGAGTATTTGAATGTACGAGAATGGGTCAAAAAGTAATGCCTCCATTGCTCTAACTTTTATTTCAAAGCTACTGGACTATCTATGCATGATATGGTAGAGGTTACCTTACTCTGCTGGTATAGTCTTTTATTTTTCAGATTACTGATTAGAACCATGAATCTGAAGCTAAAAGAAAAGAGTTGTGATTGAATTTCTGGCAAAAGAAGGTTGCACACCTAAGGAAATCCATAATTGCTTGAAGAATGTTTATGGGGACGATGTAATGGGCATCAGCAATGTGTGGTGTTAGGTGAAGAAGTTTGAAAATGAAGCAATGGAAATCGCAGATAAACCGAGAAGTGGCTGGCTGACATCAGTCACAGATGCAAATTGAGAACGTGCTGATGAATTGATTTGAGGAGACTGACACATTACAGTTCAGAATGTTGCTGACGCAGTGAATGTCTCATATGGCTCTGCCCAAGAATCATTACTGACTTGGCTTATCACAAAGTGTGTACTAAGTGGGTTCCCATGCAATTGACGGATGATAATCAGAAGACGTGAGTGGATGTTTGTCAAGAGCTCCTAGACACATTTTAAGCAAAGAAACAGGACTTCTTCACTAATGTGGTCACTGCAGATGAGACCTGGGCATACCTGTATGACCCAGAGAGTAAAGTGCAATCCAAGGAATGACACCACAGTGGTTCTCCACGTCCCAAAAAAATCAAGTCTACCAGATCAGCACAGAAGGTTATGACAACAGTGTTTTGGGACATACAGGGTGTTATTCTTGTTGATTATTTGCAACATGGTGTCACAATTAACAGCGAAACCTATGTAACCACATTTAAGAAGCTTAAGGAGACAATAAGAAAGAAGAGACCACTAAAAGATGTTTGCTCCATCAAGCATCATCACGATAATGCACGCCCACACACGTCATTTTTCACAACCCAGGTGATTGCAAAAATGGGCTGGACAGTAGTGCCTCACCCATCCTACAACCCTGATTTGGCCCCTTCTGACTTTTACCTGTTTGGACCTCTAAAAGACAACCTACTTGGTTTCAGATTCAATGACTTGAATGATGTTAAAACAGCTTTGAAATCATGGGTCACGAAGGAAGACCCTGAATTATTCCAAACTGGTTTTAATGCCTGCATTAAACGATGGTGCAAACGTGTACAAATTGATGGTGACTATGTTGAACAGTAGTTTTGTGTTTTTAGTTTGGGTTATGATCTGTAGCAATTTCTGCTGTTATAAGTTCATTCATAATGTTTTTATGGCACAGGAGGCAAAACTTTTTGACCCACCCTCTACAACATGGTGCCATATAAAATGTTCAACATCTACTTCAAGTATTACACTTTTATAATAATTTTCAAAAGAATGAAATAGGCAGGACATGGACCATACAGTATAAGTCATAGCTAGCACTTTAAATATGAGCTTCTGGGACATACAAACTGATTCTGCTCACTTTAGTGCTTTCAAATATAACACAGGCATTTGGCTTATGAAAGCAAATGTGTAAAGGTATAATCTAGACAAAAGGGTCACTGCATCTGTGGCAATGACTTCCTATGGAACAATGCTATAAGCCACTATGATGATGTTATCTATGTGATGAAACCATGCAGACAGGGCCAAGCAGGTTCATGTCTTTCTCAAAAAATATTGTGCAAGAGGGAGTATGATTTGAGGACACATAATCTCTACATCAAACAGAAGATGTGTAATCTAAATACCATCACTTTATACCTATATCACATTATACCTTTAGCTGCATTGGGTATTCTTGTACACACATAATAGTGATGATGATAATGATGATGATAAAAATATAACAAGGACCAGTAAAAGACAATGTGGAATATGGAGTGTCACAAATGATCACATTTGATTTTCAGGTCTTCTGCTAGACATTACTATCTAGAAAAGTGAACTCGTTCTTAGTGATGCCAAGATGTAGAACGTGTAGTATCTGACTGGCTGCATATGATTTTATGTATTTACTAACAAATGGAGATCTCACTGTATTCTACTTTACAGCATACCAGCATCTGGTCGTATTTTAAATTATGGCATCCAAATCATTGAATACTTTCAGTACAGTTTTCGTACTTTGAAACTTTCTACTGTACTTGCAGTTCCAATTCTGCATACTGTCTAATAATACAGTGAGACTCTCCAGGAACAAGGCTTTCTCGGAACAGTGAAGGGTTATCAAAATTAGGGATATTTTAGCCAGTGAAGAGCTATCAAAATCAGAGAAATTTCAAGGTGTTTGTCTTGTGCTCCCACCACAAATCAAGACATTTGTATCTGTTCAATGTTATTTTTGTATTGTACTATGTGTTTATTTTATGCATTGTTTTAGGCATCTTGTGCCATATGTAAGCCGCCTCGAGTGCCTTCCAGGAGCTGGAGGCGGCATACAAAAATAAATTTCTTATTATATTATTACTAGCTTTGCTCAGTCACGGGTTGCTGTGGCTTATGGGAATCATTTGGTGGAATAGCAGTGAATAGCCTTGCAGCCTCAAAGCCTGGCCGTTTTCTTCTTATGGAAATCCTTGTTTGGTGAACTGGAATGCAATGGAATAGGGTTGCTGCTAGGAAGCCTGGGTACTTGCGTTCTAGGGGAATGGTTTTTTGGGCTGCTAGAATTGCAATGAACAGCCTAACTGCTTCAAAGCCTGTCTGCTTGCTACCTAGGGGAATTTTCAGTTTCTCAGCTTCAATAGTACAGAGTAGTATCGCTGCTTCAGAGCCTGGCCCCCTTCTACCAAGGTTAATCCTTTGTTAGTCTGGTTGAATTGCATGAATAACCTTGCAGCTTCAATGCCTGGCTGTGCTATACCTAGGGGAATCCTTGTTTGGTGAGCTGGAGTAAAACCCTCAATCAAAGAGCCGCTTTGAAGCCTGACTACTTCCTTTGTAGGGGAATCATTGTTTGGCCAGGTTGACTTGTACTAAATAGTCTTGCAGCTTAAAAGCCTGGCCGCTTTCTACATAGGGCATCCTTGCTAGGCCAGGTTGAATGGGACAGAGTAGCCTTGTGGCTTCAAAGCCTGGGGGTTTTCTATCTAGGGGAAATCTTGGTTGGCCAGGTTGAATAGCACTGAATAGCTTTGCTGCTAGCAAGCCTGGCCACTTTCTACCTTGCGGAATCCTTGGTTGGCCAAGTTGAATAGCAATTAATAGTCTCAGTGCAGCAGATATGAATGCTGCAATTAGCCATCTTGATTAGCATTTAATAGCCAGCCTCCTACCTGGGGGAATTTGTTGTTGGGAGGTATTAGCTGGCCCTGGGTGTTTCCTATCTGGAATTTCCCTGTTTTCAGAGTGTTGCTCTTTATTTATTATCCCGATTTTAGATATTATATTGTTCTGTATTATTATACCACAGTAATTATTTCATATTATATTTATAATCTTATGTTATCTGTTTAGAAGTGGATTACATGAGGACCCTTCTACACAGCTGTATAAAATCCCCACTGAACTGGATTATATGAGTGTGGACTCAAGATAATCCAGTTGAAAGCAGATACTGTGGATTATGTGCCTTGGTATTCTGGGTTTTATAGCTGTGTGGAAGGGCCTTGAGTCTACACTGCCATATATGCCTGTTCAAATCAGATAATCTGTATTTTATAGGCAGTGTGGATGAGGCCTAAGTGCCCTCTGCCTGTGCCCTGGGCACCATTTTGGCTGATGGAGTTGTTAGGACACGAAGGCAGCAGGGACCTAAAGGCAGCAGGGCCTACCTTTATGACTGGCAGTTAGGGGGAGAAAGGCTCTTCTTCAACCTCTGTAATTTGGACTATTTTTCTAGGGTTTTTTTTAAATTGAAAGACATAGATTGGATGACCATGTCTTTCGTGGCCAAATTTGGTGTGAGTTGGTTCAGTGGTTTTGTTGTTTACTCCATGGGAAAAACACACATTACATTTTTATATATATAGATTACAGAGGCGTGTCCAAAAAGACATATCGTCCTAAATTTTAGACATTCCATGAATACAAATAGAAACATGCAACGAACCAAGAACACACATTCAGATTGGAAACTGCTGAAATTAAACATAAATAGTAGAATGGACTATAAATGACACACAAACACAGAGACATATTGGACAATAATTCTTACAAGATACTAATCTTTCTAAGAAATGTTTTTACATAACCCTTCCCTGTATGCTGAGGTGGCTGAAGAACTGCCTAAAGCAGTATGCAACTTCTTTGGCTGTTTTTTGCTCTCTGTTCCATCAAATCCTCTGAACTACATCTTTTGTGTCCATAGACCTGGCATACTTCAACTCTTTGAACCATCTAGAGCAGGGGTCCTCAAACTTTTAAAGCAGAGGGCCGGTCCACAATCCTTCAGACTGTGGAGGGGCCGAATTATCATTTGAAGAAAAAAAAAAATGAACAAATTCCTATGCACACTGCACATGTCTTATTTGTAGTACAAAACAACAACAACAATGAAATAACAATACAATATTTAAAAATGAAAACAATTGTAACCAGCATAAACCTATCAGGATTTCAATGGGAAGTGTGAGCCTGCTTCTGGCCAATGAGATTGTCAACATAATTAGGATTGTTGTTGTTGTTGTTGTTGTGTGCCTTCAAGTCATTTTAGACTTTGGGCAAGCCTAACTCTAAAATTATTTATTTATTCATTTACTACATTTATTACATTTATATGCTGCCCTTCTCACCCCGAAGGGAACTCAGAGCAGCTGTATGTACATACAATATATATTATTAGCATAGCACAATATTAGCATTATATATTACTATATTGAACTATACCACTATATTGTAATATTATATGTAATATATAATTAATATTATTATATGGTATTATTATTAATATTATATTGTATAAAATTATAACATTATTATCAATATTATATGTATATACATTACATTATTTAAAATGATATAAAAATATTATATTATAAAACTGAGGGCGGGGGCCAGGTAAATGACCTTGGAGGGCCGCATCCGGCCCCCGGGCCTTAGTTTGGAGACCCCTGATCTAGAGAGACAATGTAATAGACTTTAGGCGCATTGCATTATGTTGGCTACATCTGAAAACAACATGTATAATCTGCTGTAAACTCTCTTTGCTTATGCTATGGTTTTTAGAGTATTTTTTTACTTTTACTTTTTTTTTTTTTTTTACTTAATCCAAACTTTTATGTAGTGCAGAAGTTTCCCCACAGGTCACTAATCATTTCAGAAACTTGTCACCCAGTAACAATATCCTAAAAGAATGTCCTATCTTGGAATTGTAGCTAGAGAAAAACCAAATCATTCTGTTAGATTGGGTAGCAAAGAGCTCCACTGATGTGGCAGGTGGAAAGAGTTGTGAACCTACTCACCCCAGGTCAGGTTGTTCTCTGTGGAAGAATCTGATTGTGATGTCCGATGTGCTGAGCTGAGAGACAGCAATCCTTTCTGCACAGTGAAGAAACTGTGGCAGAGCAGGGAAGGTTGGACCTCCCAGAAGAAAAGGTCTTCTGGGCAGGGAAGGGCAGGGCAGGGCAGGGCATAGTAGGAGGGAGGGAACAGAACAACAGTCCTTTTTAAGAAACATATATCATGTGACTCCATTTCCAGGGTAAGGTAAAGGTAAAGGTTTCCCCTGACATTAAGTCCAGTCATGTCTGACTCTGGGGGTTGGTGCTCATCTCCATTTCTAAGCCAAAGACCCGGCGTGGTCTGTAGACACCTCTAAGGTCATGTGACTGGCATGACTGCATGGAGTGCCGTTACCTTCCCGCCGGAGCGGTACCTATTGATCTACTCACACTGGCATGTTTTCGAACTGCTAGGTTGGCAGAAACTAGAGCTAACAGCGGGCGCTTACTCTGCTCCCGGGATTTGAACCTGGACCTTTCGGTCTGCAAGTTCAGCAGCTCAGTGCTTTAACACAATTTGCCACCGGGGCTCCTTCAGGGTAGCAAGAAGGAAATGGACTATCTGTCCAGGTGACTCTCATGCACCATCTAGAAAGGTGCATTTTACTCTCCAGTTAATAGCTGAACGTTAATAGTGAATAGTTTGTAGTGACAGATTACTGTCTAGAAACAGAATGGAATAGGTCTCATGAAGATGAGAGGAATCTTCTCCCACTAAAACGGTGAGCATGCCCCCTTTTAACTACATTTACCTAAAACATTTGTTTACCCCCAAAGTTTATACTTTTTGAAAATAAAGCTCTCTTCTGAAGCCCATGTCTTGTTGCTCTTCCTAAGCTACTAATGCTCCTTGCCTGACATCAGCTCTCACTCTCTTTTTCATACAGACAACTCCTGGCATGTTTCCCTTTTCTTTTCCTCTTGTCACTGCCATTCTTTTGCCTATTGCTCACCATGGGAATCTATCAAGTTCTATGTGTTGTCGAAGGCTTTCATGGCCGGGATCACAGGGTTATTGTATGTCTTTTGGGCTGTGTGGCCATGTTCCAGAAGTATTATGTCCTGACGTTTTGCCCACATCTATGGCAGGCATCCTCAGAGGATAATAATACTTCTGGAACATGGCCACACAGGCCGAAAGACATACAACAACCCTATCAAGTTCTGTTTGTGAGCAGTAGTACATTGAGAAAAACATTCCACATGATCAAGTTTACTCACAAAGGACTTTATCGCACAAAGTTGGGAAACCAACACTGAAGCAGGTTTGTATGGTACTGTATGGTACTATGCCAATCCTATGGTCCTGTACAAAACTGTGCACGTCTAATGGTAATGTATGGTACTGTGCCCATGCGATGGTACTGTATAGTACTATGCCTATTCTATGGTACTGTATGGTACTGCGCATGTCCTATGACTATATACAGTAGAGTCCCACTTATCCAACATAAACAGGCCAGCAGAATGTTGGATAAGCAAAAATGTTGGATAATAAGGAGGGATTAAGGAAAAGCTGTGTGTTGCTGCCTAGAGAAACAGCTGTTTGAAATACTGTCCCCACTTCCCAAAGTTGGGGCTGCCGTGTGAATATTGTCCACAGGAAGTGAATAAGGGGGCTGTTTGGGAAGTGTAACTGCTTTGTTTTACTGAGCGCTTTCCTTCCTTTGCCTAGCTGTAACATAAATTTGCAGCAATGTAGGTATTTATTTGTTTATTTATTTACAGCATTTATATTCCGCCCTTCTCACCCCGAAGGGGACTCAGGGCGGATCACATTACACATATAGGCAAACATTCAATGCCTTTTAACATAGAACAAAGACAAGACAAACATAGGCTCCGAGTGGGCCTCGAACTCATGACCTTCTGGTCAGAGTGATTCATTGCAGCTGGTTGCAGCTGGCTTGCTCTCCAGCCTGCGCCACAGCCCGAGCTAGTTCCGCTAGGCGCCCGCTGGGAGGGGTGAGACGCAGCCAGTGCAGGCTGGACGTTGTGCCTGATGGGAAAAGTCTGCACTGGCTGCATCTTGCCCCTCCCAGCCAGCATCCGGTGGGCAGAGAGGCCCACTGTATGTTGCTGCCTAGAGAAACAGCTGTAGATCCGGGCGGGAGACAGACTGCATCGGATAATACAGAACATTGGATGAGCAAAGACTGGATAGGGGTTGTTGTATGTATTCCGGGCTGTATGGCCATGTTCTAGAAGTATTCTCTCCTGACATTTTGCCCACATCTATGGCAGGCATCCTCAGAGGTTGTGAGGCAACGTCTGACAATGCCTGCCATAGATGTGGGCAAAACTTCAGGAGATAATACTTCTAGAACATGGCCATACAGCCCGGAATACATACAACAACCCTGTGATCCCGGCCATGAAAGCCTTCGACAACACAAAGACTGGATAAGTGTAAGTGAGACTGTACCGTAGTACTGTGCACATCCTATGGTACTGTATGGTACTGTGCACATCCTATGGTACTGTATGGTATTTTTTATTTATTTATTTACATCATTTTTACCCCGCCTTTCTCCCCGGGGGGACTCAAGGCGGCTTACAATAAATAGGCAAAAATTCAATGCCTAAAAACAGTGTACAAAACAACAATTCATATAAAAGCAGATACTATTAAAAATAAAAGCACATTATACAAAATTTAAAACATATCCAAGTTAAAATCCAGTCGTCCAAAGTCCTTATATGTAAATCTTAGTCCAGACCATGTGAAATCAATGTTCTCATTCATTAAAAGCTTGTGTGCACTGTACTATTGTATGGTACTACCCTGTTTCCCCTAAAATAAGACATCCCCAGAAAATAAGACCTAGTAGAGGTTTTGCTGAATTGATAAATATAAGGCCTCCCCTGAAAGTAAGACCTAGCAAAGTTTTTATTTGGAAGCATGACCGCCAAACAGAACACCAGAGCAAACAGGATTGGTAAATGTACGTACCATAAAGTGTTGTACATGGAAATAATGGTAGTAACAAGAAAATATTGATAGGATTCACAGTTTGTCTGGTTATGCTGGTTTGTGATGACAACTACTGTACAGTATATAATAAATGTTCTTTTTTTTTTTGTTCAACAACAAATGTGAATTCTTCTTTATGGAAAACTAAGACATCCCCTGAAAATAAGACCTAGTGCATCTTTGGGAGCAAAAATTAATATAAGGCACTGTCTTATTTTCGGGGAAACACGGTATACACATCTTGTTGCCGGTCTGCCTCTTGTTCATTATAAATCCATCCTCTTCTATTGGCAGGAAAACCTTCAGGCTGTACCTCATTCCCATCCTTTAACATTTTATGCTGTATGTGGATTTTTATGACTGTTTTATTGATGCTGATGTTTTATTGTTGGGATATTTGTTTTATTGTTTTGCTGTTGTTATTATACTGTTGTGTCGGGCAAGGCCCCATGTAAGCCGCCCCGAGTCCCTTCGGGGAGATGGGGCGGGATATAAAAATAAAGTTGTTGTTATTATTATTATTATTATTATTATTATTATTATTATTATTATTATTATCCTTTAGCTGGTGCAATGAGCCCATTCTTTTTCAGCACCAGGATACCGGCACTCGAAGTAACATCAGAGGGCAGGGGTCTCCTTTTTTCCCACTCTCTCCACTCCATTGCTATTCCCAAAGCAGTAATTAATTGATTTGTGGATTTATTTATTTTTTTACTACATTTAGCTGTAAATTGCTTTTTAAAAAATTACACAAAAATTACAGAGCAGCGGAGGGTGGAGTTACAAGGCAAAGTGGGAGCACAGTAAGAATTGGTGCATTTTGTGCAAATCCCGAGAAGTATGCTAGCAAAAGTGATGATCCCAGTATGTTGTAATTATTCCACGCTATCCATGATAATGGCTTCTTGCAATACATTTCAAAAATAAAGGGAGAAGGTTTACATAAGCATGATATAATCTTTAAAACAGCAAAACGTAAGGCAAACCATATTTCATATAAAAATTTTATTTCTGTTTCTATCCTGCCCTCTCTCCTCGAGGAAATTCATAATGTATGTGGAAAAAAATGATGAGACTGAAGATACCATAGATATTCACTTCAGACTCTTTAAAATGATTCATGCAGGCTAGGAAAAATTAATAGAGTGCTCAGTGGTTTCTAGAGTCAAGTTGTGTTATTAACCAAAATGTGGCCTAATCAAATACAACTTTTTATCTGCTATACCACACTTCCTCTCAAACGTAGGAGGTTGAGGAGTAGAAACAAATCTGTAATACTTGCTAGACCACAAAAATCCTATGGGACTAGGCATACCAGAGCAACAGACTGGTATGTAGCCTGGGCGGAAAATAGGAATCATTCTTATCCACTTACATAATCAGTGATCACCTCACCTTTCTTTGAGATAAAAATCCTCTAATGTTTTGAAGCTATGAATAAAAACCAACAACAATATATGGTGGGTTTTTAAAGAAAAAAAAATGAGATTTTTGAAAAATTTACAAAATTTGTTGGAAAACACTGTTAATCTGACAACATAACACATGTGATGCATATATATTGTTAGGCATAAAATGTTTACAATTTTGTACATTTTAAAAGAGGCATTATTGTTCCATGTAATTTTTTAAAACCCTTCTTTCTTCAATATCGGTTTGAAACTGCATGTAATGGCCAGAGCAGATTGAGCCTGAATCATGGCATTAATTAATTGCATTAATTCTACAGTGTAGACGCACTCTAAGACACATAAACCAAGACAAGGAAATGCAATGATTTTATACAGGCAGTTCCCAAGTTACAAACAGGATAGGTTCTATAGGTTTATCTGTAAGTTGAATTTGTATGAAAGGGCGCTTCCAGACAGCACGAAATTGCAGGTTGTAGTGAGGGACAAAAAAACCTGAGACCTGTGAGGTCCACATACAGACCTATTGGTCCCGGGATTTCTACCTCTGTCGTCCACATTTGCTGCTTTGTCTTGGGATTTTGCAGCCCACAAGATGGCCGCTGTGGGATGTCTGGTGGAAATTTCTGAGATTTTAAAAATAAACTTAAGATGAAAATATGTAAGTCATTGTATACAGTAAGTTCCATTCCTGGGTTATAGAGGCTGTGTGGCCAACTGTACAGACAAGTTTGGCATGTACTTGTGCCTGGAAACTACGGGGTGCTGTTCCTGGGTTATATATGTCTGTTCCTCATTGCTTTTATCATAAAAACATGTGGAAAGTTGATCACATGGCAAAACCTTTGTTTGTATGTCACAAACTTCATTAAACGTGTGGACGAAGTTTATCTTGCCAATATCTTGCTCTCTAGTCAACTGTTGCCATGTTTTTAGGATACAACCAATCAGAAACCAACATGTATAATGCAGGAACAAACCAAAATAAAAAAATCCTGTGTTTTCTGAGTGTAAGGACATGCAGAGATCCACATTTTCCAGCCAGAACTGGGATATTTCCACAACTGAAAAACTCGCTTTTTTTGGACTTTGTAGCGATTTCTCCTGCATTTTTAGGGGGCGTCATTTGGCCACCTTCCATTTTGAACTGGGAGTTCTTGGGACAAAGGTACTGTGTTGATGGGCCCTAAGTCAGAACAGGTGCATTGTTTAAGTGTAACTCCAGCCAGAGATATATATTTAACTTTGGATAGCATAGGGGTTAACGCCCTTGTAATAATAATAATAATAAAACTTTATTTATACCCCGCCACCATCTCCCTGTGGGGACTTGGGGCGGCTCACAATGTTACAAAAGTAACAACGCAAATACATAAACAATTCACATAGTTTAAAACACAAGAAGATGATAAAACAGAAGTTAAAACAAAGGTTTATACAACAGTAACAATATCAATAGTAATAATATAGTATTTGTTTAGCTGTCAGTGACTCTATTCAGAAGATTTCACCTCAATTTCTGTCCCTGTGATAATTGGATTTTGAAAAATTTATTTATTTACAACATTTATATCCCGCCCTTCTCACCCGAAGGGACTCAGGGCGGTGTACACAATTGGCAACAATGGATGCCTACACATAATTAAAACATACCGTGTTTCCCCGAAAATAAGACAGTGTCTTATATTAATTTTTGTTCCCAAAGATGCTCTAGGTCTTATTTTCAGGGGATGTCTTATTTTTCCATGAAGAAGAATTCACATTTATTGTTGAACAAAAAAATAAACATTTATTATATACTGTACAGTAGTTGTCATCACAAACCAGCATAACCAGACAAACTGTGAATCCTATCAAGAATTTCTTGTTACTACCAATATTTCCATGTACAACACTTTATGGTACGTACATTTACCAATCCTGCATACTCTCGTGTTCTGTCTGGCGGGCATGCTTCCAAAAAAAAAACTTTGCTAGGTCTTACTTTTGGGGGAGGCCTTATATTTAGCAATTCAGCAAAACCTCTACTAGGTCTTATTTTCTGGGGATGTCTTATTTTAGGGGAAACAGGGTAGCAATGAAAATCCAATTAAAACAATTAAAGGTAAAGGTTTTCCCCTGACGTTAAGTCCAGTCATGTCTGACTCTGGGGGTTGGTGCTCATCTCCATTTCTAAGCCGAAGAGCCGGCGTTGTCCGTAGACACCTCCAAGGTCATGTGGCTGGCATGACTGCATGGAATGCCGTTACCTTCCCGCCGGAGCGGTACCTATTGATCTACTCACATTTGCATGTTTTCGAACTGCTAGGTTGGCAGGAGCTGTATCTAACAGCGGGCGCTCAAGCCGCTCCAGGGATTTGAACCTGCGACTTTTCGGTTTGCAAGTTCAGCAGCTCAGCGTTTTAACGCACTTTGCCACCGGGGCTCCAAAACAATTAAAATAATATAAAAATATAAAACATATGGTTAAAAATACGTTCATCTAAAATCCTCATGCTGTAGACATAAATCAGTCCCAACAAATCATTGGGTTTGTTGTGGAAACAAGGATTAGTGATAATGCTTCAATAGAGACACTTTTTCCCCGTGATGACTTTCAGGAGAGAATTTTCCTTCCGAGGGGTAAATTTCTCTCACTTCCTGTTGTCTCACCCCTATTCTTAATTATGAACCATTTGTAAGTCGGATGTTTGCAAGTCAGAGACTGCTTGTACTATAAATGGTCTTACATTAAGGTATTTCTGCTATAGAGCTTTTCAAAATAATTTTAAGAGAGTAAGTATAAGAACGCTATGTCTTAAACATTTCTTTTCATAATTTCAAAGGAACATATTTTGGAATTTTAGTCTTTATGTTTTTTCAGCTTCTTCTTTTCCCCAGTTCAGTTTTTGTCAATCCTCATACTCCTTTAATTTGTTTTGCCTTGGGGCAGGGGAACAAAATACAAATGTATATATTCTTAATTTTTCCATCCCGTCTTCCCCCTAGGCCTTCACATCTCTAAAAGTGCTCACCTGAAAGTACTCCTAAGTTTCCAGATGTGAGTAGCTAGTTATAAACTGTAGCGGTCCAATTTATAAGATTAAGATTTCAGAACAGTTACCTTGTTCAATTTCAATCCTCTTTATCACACAATATGACTTTATTTGCTTACATGAAGAAAATTCACACATACAGTAGAGTCTCACTTATCCAACATAAACGGGCCGGCAGAACGTTGGATAAGCGAATATGTTGGATAATAAGGAGGGATTAAGGAAAAGCCTATTAAACATCAAATTAGATTATGATTTTACAAATTAAGCACCAAAACATCATGTTATACAACAAATTTGACAGAAAAAGTAGTTCACTACGCAGTAATGCTATGTAGTAATTACTGTATTTATGAATTTAGCACAAAAATATCATGATGTATTGAAAACATTGACTACAAAAATGAGTTGGATAATCCAGAACGTTGGCTAAGTGAGTGTTGGATAAGTAAGACTCTACTGTATTGAGCTACAATAGGCTCTGTGGTTCTTGGTTACAATACAACAAAAATAACAAAAGGCTTATTTATGAGTGTGAACTACTATAAAACCAATTAAGATAGCCTGCACATGTTTAAAGTTGGAAGGGTTAGAGTTGGCAATGGCTAAAGTTAAATGCATTACACAAAGCCATTTGCTTGTGAAAACCCTAGTGGGTGGGTATTGCTTCACTCTCTGAAGGGTTTAAAAGATAGTTGCAATGATGCAACCAAATGGACACCTAGCCCTAGTTAAATATATTAAACAAAGCCATTTGCTTGTGAAAACTCCAGTGGGTGTTGTATTGCCACACTTTCTGAATGACTTAAGAGATAGTTGCAATGATGCAAACGAGTGGACACCTAGTCCTAGTTTTCAGACAGTCAATGAATACGATTGGACACTTAAAATGAACTAAGAACACACATTCAGATTGGAAGTTCCTGAAATGAAATATAAATACAGTAGAGTCTCACTTATCCAACACTCGCTTATCCAACGTTCTGGATTATCCAACGCATTTTTGGAGTCAATGTTTTCAATATATTGTGATATTTTGGTGCTAAATTCATAAATACAGTAATTACTACATAGCATTACTGTGTATTGAACTACTTTTTCTGCCAAATTTGTTCTCTAACATGATGTTTTGGTGCTTCATTTGTAAAATCATAACTTAATTTGATGTTTAATAGGCTTTTCCTTAATGCCTCCTTATTATCCAACATATTCGCTTATCCAACATTCTGCCGGCCAGTTTATGTTGGATAAGTGAGACTCTACTGTAGTAGAATGGACTATGAACACTAGAACACAAACATTTTTGTCAACAATTCCTATAAACCACTAATCCAGTGGTTCTCAACCTGCAGTCCCCAGATGTTTTTGGCCTTCAACTCCCAGAAATTGTAACAGCTGGTAAACTGGCTGGGATTTCTGGGAGTTGTAGGCCAAAAACATCTGGGGGCCCCAAGTTGAGAATCCTTCTGAAAAATTCTTCACAGAATCCCTTCCTGTGCACTGAGATGGCTGTAATTTTTTTTTGGGGGGGGGGGGGGGGCTTTGCATTCTCCAAACACCCTGGGTACAACTTTTTTGTCCACAAAGTAGATGAATTGCCTCTTCTGGAAGCCTTTGTTCCCAGGTAAGCATAGAGGAGACCTTCACACACAATGAACAAAACAGAAATATGTATTGGGTGAAAAAAGGTCACAACTTTATTGGTTATAACTCAATTGGTTGGTACACCACATGGGTCTAGGATCCTATCGTATTGTACACTTGTCATGCCTCCATGAACTTGCAATTACTTAATGATGGTGGATGCATGCCCATGCTTGGGTGGCCCATGAGCCACCGCCTACTGACTCCGGAGTTCCCCAACCTGGATACTCTCATGTTTGTCAGAAACTGGACTACTCTGACACAACTGTTAGGATCCCAGACTCATGTTACTTGCCAAACCCCCATGTTGTGACAAATATATTTATTATTATTTATACCACAAAACCACTGAACCAAATCACACCAAATTTGGCCACAAAAGACATAGTCATCCAAGATATGTCTTTCAATAAAAAAAACCCCCAGTAAAATAGTCCAAATTACAGAGGATGCGGAAGAGCCTTTCTCCCCCTAATTGCCAGTTAGAAAGGTAGGCTCTGTTGCCTTTAGCCCCCCCGCTGCCTTTAGGTCCTGCTCCCTTCGTATCCTGGCAACTCCCTCTGCCAAAATGGCGCCCAAGGTTGAATCCATTTAGGTCTGATCCATACTGCCTATAAAATGCAATTATCTGATTTGAACTGGATTATATGGCAGTGTAGACTCAAGGTCCTTCCACACAGCTATATTACCCATTTATAATCTTATATTATCTGCTTTGAACTGGATTATCTTGAGTCCACACTGCCATATAATCCACTTCTGTGTGGGTTTTATACAGCTGTGTAGAAGGGGCCTCATATAATCCACTTCTAAGCAGATAATATAAGATTATAAATATAATATGAAATAGTTACTGTGGTATAATAAATAATACAGAACAATATAATCTCTAAAACCAGGACAGTAAATAAAGAGCAACATTCTGAAAGCTGGGAGATTGGGAATTCCAGAAAGGAAACAATCAGGGCCAGCTAACACTTCCCAACAAAGGATTCCCCCAGGCAGGAAGCAGCCAGGCTTTGAAGCTGCAAGGCCATTAAATGCTAATCAAGGTGGATAATTGCAGCATTCATACCTGCCACACCGAGACTATTAATTGCTTTTCAAACTGGCCAACCAAGGATTCCGCAAGGTAGAAAACGGCCAGGCATGCAAGCAGCAAGGCTATTCAGTGCTTTTCATCCCTAGGTGAAAACCCCTAGGCTTTGAAGCCATGAGGCTACTCCATCCCATTCAACCTGGCCTAGCAAGGATGCTCTATATAGAAAGCAGCCAGGCTTTTAAGCTGCAAGACTATTCAGTGCAATTCAGTCTGGCCAAACAAAGGAAGTAGCCAGGCTTCAAAGCAGCTCTTTGATTGAGGGTGCTACTCCAGAAAACGGCTAGGCTTTGTGGCTGCACTGCTATTCCTCCTGGACAACAAATGATTCCCATAAGCCACAGCAATGCGTGGCCGGGCAAAGCACACGCACACACATACACACATACACATACACATACACACACACACACACACACACACACACACATATATATATATATATACAGTAGAGTCTCACTTATCCAAGATAAATGGGCCTAATTAGAGGGAAAGGAATACAGTAGAGTCTCACTTATCCAACACTCGCTTATCCAACGTTCTGGATTATCCAACGCATTTTTGTAGTCAATGTTTTCAATATGTTGTGATATTTTGGTGCTAAATTTGTAAATACAGTAAATACTACATAGCATTACTATGTATTGAACTACTTTTTCTGTCAAATGTGTTGTATAACATGATGTTTTAGTGCTTAATTTGTAAAACCATAACCTAATTTGAAGTTTAATAGGCTTTTCCTTAACCCCTCCTTATTATCCAACATATTCGCTTATCCAACATTCTGCTGGCCCGTTTATGTTGGATAAGTGAGACTCAACTGTAATTGTTTTTATCCAATTGCTGCCAGTTAGAAGGCTAAGCTCCATCAGGGGAAAACATTTACCCTTTACCTTAACTACCACGAATACCTCAATACTTTATTTCCCATACCACCATACTTCGCCACAGCAACGCGTGGTCGGGCATAGAATCATAGAATCATAGAATCATAGAATAGTAGAGTTGGAAGAGACCACATGGGCCATCTAGTCCAACCCCCTGCTAAGAAGCAGGAAATCGCATTCAAAGCACCCCCGACAGATGGCCATCCAGCCTCTGCTTAAAAGCCTCCAAGGAAGGAGCCTCCACCACGGCCCCGGGGAGAGAGTTCCACTGTCGAACAGCCCTCACAGTGAGGAAGTTCTTCCTGATGTTCAGGTGGAATCTCCTTTCCTGTAGTTTGAAGCCATTGTTCCGTGTCCTAGTCTGCAGGGCAGCAGAAAACAAGCTTGCTCCCTCCTCCCTATGACTTCCCTTCACATATTTGTACATGGCTATCATGTCTCCTCTCAGCCTTCTCTTCTGCAGGCTAAACATGCCCAGCTCTTTAAGCCGCTCCTCATAGGGCTTGTTCTCCAGACCCTTAATCATTTTAGTCGCCCTCCTCTGGACGCTTTCCAGCTTGTCAACATCTCCCTTCAACTGTGGTGCCCAAAATTGGACACAGTATTCCAGGTGTGGTCTGACCAAGGCAGAATAGAGGGGGAGCATAACTTCCCTGGATCTAGACGCTATTCCCCTATTGATGCAGGCCAGAATCCCATTGGCTTTTTTAGCAGCCGCATCACATTGTTGGCTCATGTTTAACTTGTTGTCCACGAGGACTCCAAGGTCTTTTTCGCACACACTGCTGTCAAGCCAGGCGTCCCCCATTCTGTATCTTTCATTTCCATTATTTCTGCCGAATGAAGTAGCTTGCATTTGTCCCTGTTGAACTTAGCTAGTCTATCTATATAAAAGGGTAATGAAATTTCGGCCTAGGACAAAAAAACAAAACTACACATCCCAGAAACACTAAATTTGGCAGCACAACCCCTCATCCATGCCTCTACGTTCATACAACAAAAAGCTCCAGCTACTCCAGAAAACAGCCAGGCTTTGAGACTGCAAGGCTATTCACTGCTATTGCACCTGGCCAACAAAGGATTCCCATAAGCCACAGCAATGCGTGGCCAGGCAAAGCTTATATATATATATATACACACACACACACAGACACACACACACATATACTTCGGATAGCATAGGAAAGGATGAACTCCACAGTGGTGTTTGTTTTGCTACCTGTGCTCCTGTTTAGAAGATTTCACATCACTGTCTGTCCCTGTTACAATTGGATTTCAAAAAATGGCTTATAGTAGAAACAAGGATTAGTGATAAAGCCTCAATGGAGACACCTTTCCCTCACGATAACTCTTTCAGGAGTTAATTTCCCTTCCGAGGGGTAGATTTCTCTCACTTCCTCTTGTCTCACCCCCATTCTTAACTAAAGACCTCATCATCTGAGGTCTGGGCTCTGTCCTAAAATGCTTCCTGGATAGAGCCAGGATGGAGCCAAACAGAGCCCATCACATAATACAGGGCTACTTTTGGCGAGGCTCTGTCCTGGCTCCATCTTGAAAGCATCCTAAGGCACAGCCCTGAGAACACAGGAGGCTTCCTGTGTTCTCATAATTTAAGCTGGGAAATTATTTTGAGTGTCTATACCAGTAGTTCCCAAATTTACTTGGTCTACCACCACCTTTCCATAAAAAGTATTACTCAGTGCCCTGGAAATTATTTTTTAAATTTTTTTTAATAGCAATTAAACAGAAAGATATATGTACCTGTGGCCATCACCGCTCCCCTGGATTGCTGCAGCGCCCACCAGGGGACGATAGTGCCCACTTTGGGAATTACTGGTCTACATATACAATTTGTGTCTAACTCCGATACCCTTAACACCGATACCGTTCTTGTTCTGCCCACATCCCAATGGGCAGATCACCTTCACCCTTAGAAAATTATGCTCTCAAGTTGCTTCCTATGTGCCATAGCAGACCTGTGTGTGACAGAGCCCCTGGGAGCCACATTGGGAAACCTTGGAGTGGGGCACTGCTCCTTTTACCTTTGTAACAACTGGCACCCCAGTTTATGAATTCTTACAAAGCATAGGTATAACGTAGGAAGGGGAAAGACTGCCTGGCTGAGGAGAATCCTTTCTGGATCAGCACCTCTCCTGAAAAATATTTGTATGTTTACCACAAACACTTCAGGAGACTCCAAAAAATATTCAAGAGCACCCAAAAAACATTAGCACAGGGACTTGTCCAGGTTAGATAAAAGTCTGATCTCATAATCACCTTATGTGAACTGATAATGCACCTTAGGACTTTTGCCATTTCACCCTGGAAGGAAAGACTAGACCAGTTGTCTGTTATCGCTGAATTTGTCACTGAGGAACATAGTAAGTTTACAGAACAGTATGATAAACATCGTACCAGGAAATCCTTGCCTACATTGAGCATTGAGCTTTTCCTACTGTCCCAGGTGTGGTAATGGACAAATACAGTTAATCGCAGACTGGTTATAAGGATCCAGAGTTGATACCCAGGGAATGTCCATGAGGATCAAAAAAAGTCAAGTGTCCAAAGCCTATTGCCATGTAGTAATACCGGCATATTTATGCCTGTCTTATAATAGTGTTACTCCACTAAGCTGGTTAAGAAGCTTTACAGACTTTCATTACCAATCTTCCTCTAATAGTATTCCTATTTACGTCAATGCAACATCTCTGATGTTTATCACCCATTGCCATCTTTCAATGATGCCATCCAGTTGTTCTTGCGTCTATTGGGATGGAATGTGTTAAAGACTGGGTGGAGGATTATCAATTCTCTAAGGAAATGGCATAATGATGATGATGATCATCATCATCATCATCCCAGTTTTATCTTGATTGAGACACAAGGTAAAACAAGAGAATCAAAGATAAATGGATAGTTTAAATGGAATGGATAAAAAACGATGAAGCCAATTTGAATATTGTACACAAATTAAGAAAATTGTACTCATGGATAAAGATATAGAAGAAGTATATGGTCTAGGTCAGGGGTCCTCAAACCTTTAAAGTGGAGGGCCAATTCACAGACCCTCAGTCTGTTGGGGGGCCAGACTATAATGAAATAGTAAAAAATAAGGATTGTTGTTGTGTGCCTTCAAGTCATATCAGACTTAGGTCAACCCTAACGTAAGACCATAGGTAAACAAAGAGATGTCCAAAGACCATCTAGATGGTTTCATAAGACCATCGGTAAGGAAAGGGGCCCCCAAAGGCCATCTAGACAATCTCATAAAACCATAGGTAAGGAAAGGGACCCTCAAAGGCCATCTAGATGGTCTCATAGGACCATAGATAAGGAAAGTGACCTCCAAAAGCCATCTAGATGGTCTCATAAGGCCGTAGCTAAGCAAAGAGACCTTCAAGGACCATTTAGACCAGGGGTCCCCAAACTAAGGCCCTGGGGTCGGATACGGCCCTCCAGGGTCATTTACTTGGCCCCTGTCCTAAACTTTAGACTTAGGGTTGACCTAAGTCTACCTGGTCTTTGGAGGTCTCTTTGCTTACTTATGGCCTTATGAGATCATCTAGATGGTCTTTGAAGGTCTTGTTGCTTAGCTACGGCCTTATGAGGCCATCTAGATGGCTTTTGGAGGTCCCTTTCCTTACCTATGGTTCTATGAGATGGTCTAGATGGCCTTTGAGGGTCCCTTTCCTTACCTATGGTCTTATGAAACCATCTAGATGGTCTTTGAGGGTCTCTTTCCTTATCTATGGTCTTCTGGTGGCCTGATGAGATCATCTCGATGGTCTTTGGAGGTCTTTTTGCTTACCTACGGTCTTATGAGATCGTCTAGATCAGGGGTCCCCAAACTAAGGCCCTCCAGGGTCATTGACCTGGCCTCTGGCCTCAACTTTAGACTTAGGGTTGGCCTAAGTCTGAAACGACTAGAAGGCACACAACAATATCAATCCTAATTTTGGACTATTTCATCATAGTCTGGCCCCCCAACAGTCTGAGGGACTGTGAATCGGCCCTCCACTTAAAAAGTTTGAGGACCCCTGATCTAGACAATCTCATAAGACCATAGGTAAACAAAGACCAGGTAGACTTAGGTCAACCCTAAGTCTAAAGTTTAGGAGAGGGGCCAGGTCAATGACCTTGGAGGGCCGCATCCGACCCACAGGCCTTAGTTTGGGGACCCCTGGTCTAGGTGATGGATGGAGGAGATGGAAAGTTTTTAATAATAACAAATCAATTAAAAATTTTAAGACACACAAAGCAGCTCACAACATTAAAAAACAGTGAATATTAAAATCCACAGCATACATAGACAACATACATATACATTGCCTAAATATATGATGTAAGCTGCTCTGAGTCCCTGCGGGGTGAGAAGAGCGGTATATAAATGAAGTAAATAAAAAAAAATAGAATTAAACAAATTAGTCAGTCAAAATCTCCTTCAAAACTGTTAAAACTATCAAAATACCCTACAGCACCACCCTGGCTCACTCTTAAGAACTTTCTTCTTTCAAAGGCCTCCTGAACAAAAATAGTTGTAGCCTGCCACCTGGATGATAGGAGGGGCAGACCATTATGGCCTCCTCAAGAAAAGAATTCTAGACCCTGGGGGCAGCCACTGAGAGGCCTTCTCTTGTCTCTCACGTCATGCTTGCTATGGTGGTGGGCCTGAAAAAAGGGCCTTTCTTAGAGCCCAGACAGATTCATACAGAAAGATGATCTATCAAATAACTTGGAGCTGAACCATAAAGAGCTTAAATGTCATAACCTACATTTTGAATTGTGCTCAGAAACAAACTGGCAGGCAGTGGCGCTGTTGCAACAGGGGGGTTGTGTGTGTCATACCCCAGCCAACTTTGGCTTCTGAACCTGATCCAGAAATGAACTATGACCAGGATGAAGCTTATACTGATTTTTTTACCTCATCCACAGAACTCTTTCCAATTACAGCTGCCGGCTGTTGATAGCTTGGATGATTCCTTAAATGGGAGAGAAAGTGAAAAGATTACTCCCATGACTGAACCAGATGTTCTTAGTTCCCCAGAGAATGTGTCCTTCAACAGAAGGGAGTATCTGCATCACCAGAAATCTGAGAAACAAGAACTCTGCAGGAGTAACCGCTTGGCATCTCGAAGGGATAATGGATAGAAGGTTTTCCCTTGGGAACCTTTAGGGAGTTTGGCTTTCCTTGTTTGTGATCAAATCTAAGTTCCATAAAAGTGTTTTGCACCGTGGACACTTCGCGGTCAACATTGCTATTTTCTGAGAAAGGTTCACTGATTCTAGCTCCTGTTTCTTCCAAGCCAAGTTTCCAGATCCTGGCAGCCAAGCCGAGCCGCGACTGCCTAGTAGACCCAGAGTAAGTCTACTTCCTTGCCTTATTCCTGAACCAAGTTTTGCCGCAGCTTCATCTCGTTCCTGCCTTGATATCAGAGACTTCCTAGTGACTTTGGACTTTGTTATTCAGTCTTGCTTCCTTATTGTTCCCCGCTCAAGAACTTTCCAACAGTTTTGAGCATGTTTCGGTTTCTGGACTTTGGACAATAATATTGGACATTTCCCTTCAATTCTTTGGACTAATTCATAACTTTTCATTAAGGACTATTATCTGCTCAACCTTTCTACCTATTCATTCCTGGATTTATAATTGTTTTAATAAAGATATTATATGATTATTGGTCTCTGTCTGGTTTTCAGTGCTCACGCTACCTTGGGGTGCAACAGTGTGCTCCCTGTAACCATCCCTGGTTGACAATCTGGTTCTTTAAAACCAGTCAAAGTTTATGAACACTCTTCAAAATCACCCCCAAGTAGAGTACATTACAATAATCCAAACGAGATGTAACTAAAGCATGCACCACCACAAACAGATCCAGCTTCTCAAGGAACAGCCACAGTTGATGCACAAGCTTTAAATATGCAAAGACACTCCTAGTCATGTCCAGGAGTACCCCCAAACTGAAGACTTGTGTCTTCAGGGGGCTGAATCTCTATTCCCTGATCTGCCTTCCAACTGACCAAAAGCATCACTGTCTTGTCGGTATTAAGTTTCAATTTGTTTGCTCTCATCCAGTCCATTATTGATGACAGACACTGGTTTAGAACCAGGACAGATTCCTTGGCTTTGGGTGGAAGAGACTAGTAGAACTGGGTATCATCTGCATATAGATAGCATCAAACCCCAGAACTCTGATGCTGCTCTCAGCAATTTCATTTATATGTTAAATAGCATGGAGACAAAACAGAACCCAGAAGGATCCCCACAGGCCAACAGTCAGAAGTTCAAAGAGGAATCATCCAGCAGCACCTTCTGGGTTCATCCCCCCTCCCCTTAGGAAAGAAAACAGTGTAAAACAGTGCCTCCACGTCCCATCTCAGCAAGGCAGCCCCAAAGCACACTATGGTTGATTGTATCAAAAGCTTCTAAGAGAGTCAGTAGAACCAACAGAGATACACCAAGGTGACAAATGCTATCTCTTTCCATTGCTAGGCCTGAAACCAGATTGAAATGGATCTAGATGATCCATTTCATCCAGAAACCCCAGAAGTTGAGAGGCCAACACGTGCTTTTATACATTGGTTGATGGTTGTCCAATATAGAGGGATTCAGAGACAGTTTTATGTTTATACACTGATCTTTCTCTTATCTTATTCTTTTTCTCTCTTTCAAAGTCATTAACTAGATTTATTTTTAATCTATAGGTAAATGTAATTTTAGAAGCTGGCTGTTCAGACTCCATGACTCTGTACAGATATCTGCAGTACTGAAAAGCTACCTATCTACAGTACTGAAAAGCTGATGTCCTTGTCAGTTCTTCCCCAGAGCCCTTAGGAGCCAACCTTGCTGTGCCCGGTACAACTACAGGTAATTTACAAAGCTCTTGCATTCAGTAGTCTTAGTGTATCAGAGCACCTGATTGTGGGAGTTTTGTAAGTAAATTTAACTGTCATTGAATGAAGAATATTCAGTAGTCTTCCATTATCTGGGTGGAGGCCACTAGGGGGCACTAGAGAGAGAAGAAAAGTCCATTTTTTGGGAGTGGAGGGTGGGTTGAAGGAAGAAAACTATTTCCTCCTGTTTTCCTGTTATTTCCCCCACCCATATCCCCGTTGAGGAAACACCCCTCGTTTATGATATGGGAAGGTGGTAGGGGGAATAACCAGCAAAAACAGGGGAAATGGTTTTCTTCCTTCTACCTCCTCCCTCCCCATAAAATGGATTATGCTTCTCTCTGTAGCATTCCTTAGTGGCCTCCATCCAGATGATGATGATAATAATCCTTTATTTATATACCGCTCCATCTCCTCGGGAGGACTCAGGGTGGTTTACAGCATGTACAAAACAGTCAGTTGTCAAAACAACATACAACGGCACGAACAAACAAACATAATAAAAACAATGTCATAAAACAGCAGTAAAAACAGTTCAATCTAAAAATGAACACAGTTACAGTACCAAGCAGCATGAAGGAGACCAATACAGTAATCAGGGCTGTGAGGTAGACATAATCAATAGAATATTACCAAAAATTCATTATAATGATGTGTTTGATCACTGAATATATATATGTGTGTGTGTGTGTGTGTGTGTGTGTGTGTGTGTGTGTATAAGTAAGGTAAAGGTTTCCCCTGACGTTAAGTCCAGTCATGTCTGACTCTGAGGGTTGGTGCTCATCTCCATTTCTAAGCCGAAGAGCCGGCGTTGTCTGTAGACACCTCCAAGGTCATGTGGCCGGCATGACTGCATGTAGCGCCGTTACCTGTCCGCCGGAGCAGTACCTATTGATCTACTCACATTTGCATGTTTTCAAATTGCTAGGTTGGCAGGAGCTGGAGCTAACAGCGGGCGCTTAAGCCGCTCCCGGGATTTGAACCTGGGACCTTTCGGTCTGCAAGTTCAGCAGCTCAGCGCTTTAACGCACTTTGCCACCGGGGCTCCTATGTATGTGTATGTGTGTGTGTGTATATATATATTCAATATGTGACCTTACACATTTATCTGTAAATAATGAAGTCAAAGATTGCTATTGAAATCTCTGGGTTTTTTTTTAAGGCAAACATGGCAAGAGAAAGTCACAATAAAAAACTACAATTACTACAAAATTACGTACATGTTATACTCTAGGAAAGAGACAAAATATTTTTTAAAAATAGGTTATTTCCCAAATATGTGGTGAGTTTGTGGGGTAGCAAAAATATTACTTGAAGATTTTATTTATTACAGCATTTCTACCCCGCCCTTCTCACCCACTAAGGGGACTCAGGGCGGCTTACAATATAAAATACACATATAAAACAATTACAATTACATTTCAATTCAGTTTACATTAAAATATTCATATAAATATACATATAAATATATATTCAAGGCACATTCTGAGTCCGAACTGAGTCTGTCATTATATCGTAGATCATATAATTGTGATCAATGGTGCTTCTGTTGTTCAAAAGCCTGGTCCCACAACCAGGTTTTCACTCTTTTTCGAAAAGATAGGAGAGAGGGAGCCTGTCTGATTTCATTTGGGAGGGCGCTCCACAGGCGGGGGACCACCACTAAAAAGTCCTTGTTTCTCGTCCCCGCCAGCCGCACCTGTGGGCCTCCCTTTAGGATCTTAAATTACGTGATGGATCATAGTCACATTCGGACAAGTAAGATGATTCAAAATTTGTTACAGTTTTTGTGTTGTCGAAAGCTTTCATGGCCGGGATCACAGGGTTGTTGTATGTTTTCTGGGCTGTATGGCCATGTTCCAGAAGTATTCTCTCCTGACGTTTCACCCACATCTATGGCAGGCATCCTCAGAGGTTGTAAGGTACCTCACAACCTCTGAGGATGCTTGCCATAGATGTGGGCGAAACTTCAGGAGAGAATACTTCTGGAACATGGCCATACAGTCCGGAAAACATACCACAACCCTGTTACAGTTTTTCTTCAGAACTAAGGTTGGCTTGGATCCAGCTTTATTTCTGCTTGATTTGCCAAATAAATACATTTAAAAAATCTGAATGATAAATTAACACACTGCATGATTTTAGCTGCAACAATGCCCACTCTATGCCCAATAATGGAAAAACACAGTTTTGCCATCGAGAGAAGCTTGGGTTATCAAGATAATGGAAATGGCTGAAAGGGACAAATTATCTATGACGATGAAAGAAAAATCAACAAAAAAACTTTTAAACAACTGTGAACCTTTATTGTTTTCACTATACCACTGAAAGCTCCTACACAGTTTATGCTGAGTGATTAGTAATGGTGAACAAATAGCAACTGGTTGTGAAAATCCTTCCACTCTCTCACTTAAGCTCTGGATTTTGTTAAGAGGACACAGTAGGAGTCTGGCATGCAGCCTCTTGTTTAATTGCAATCACACCCATCTTATCTCTGATAAACATACCTCTTCGACATTGGGTGGATTTGATTAAGCAGAGTGACATCGCAAGATTGTAAATGACTGGAAGGACCAGTCCCAACACATCAGCGTAAGAACATTCTTATAAAGAAAAGATTCTTGGTACAAAGACAAAGCAGTGTGTGGGACATGTCCACTCATACATTTTATATGACCATTGATTACATGAATATTTTAAAAGATTAACTGTTGACAAGTATTATAGGTCCATTTACATTTTTAATATGCACACATGCAGATATATATATATATATAGTAAAGGTAAAAGTTTTCCCCTGACATTAAGTCCAGTCATGTCTGACTCTGGGGGTTGGTGCTCATCTCCATTTCTAAGCCGAAGAGCCTGCATTGTCCATAGACACCTCCAAGGTCATGTGGCCGGCATGACTGCATGGAGCACCTTTACCTTCCCGCCGAAGCGGTACCTATTGATCTACTCACACTGGCATGTTTTCGAACTGCTAGTTTGGCAGAAGCTGGAGCTAACAGAGGCCGCTCCCGCCGCTCCCAGGGTTTGAACCTGGGACCTTTCGGTCTCCAAGTTGAACAGCTCAGTGCTTTAACACACTTCACCACCGAGGCTCCTATGTGTGTGTGTATATATATGTGTATATATATATATAGCCAAGACCTCAGTGAGGTGATATACATGGGGAAACAAGAGCAGGGTTTTGCTGCAGTGTTATGCATAGTTTACAAGCTGCATAATTCTACTTCGTGGAATTACAGACCAAACTGGTTGAGCTACTGATGATCTGTACTACTTAATAAGATTTTTCTTTAAAAATATGTGCTGCTTTCTCCTCCTACCTGTCACCTCTTTCTGCAGCACAAAACTTTCATTTGCCTTTCCACGCTCCCTTTTTCAGAGGCGTGGGAGAGCTCTTGTTAGCCATAACTATGGAGAGCTATTACTGAGCAATATGATAGAGAGAGCATTGTTGTTATCACTTTTTTTGGCTTTACTAGATCAACATCAAAGTGGGATCTTTTCTTCACCTGAGGGTTTGGTATATTCAGGAGAAAGAGAAGATTCCATGATATCAATTTCTTATATTCCTAATATTTGGGGACATTGCATTTTAGTATTGCTGGGTACTCATAGCACTATTTTACACTTCCATTACATAATTTGAAATTCGTTTCATGATTTTCAGGAGTATTTTCTCATACATCCCACTGCTGCTTCTACTTTAACCATATTGCATCTAACCTAGAAATTCAGTGAGTTGTGAATTATCTAGGGGTTCATGTGATGCCATGCTAAGAGCTGCCATGTTGTTGTTCTACTGAAGTAGACCATCTCAGGCTGATGGAAATTATAGTACCATTTTGGGGGAGGCAACAGAGAATCCGATCAAGTAAGAAAACACCTAGCCACATTATCACACAGGGTATCAGGCATCCTCTAAAAAGCCTTTGCAGCTGATAAAAAACCTGGTAAACAGTTTCACATTAATAATTTTTCAAAAGAGAATGTCACGTTTATTGCAGCATGGGAAAAACCCCATATGGCTGATGTTGGAAAATCAGGCTGAACAAACCAGGACAATGACAACTTCATTTGGATTGTGAGAAACTGTGATGCCCTATGTATAAAGTTTAACAGCACTCTAGATTATGACAATTCCACATCTAGTTTCTCTTCTAAACACTTCCACTTCCAAATATATCTGACATGTCAAGGCTGATAAGGAAGAATTTCAGACCCCTCCTTTCCAAGGAAACTTACCCTTTCAAAGATGAGAAGCAACCACCAGCATGAAGGGCTTTCCAATGGGTCTAAGTGCCTTTCAGTTTGGTGCAGCCATTCTCAGACATAGCAGAGATTAATTGTTAACAGGCATAATAAACTCAGAGTAACTTGCTATGAGAGGGAAACTGGGAGGGCAGAATGTTTATGAGAGAGGGAGGGAGTGTCTTTAGAAGAGAGGAATGTTGGGAGGGGAAGCAACTCAGGCAGTGCTGAGGATGGGATGGAGATGGAAGACCATAGAAAGAAGGGAATATACAGATGGGATATGCTGTGTTCAGAGCCGGCCCTAGGTATTTTTCAAGTGTAGGCGAACAGAATTTTGGTGCCCCCCCCCCCCAAACCAATCACTGAAAAATAAAAGCGTTGGATAAGCGAAAATGTTGGATAATAAGGAAAGATAAAGGAAAAGCCTATTAAACATCAAATTACATTATGATTTTACAAATTAAGAACCAAAACATCATGTTTTACAACAAATCAATAGAAAAAAGCAGTTCAATACATGGTAATGTTATGTAGGAATTACTATATTTGCAAATTTAGCACTAAACATTGAACAGGGATATAGGGCAGTGTGGACTTAGATAACCCAGATAGCCCTCAGTATTAAAAAAACTCTAAAATCAGGACAATAAATAAAGAACAACACTCTGAAAACAGAAGAAATCCAGACAGTAAACAATCAGGGACAGCTAACTCCTCCCAAAAAAAGATTCTCCCAGGCAAGAAGAAGCCAGGCCTTGAAGCCACAGGGCCATTAAATGCTAATCAAGGTAATTAATTACAACATTCACACCTGCTTCAAAGAAAAGTTCTTTCTCCCTCCCTGGACCTTCTACAGCTATATAAACCCCACATACCTAGCTTCCAAGTTCCCACAGACCTCACAATCTCTGAAGGCCCCAAAGGTGGGCTCCCATAGTGTGAAGGTGGGTCTGCGCCGGCCGGAAAGCCCAGCACGGGCACCAGGAGGCCCAGCGTGGCCGCCGGAAGGCCCAAAAGAGAAGGAGGTGGAGAGTGGTGACCTCCTCTCAGGACGATGGTGCCCCTGGGACGATGGCGCCACAGGCAAGTGCCTAGTTCGCCTTATGGTTGGACCGCCTCTGGCTGTGTTAAAGGTTTAAGTGTAAAGAGATTTGGACAATGATGATCATGCAGTTATATAATCAGCAAGTTTCATGGTGATAGCTCTAATAATGTGGAAGAAAACAGCCCCTGAAGTTTCCCCATTGGCACAATTACTTAATAAAAAGTAACAAAGTAATTACCTCGCTATAGTTATGATATGAACCCTGTCCAATTTTGGAAATACTTTAGAAACTATTCCCTCCCCATCCCTAATTTAGTAATGAGTATTGAAACATTATTTCATTGATTGCACAGGCCTAATAAAAATCCAAGAGATGTTATTAAAGGCTTTTTCTGTGTCTAAGAACATCAATGCTCCTTGCTTTTCTTGGTGCACTTGTAGATATTCAACTGCATTTAGAACAATGGTTCCCAACCTTTGGACCTCCAGGTGTTTTGGACTTCAGTTCCCATAGTTCCTAACAGGTGGTAAGTTGAAGTCCAAAAACCTGGAGGCCCAAAGGTTGGGAACCACTGGTTTAGAACTATCCCCATACCTCACAACCTCTGAAGATGCCTGCCATAGATGTGGGCGAAACGTCAGGAGAGAATGCTTCTGGAACATGGCCACACAGCCCGAAAGACATACAACAACCCTATCCCCATGGTGTCTTTAATTTGTCTATCTGGTAAAAAATCCTGCTTGGTCTTCATGAATCCATGTTTTCTGTATTTTTTTAAGTCTCTCTGCCAATATATTTGAATAAACTTTGTAATCTATATTTAACAGTGAAATTGGTCTATAATTTTGGACTAATGTGATGCTGTCAAGGTGATGCATGCCATATGCCAGCAAATATGGAAAACACAAGATTGGCCATCAGATTGGAAAATTTATATCCCCATACCAAAAAAGGGAAATGCTAAAGAATGCTCAAACTTCCGTACAGTTGCACTTATTTCCCATGACAGTAAGGTAACGCTCAAGATCCTGGAAGGCAGACTCCAGCAATACACGGAGCGAAAGTTGCCAGATGTCCAAGCTGGGTTCAGAAAAGGCAGAGGAACGAGAGACCAAATTGCCAATATCCGCTGGATAATGGAGGAAGCCAGGGAGTTCCAGAAAAACATCTACTTCTGCTTTATTGACTATTCTAAAGCCTTCGACTGTGTGGATCATAATAAACTATGGCATGTTCTTGGTGGTATGGGGATACCAAGTCACCTTGTCTGTCTCCTGAGAAATCTGTATAAAGACCATGTAGCCACAGTAAGAACAGATCACGGAACAACAGGTTCAAGATTGGGAAAAGAGTGCGGCAGAGCTGCATACTTTCACCCTCCCTATTCAACTTGTACGCAGAACACATCATGCGACATGCGGGGCTTGAGGAATCCAAGGCCGGAGTTAAAATTGCTGGAAGAAACATTGACAACCTTAGGTATGCAGATGATACCACTCTGATGGCCAAAAGCGAGGAGGAGCTGAGGAGCCTTATCACCAAGGTGAAAGAAGAAAGTGCAAAAGCTGGTTGCAGTTAAACGTCAAGAAAACCAAGATCATGGCAACTACACCTATTGATAACTGGCAAATAGAGGGAGAAAACATGGAGGCAGTGACAGACTTTATATTTCTAGGCGCGAAGATCACTGCAGATGCAGACTATAGCCAGGAAATCAGAAGACGTTTACTTCTTGGGAGGAGAGCAATGGCCAACCTCGATAAAATACTGAGAAGCAGAGACATCACACTGGCAACGAAGGTCCACATAGTCAAAGCAATGGTATTCCCCATAGTAACCTATGGTTGCGAGAGCTGGACCATAAGGAAGGCTGAGCGAAGGAAGATAAACGCTTTTGAACTCTGGTGCTGGAGGAAAATCCTGAGAGTGCCTTGAACTGCAAGAAGATTCAACCAGTCCATCCTCCAGGAAATAATGCCCGGCTGCTCACTGGAGGGAAGGATATTAGAGGCAAAGCTGACGTATTTTGGCCACATCATGAGGAGACAGGAAAGCTTGGAAAAGATCACGATGCTGGGGAAAATGGAAGGAAAAAGGAAGAGAGGCCGACCAAGGGCAAGATGGATGGACGGTATCCTTGAAGTGACTGACTTGACCTTGAAGGAACTGGGGGCAGTGACGGCCGACAGGGAGCTCTGGTGTGGACTGGTCCATGAGGTCACGAAGAGTCAGAGACGACTAAACGACTGAGCAGAGAATGTGATGTCTCTGTCTTCTTTCAGAATTAGTATTAACCTGAGAGAACTGAAGGGCTTCTGACTTATTTAATAAAACAGGTATGTTGGTGCATGCTACCTAGAGTGTAAACAGGCAATGGGCAAGGATGTTGAAAACAGTCATAGTTAACTTCAAAAGGGGGATTACGTCAATCTCAGCATTCATCTTCAACTACATCAAAGTGATGGTATCCAAGTCAGAACAAATAAAAGTGATTTTGCCTTAAATTGTAATGCAAGTTGGTCACAATTGGTAACTGAGGGTTCCATCTAATCTTAAAATGAGAAAACATTTTGCCACTAACAAAAATCCTTCTGGGTAGCACTACATACCCACAATGTTGGTCGGCAACCTACACTTTTCTGTATTCTAGTCCAGTTTTGCTGCTCATAGATAGGGACCACAAGATGCTAGATTTGCTTATCGTAGCTTTTAAAATATTAATTGACCTTCAAGATTTCAACAAATACATACCTGCTTACACATTTCCATCCATTTCTATATGCCTCTCATTGACCAAAAGCATCTATCCATGGACCAGAAATGACAACAAACCCTGTATCCAGTGTCATTTTCTATACTCCTGTGGCATTGTACCATAAGTGCAGCCTTTGCTAATGCCCTAGCAATGCTATTTTCTTTTTATTCCCTTCCCCGATTAAGTATAGAAACTGGAGCAGCTAATGAGGTTAGAAGAATGCAGTAGCACTGGCAGGAAAGACAATACTGTTGCAGAAATGATACTTTTTCCCAAGTGTTATCACATTCCATTCCTCTGTCTTAAATCCTGAACAAATATATATCACCCAATGTATTTGACACAGCATTTCTATAGCAAACATGTAACACCAAAAACCTCTGATCCAATATTTCTCTGTAGAAAACCCAAAGATTATGTTTGTATTCAGTTCTTCTTCTTTTGCAGTTAGGGAGAGAATGCATCAACTTGGGGGGAGGCGATAACATTCCTGTAGCAGCCCTGAGCAGCAAGCAACATTCCTGGGAGATTCCTATGGCAGGAATGTTTCTTGTGAACCAGGGTTGCATTCACCTAACTAGGAGCCCCCGGTGGTGCAATGGTTTAAAACCTTGTGCCAGCAGCACTGCCGATCAAAAGATCGGTGGTTCAAATCCGGGGAGCAGGGTGAGCTTCCACCTGTCAGCTCCAGTTTCCCATGCAGGGACATGAGAGAAGTCTCCCACAGGATGGTAAAACATCTGGGCGTCCCCTGGGCAACATCCTAGCAGACAGCCAATTCTCTCACACTAGACACGACTTTCAGTTTCTTAAGTTCCTGACACTGAAAGAAAATTCAGCTGACTGCTGTTTTGCTTGTAACACCTGGTGCAACAGAGAAGCTGGCAGAAATTCTGCACCCTGAACTCAAACTCATATGAGCTCAATATTGTCAACCCAACACACAATCTAAAAAGAAAAGCAAAAACTTCTCTGAAGGAAGGTGAAGATAGAATAATACCCTATGTCGTTTGACTATTTTAGCAATATTGTGTTGTAACCAGTTTGTAAGACAGCGTTTCTCAACCTGGGGGTCACGAGAGGGGTGTCAGAGGGGTCACCTGGGGGTCACATATTTCTGATGGTCTTAGGACCCCCTTTGGCAGAGAAGGTTGAAGATCTCTCCACCTGTTTAGTCCAATTCTATCATTGGTGGGTGTAAAGAAGCTACGAACGACTAAAGTTCTTTTAGGCAGGTGGGAATCATAGAATCATAGAATCATAGAATCATAGAATAGTAGAGTTGGAAGAGACCACATGGGCCATCTAGTCCAACCCCCTGCTAAGAAGCAGGAAATCGCATTCAAAGCACCCCCGACAGATGGCCATCCAGCCTCTGCTTAAAAGCCTCCAAGGAAGGAGCCTCCACCACGGCCCCGGGGAGAGAGTTCCACTGTCGAACAGCTCTCACAGTGAGGAAGTTCTTCCTGATGTTCAGGTGGAATCTCCTTTCCTGTAGTTTGAAGCCATTGTTCCGTGTCCTAGTCTGCAGGGCAGCAGAAAACAAGCTTGCTCCCTCTTCCCTATGACTTCCCTTCACGTATTTGTACATGGCTATCATGTCTCCTCTCAGCCTTCTCTTCTGCAGGCTAAACATGCCCAGTTCTTTAAGCCGCTCCTCATAGGGCTTGTTCTCCAGACCCTTAATCATTTTAGTCGCCCTCCTCTGGACGCTTTCCAGCTTGTCAACATCTCCCTTTAACTGTGGTGCCCAAAATTGGACACAGTATTCCAGGTCTGACCAAGGCAGAATAGCGGGGGAGCATAACTTCCCTGGATCTAGACGCTATTCCCCTATTGATGCAGGCCAGAATCCCATTGGCTTTTTTAGCAGCCGCATCACATTGTTGGCTCATTTTTAACTTGTTGTCCACGAGGACTCCAAGGTCTTTTTCGCACACACTGCTGTCAAGCCAGGCGTCCCCCATTCTGTGTCTTTGATTTCCATTTTTTCTGCCGAAGTGAAGTATCTTGCATTTGTCCCTGTTGAACTTCATTTTGTTAGTTTTGGCCCATCTCTCTAGTCTGTCAAGATCGTTTTGAATTCTGCTCCTGTCTTCTGGAGTGTTAGCTATCCCTCCCAGTTTTGTGTCGTCTGCAAACTTGATGATCGTGCCTTCTAATCTTTTAATCCCACCTCTGCCACCAATTGTAAAGATCTAATAACGCTGCCACCACTTTGTAAAGATACAGCCACCAAAGACTCAGAGAGGAGACGTTTTACTTTTATTTTTCTTTCTTCTTCCTATTCCCTTTAGATGATAACATAACTTGGTTTATAATATATATGACGGAGGCTTCGATGTTGGAAAAACAAGAACAAAGCTTAGTGGTTACAATATAGTTTCTCCTTGGAGGTATTTTTATTAACAGTTACAATGCTAGAATAAGATGATTCAAACTCTCTAAAGTGTCACTTATTTTACTTAAAGTAGTTAGAACGTCTTTCTCTGCTACTTTTAAAATGACAGTCACCCCTGTGATATGCGATCACAGACTCTCTGTTCCTTACTAGGACACAGACTACATTAAATATGTCACCAAACTTATTTTAATCCGACTCAAAATGACCAATTGAGTCTCCCTTGATCCCCTCAACCTAGGATCAAGTCTTCTCTGTACCTCCTCAGGGCACAGACTCACTGTCTTTTTTAAACTCTGCACTTCTTCAGCAAAACGGCAGTTGGCTCTGCCTACTTCTCCATAGCAACCAGCCTCTGAGTGCTGAGATGCAGCAACTGTAATACTTGCCCCTTTTAAAAACACAAACACACAATTAAACATAATATCTATAAACCAAAAATTCATACTTTATTAGAGTGGGGTTCAAGGGTCTCTTTGATTGTAGGTGAACTATAAATCTCAGCAACTACAACTCCCAAATGTCAAGGTCTATTTCCCCCAAACTCCACCAATGTTCACATTTGGGCATATTGAGCATTTATGCCAAGTTTGATCCAGATCCATCATTGTTTGAGTCCACAGTGCTGTCTGTATGTAGGTGAACCGCAGTGCTGTCTGTATCTAGGAGAACTCCAAAACTCAAAGTCAATGCCCACCAAACCCTTCCAGTATTTTCTGTTGGTCATGGGAGTTCTGAGTACCAAGTTTGGTTCAATTCCATTGTTGGTGGAGTTCAGAATGATCTTTGATTGCAGGTTAACTATAAATTGCAGCAACTACAACTCCCAAATGACAAAATCAATCCCCCTCCCAACCCACCAGTATTCAAATTTGGGTATATAGTGTGCCAAATTTGGTCCAGTGAATCAAAATACATCATACATATCAGACATTTACGTTATGATTCATAACAGTAGCAACATTGCACTTATGAAGTAGCAACAAAAATAATTTTATGATTGAGGGTCACCACAACATTAGGAACTGTTTTAAGGGCATTAGGAAGGTTGAGAACCACTGCTGTAAGAGTGATTGAGCAGAAGATGACAAGGAGAACCCAGATTAGCTCATCCAGCATCCAGTTTCCAACAGAATTCAAACAGATGCAGCCAGAAGTTGCTCACAAAGGGTTGCTCACCAGTGTTTTTCCTCCTATGCACATTTCCTCTGGATAGGAATTTCCCATTTTGTGTTGAAAGTTGCTGTCATTTGTTTAAGTATTAGGACTATCCAAATGTATTGCAGTATAAAACTGTGTGTCTGTGTGGTATGATGGTTTGAGGGTTGGACCAAGATGATATTCAGTCATGGAAACCTGTCAGACTGTGATCGGCCCAGCATTCACACCAAGGTGATCTGTTCCCATCCTGCCAGAGTTAATTGGGATAGGAATGGCCTAACTGATAAGAGCCATCTGGCTGGGAGGATTGATTTGTGACATGCTCTGGCCTTCGAGCCTGAGAAAGTAATGTCGACAGATAGGTGCAAAGTGGAAGGGGGGCTGGGGAGAAGTAGTTGTTTGATATGTTGGGGTTTGGGCGGGTCTCAATTAGTAGTAGCTTTGTTTTCATCTTGGCAAGAAGGATATCAATAGAGTGTTTCCACGGAATTGCCTGTGTGAGCCTGCTTTGTGTCCTATAGCTTCCAAGGACTGACAGAAGCCCACTGGTTGACTTGGGGCAAGTCACTTTCTCTCAGCCTCAGGGTTAAGCAATAGCAAACCCTTCTAAACAAATATCACTAAGAAAACCTCACAATAGGTTTGCATTATAGTCATCATCAGTCAGTAATGACAATACAATACGTAACAATACATAAATGACCTAATATTACCACAATTGAAACCAAACAACAATGGTCATAAAGCAGTTTGAGGCAGACCCCCAAGAAAAACCCCTTTTTCCTATAAATCAAGGAAAACCTATATCCTGATTTTTATCTACATGTCAGATCACTTTCTGCTGACCACTATAAAGTCATAATGGGCCCAGGCTGTGGCGCAGGCGGGAGAGCAAGCCAGCTGCAATTAACTGCAATGAATCACTCTGATCAGGAGGTCATGAGTTCGAGGCCGCTCGGAGCCTATGTTTGTTTGTCTTTGTTCTATGTTAAAAGGCATTGAATGTTTGCCTATATGTGTAATGTGATCCGCCCTGAGCCCCCTTCGGGGTGAGAAGGGCGGAATATAAATGCTGTAAATAAATAATAAATAAATAAATAATCATAACTATTAATCAGATAAAAGGTTGGCAAATACAGCGTACCCTGCACATATTCATAACAAGAAAACAAGCCGATGACATAGGTAGAGGGCAATAAATATGCAATAAGTAATTACACTATGAACCCGATCGGAACTAATATAGATGAGGAAAACAAGAGAAAGATCCTAAGCTTTATTGTAGGAAACTCAGTTTTAAGATAGGAAAGTTACTTAGGCTGCTGATCTAACATAGCTACAATTTGGAAAGTTGAGAGAGGACTGAGGGGAAGAGGAAGTGGAGAAAGATCCCTAAGAGCAATCTTTCTCAAACTCTGTTCCTCCAGGTGTTTGGGACTTCAGCTCCCATAATTCCTAAAAGCTGGAAAGCTGGCTGGGATTTTTGGGAGCTGAAGTTCAAAACACCTGGTGGAGCAGAGTTTGATAAACACTGCCATACCACCTCATCACATTCATTAAATTCTACTGAGCCATCCACTTAAGAAACATCAACCTACTGTGTTCATCCCATGACATAGGCTCAAATGTAGGGTAGAGATATCTTGGCATTTTTAAGTGCTGGAAAGGGCTATCTTTTCATAAACTTTCTAAACTGGTTGGCAAGTGACTTTTTTTGGGTAAATTATCCACATAGAGATGGGCAAAATGGCTAATAAGGGATAGCTGAAATTTCCCATTACTACATCTCTCCTGAATTCCAGGATTTATTTATTTATTTACAGTATTTATATTCCGCCCTTCTCACCCTGAAGGGGACTCAGGGCAGATTACAATGAACACATATATGGCAAACATTCAATGCCAACAGACAAACAACATTCAGTTTTTAGAAAGACACAGAGGCATTTTAACATCTTTCCAGCTTCACGATTCCGGCAACAGGGGGAGCTGTTGCTTCACTGTCCTTTGGTGGCTGTTCTTCCTCATTCTTTTTCCTCGTGTTTTGCTGGCAGTTTTATGGTGTTGTAGATTAGTTAAATTAGCCTCACGCATAAAGCGTACCTAAATTTTCCCTACTTGACAGATGCAACTGTCTTTCGGGGCTGCATAGGTCAACAGCAAGCCGGGGCTATTTTTTTTTTAATGGTTGGAGGCTTAACCCGACCCGGGCTTCGAACTCATGACCTCTCGGTCAGTAGTGATTTATAGCAGCTGGTTACTAGCCAGCTGTGCCACAGCCCGGCCCGGATATAAGTAATGAATCTCTTCACAGTTGTAAGCATTCTTGACATACTCCTCCTCTATTCTATTTTGTCTGCTTCTCTGAGATAGGTTCTAGCCCTCTGTTATTACATTTCTATGATGAGACTTATCCCACCAGATCTCAGTGATGCCTATTATCATATTCACTTTGCTGCATAAAGTTTATTATGTTTTCTGCATTAGCATAGAGACATTTAAACCATAGGCGATTCCTCCATGCTTACATAAAGTTTTTTTATACTTCTAAGTTCTTGCACTATTTGCCCAGTTCTTTCTACAACAACTAGGCCATTATCTCTAACACCTGATGAACTTCTGCCCCCAAGAATACTCTACATAAGTCAGGAAATTGCCACACTGCACTGTTAGAGAGTTGCTATCCCACTTTAAATCTTATAGAATGCTGGGATTTACAGTTTAGGGAAGGAGATGACTAAAATTGGCATTTACAATTTCTGAACGATCTAGGACCTAGGGCAAAACAAATGCTCATGCAATGCACTTGTGATATCTATGCTCAATTGGACCTAGCAAGTATAGGTAGGTCTTTTGCCACAAAGTTTTTAGCTTACCACAAAATGAATATTCATTTAGAACACTATCTGACTATTCCAGTTCCGTTACCCTTAAGAAGAATATATACCAGGGCCAGGTTTGAACAACTTGGTATTATGATGCAAACTGGTCACTACTGTAACATCTCAAGAAATTAGAGATTTTGTGTTTGGGGAGAACAAATAGTGGAAGATATCGAACATTTTTTGATTGACTGCCCAGCATATACTGAAATTTGATACAGATATTTACATTCATTACTATCTAATTTTAGGTCCCCAACAGAAATGATCTTCTGACAATCGTTTTGCAAGGACGAGAAAGATCCACCATAATCAGAGTAAGCCTTTTCCCCCCTGAAAGCTATCAAGAAAAGAGCACATTTCCTGAAAGAAGAATCAGGGTAATAAGATTTAGACGGCAAACAGAAGGTCAGCTGCTGTCCTCCCATCCTTTCTGCCTTGTTTTTATTTGTGTTGTACATTGAAATGGTCATATGACTGGTCAAATAAATAAATTACCATATATACTCCGAAGATAAGCCGAGTTTTTCAGCCCTTTTTATGAGCTGAAAAAGCCTCCCCCGGCTTATAATCGGGTCAAGGTCAAGGCTGGCAACGGAGCCTGCAGGCTGTTGCTTGCAATGTGTGATCTGTTTCTCTCTGCTCCCTTATCAGTGTGTTTTCTTTTGCAAAGCCTCCCTTGTTCTTAATCAAGGAAATGTTTTGGAAAGAGAAAGACGCCCTTGCAAGTCAGGAAAAAGAAAAAAAATATATTCATTAATCTTATGAAAGCATTTTCCTCTGAAATATTTGTTAAACTCTCCTATAAATATATAGGCATTCACCCCTCGCAAGCTTTTGCAATCTCTATGTACCTTTATATTTGTATCTATCTATATACATTAATTGTATATATGAATTTTCCTCTCATATGTTTGTAGGTCTTTGCAGATCCTTTATACATATAGATCCATGTGCCTGTATATCTGTAGCCATACATACACATTATTTTTATATATGAATTTACCCTCATATGTTTGCAAGTCTCTGCAAATTCTATATAGATATAAATATCTATATAAAGAGAGATGTCTGGATAGATATGAATATATTCTTACCTACCTATATATAGGGCTTGGAAATATTACAGGGGGGAAATGAACACACAAATATATATAGACATATCTAGATAGATATATGTGTGTGTGTGTGTGTGTGTGTGTGTGTATATATATATATTTGGCTTGCAAATATTGTAGGGGAAATGCACACACACTCACAGAGGGATTTGCAAACGTTTCTGGGGAAATGCATATGTGAAATTAGTATCTATAATTATAGATCTATATCTAGCTCTGCATTGTTTATATAAGCATTTAATGTTTGCCTGTTACTATGTTGGAAGCTGGCCTGAGTCCCCATGGGGAGATAGGGTGGGATCCAAATGAAGTTTTTATTATTATTATTATTATTATTATTATTATTATTATTATTATTATTATTATTATTAGGTTATTGTTGATATCATATTGTTTTTGTTGCCCCTACCTTTCCACTTATAGAGCTAGTTTATTGTTTTTCTTTGAAAGATAGTAAATATTCAACCTACTGATGCCTTGATTAATGAAATTTTATTGGTATCTATTTTTATTTTAAAATTTACCCGTAGCTGCTGCATTTCCCACCCTCGGCTTATACTCGAGTCAATAAGTTATCCCAGGTTTTTGTGGTAAAATTAGGTGCCTCGGCTTATATTCGGGTTGGCTTATACTCAAGTATATACAGTAGGTCAGTTTAGAGAAGGTTCTTCAAAATTCTTAGACAAAGAGAGGTAGCAACTTAAAGTGGGATAGCAACTTTTTAACAGTGTAGTGTAGTAACTCTGTTGTGGATCTTAAGTTTAATTTGATATCCAACTACATATCAAGTATTCCCTCCCTCAATACAGTGAGAACCATTGATAAAGATGTTAAAGAAAATGGAAGATGCAGAAGAGTATGGAAAACAGAAAGAGTCTTGTGGTACTCACCAGGACAGGTATCATGGGGCCAAGAAGAATTTATTCCAATGCTGCTTTCTGAAATTGACCCTGAAAAGCACAATCAAAATATCAGCATGGCTGCTAAATCCAGTCTGTACAGTCAATAAAACAAGACGTTATTGTCAGTGGTATCAAAAGCTGATGAGAACTCAAAGAGGATTCAATAGCATCACACTTGATTCTCTTAATGAAAATAATTTATCCACAGTTGTTTAAGTGCCCAGCCCAGGCCTAAACACAGAATGAAACAAGTACCTATAAACTGTTTCACCCAAGCCATCTGGAATGTAGCTGCCACCACTTGCCAAAGATCCCTTGGATGCAAAATGTATTTCTTACAGAGGCACTTTCAAAGCAGGTGAGACCAACCCAGTCATAAAGAAGCATTTAATTACTTACTGGACTCAACCTCATCCAAGAAGCTAACTTTTAATAGTAAAAATGGGCAGGATCAAGTAGGTGCGTACATTCAAGAACTCTGCCTACAATTTAGGCAGCATCAAAAGAAACTAGTCTTTATTGTATTATATTATTAAACAGAACTCTGGCTAATGACTCAATTTCCATAGCTTTATCTAATCTTGTTTGAAAGCTCTCTTAAGTCAGGGACCATCAAAACTTAGAAGGAATGCTCACAAAACTCCAGGGAGTTTTCCCTTCCCTGTGTTTCCTGCCTCATTCAAACCATATTGTAAGCAGAGGCAATAACTGAAAGTGGGAGTAACTGACAACAGGCCCAGCAGGCATAACCATTTTATTTTATTTATTTTTTTTCGTGTCAGGAGCAACCAGAGTTGCTTCTGGAGTGAGAGAACTGGCCGTCTGCAAGGACGTTGCCCAGGGGACGCCCGGATGTTTTGATGTTTTTACCATCCTTGTGGGAGGCTTCTCTCATGTCCCCACATGGAGCTGGAGCTGATAGAGGAAGCTCATCCACACTCTCCCCGGGTGGGATTCGAACCTGGCAGATTTCAGGTCAGCAACCCAACCTTCAAGTCACCATTTAATTTTATTTAATTATTTAATTATTTAAATTAAATTAAATTAATTAAGAGCTATTTAATTATTGGCTCTGAATTATATTGATTATTTTATTATTAATCTTAGCACTGGGTTTCTGTGACTTTTCCAGGTTGTATAGCCAATGTTCCAGAAGCCTTCTTTCCTGACATTTCACTCACATCTATGGCAGTCATCCTCTGAAGTTGTGAGGTTTGTTGGAAACTAAGCAAGTGGGGTTTATATATTTGTGGAATATTCAGGGTGGGAGAAAGAACTCCTGTCTGTTTGAGGCAAGTGTGAATGTTGTAATTGATCACCTTGATAAGAATTGAATGACCTTCTAGCTTCAAAGCTTGGCTTCTTCCTTCCTGGGTGAATCCTTTGTTGGGAGGTGATTCATATGGCCCTAATGGTTTCTTGGCTGGAATTCTTCTGTTTTTGAGTGTTCTTCTTTCTTTACGGCCCTGATTTCAGAGTTTTTAAAATGCAGTAGAGTCTCACTTATCCAACACTGGCTTATCCAACGTTCTGGATTATCCAATGCATTTTTGTAGTCAATGTTTTCAATATATCGTGATATTTTGGTGCTAAATTCATAAATACAGTAATTACTACATAGCATTACTGCGTATTGTACTACCTTTTCTGCCAAATTTGTTGTCTAACATGATGTTTTGGTGCTTCATTTGTAAAATCATAACCTAATTTGATGTTTAATAGGCTTTTCCTTAATGCCTCCTTATTATCCAACATATTCGCTTATCCAACATTCTGCCGGCCCGTTTATGTTGGATAAGTGAGACTCTACTGTACTGGTAGCCAGATTTTGTTCATTTTCACGGTTGCCTCCTTTCTATTGAAATTGTCCACATGCTTGTGGATTTCAATGGCTTCTCTGTGTAGTCTGACATAGTAGTGGTTAGATGCAGTTCTTCTCAACCTGGGGTCCCCAGATGTTTTTGGTCTACAACTCCCAGCCAGTTTACCAGCTGTTAGGATTTCTGGGAGTTGAACCCAGGTTGAGAACCACTGGATTAGAGTTATTATTTATTTCGTGTCAAAAGCATTGCATAACAAATGCATTTTAAAATGATGGAGAAAAAAAAGGAAATCACAAGCAACTAAATAGTTTTAGACCAAAAACGGGCAACAGCAACCGCATTGTCCGTACTGGGTTAGAGTGTTCAAGTACTTCCGTGTTCTCAGATTATATGCTGTGTCCAGATTCATTCATCAAGTGCTCTGCTCTGGCAGACTTCTCTGGTTGAGTTAGTCTGCACTGCCTTTCATGTTCCTTGATTCGTGTTTGCACAATGCTGCATTTGGTGGTCCCTATGTAGACTTGTCCACAACTGCATGGTATACAGTAGACTCCTGAAGAGGTGAGAGGATCCCTTAGCACTCTTCAGAATATTTGCCATCCTGAGTATGAGATGTCCAGTAACATAAGACTGATAAACTCTTCTGTGACGTCCTCCAAAACTTCACAGATTAAAAAGGTAAGTAAATCAAGCCGGTGTACACATTTGATAGCTGGCCATATACCCTGTACCTATGATTAAACATCAATTATATCAAGCCAAGTGAAGTGCAATAAAAGTGAAAATGTGTCATGGGAGACACAGAATATGTTCACTTGGTTTATTTAACAACAAACCAAGTCAATAGAGTCAAGCAACAGCACTGGGATCTTTTAGGCCAGTACTTCTCAACCTGTGGGTCCCCAGGTATTATGACATAGGTAAAAGTTTTCCCCTGACGTTAAGTCCAGTGATGTCTGACTCTGGGGGTTGGTGCTCATCTCCATTTCTAAGCCGAAGAGCCGGCGTTGTCCGTAGACACCTCTAAGGTTATGTGGCCGGCATGACTGCATGGAGCGTCGTTACCTTCCCGCTGGAACGGTACCTATTGATCTACTCACATTGGCATTTTTTCGAACTGCTAGGTTGGCAGAAGCTGGAGCTAACAGCGGGCGTTCACTCCGCTCCCGGGATTTGAACCTGCGACCTTTCGGTCTGCAAGTTCAGCAGCTCAGTGCTTTAACACACTTCACCACTGGGGCATACAACTGGGCATACAACTCCCAGAAATCCCAGCCAGTTTACCAGCTGTTAAGATTTCTGGGAGTTGAAGGCCAAAATACCTGGGAACCCACAGGTTGAGAACCACTGTTTTAGAGAATTAGCTTCTTCCAATTGACAGTGTAGACAGGGAAATGACAGCTATAGCACATTTCTTCATTTATACCATTTAAAAAGTGACATCAGGCCATGTGGATTTCCCCCACCACTGTCTATTACCTGACCTGCTACATTTGTATAGATCAGGTCACAGCCTTGCTATTCAAAGTGCCCAAAGAACCTCAAGAACAGAAATGAATTTGTGAACACACGGACCAACAAAAGGATCATTTAGGGAAATGCAGAAGCTACAATGACTCTCCAGTCTGGCTGACAACCTATTAAATTACATTCCCTCACAATAGCAGTTCGTGAGAAAGACAGCTCATTAAATTTATTTGGAGATGGAAGCAAAACATTTGCGCAACATTGAATGCTTTGTAGTAGCTCTCAAAACAACAGCTGAGCCAGTCATTTCACCTGAATAAACCTGTCAGCTTCATATATCAGTCAATATGCAACAACACAAAGTACCTGTGCATCCAGGGGAATTGAGTACTTAAAGTGCCATGGACATTGTTAATGTTGCTGCAAGACTTCACACCATGCATCTTTATTGTACTTAAAAAACTAATACAATAGAGTCTCACTTAACCAACATAAACGGGCCGGCAGAATGTTGGATAAGCAAATATGTTGGATAATAAGGAGAGCTTAAGGAAAAGCCTATTAAACATAAAATTAGGTTATGATTTTACAAATTAAGCACCAAAACTTCATGTTATACAACAGATTTGACAGAAAAAGTAGTTCAATACGCAGTAATGCTATGTAGTAATTACTGTATTTACGATTTTAGCATCAAAATATCACCATGTATTGAAAACATTGACTACAAAAATGCGTTGGATAATCCAGAACGTTGGATAAGCGAGTGTTGGATAAGTGAGACTCTACTGTACTTTGCTTTTGTCTTTTCGAGATATCATGAGAACTAAGCTGGTTATTTCCACAAGAAAAACAAGGGTTTGGAAGAGATGGGGTGGGGAGCAGATAGAAGCTTGTTGAGATGCAGCCTTGTAATGGATCTTCAGAATGCTGGAAAAAAATGATTTCAAATAATGGTAAAGAAATTGGTCTTTTTCCAAACGGGCTTCCTTCCAAATAGGCATATGAGAGACAATGTGAGAGAAATCATTGATATAATTGAATATTATGAATTTTCAAACAAAGATGAATTGGCTCTCCTCGCTATTGACATGGAGAAAGCTTTCGACAATCTAAATTGGGAATTTTTTAAATTTTAATGACCGAATTGGACATGGGCTATAAATTTATAAATGCGATCAATCAAATTTATGATAAACAGGAAGCAAAAATTAAAATAAATTCAGAGGAATCAAATTATTTCAAAATATGCAAAGGTACCAGACAAGGTTGCCCGTTGTCTCCTCTGTTATTCATTTTCTCATTAGAGATTCTCCTAAATATTATTAGAGAGGACCCCAAATTGAAAGGTGTAAAAATAAAAAAATACAATTACAAGTTTCGGGCTTTTGCTGATGATCTGATTTGTGTGATAGATGACCCAATAAACACAATACATTACTGGCTTGCCAAAATAAGAGACTTTGGGGAAACTTCAGGATTGAGGCTAAACATGGATAAGACTATGTTATTACCTAAAAACATGACAAAAAAAAGACAAGAAGAACTAACAAAAGTCTCAGGGATCCAGGTGAAGAAGAAAATAAAATACCTAGGTATATCAATAACAGCGAATAACACACAACTACTAGAAAATAACTATGACCCTCTTTGGAAAGAAATAAAGAAAGACTTAGAGAGATGGAAATACGCTAAATTATCACTACTAGGAAGAATCTCGGCAATAAAAATGACAGTCTTGCCCAAGTTTATATTTTTATTTCAAAATATCCCGATTATTAGAAATGTACAAAAATTCAAAACTTGGAACAAAGAACTAAGTAAGTTTATCTGGATGGGGAAAAAGCCAAGAATCAAAAGAATCTATCTTATAGATGAGAAGAAAAGAGGAGGACTGGATCTTCCAGACCTCCAAACCTACCACAATGCATGCGGCCTTGCTTGGGTGAAAGATTGGTCCACATTGGGGAATGCCAAAATCTTAGCACTAGAAGGAATAGATTTGAGGGCAGGATGGCATGCATACCTGTGGTATGACCAAAAATTAAAAGAAAAAAAATTTGGCAACCACTTTGTGCGATCTTCACTACTAAAAATTTGGGATAAGTATAAAAAGAAATTATATTTGAAAACTCCAGGATGGATTTCCCCTTTGGAAGCATGTCAGAGGAGAGAAACAAGAGGAGAAATTTGGCCGAGATATAAGGATATTTTAACTAAAGAAAATGGGACTTATATTATGAAAAGCCAGGAAGGGATTAATCACAAATTTCACAATGTGGGATGGTACCAATACATACAACTAAAAGAGTATTATAATAAAGACAAAAAATTGGGATTCGAGGAGAAAGAAAAATTATGGGATAAGGTGATGAAAGCAGAAAGAAAATATATATCCATAATATATAAAAAATTAATTGAATGGGAGACTGAAACGGTACCAATAAAGGATAGTATGATAAAATGGGCCAAAAACTTGGGTAAAAAAATCTATTTAGAGGAATGGGAAAGGGCCTGGAACTCCAGATTAAAAATCACATATGCAATAGAATTGAAAGAAAATTGGATTAAGATGTTCTATCGCTGGTATTTGACCCCTCAAAAATTAGCAAATTATTATAAAAAAATTTCAAATAAATGTTGGAAATGTGAGGATCAAGTAGGAACGTTTTATCACTGCTTGGACTTGTAAAAAAGCTAAAAATTATTGGAAGGAGATCCACCAGGCAATACAAAAGATGTTGCAGATTAAAATAAAACTAGATCCAAAATATTTTCTCCTGGGGATGCTTAATATTCAAAACGATAAAAATAAAGAGATTCTTTTTAATTACCTCACCACGGCGGCTAGAATAATATATGCTAAATATTGGAAAAAGAAGGAAATCCCTGAATTAAGTTGTTGGCTAACAAAGATTTTGGAAATAATGAATATGGACAAATTGACATACCTACTAAAAAATAACTATGGAATTCCAAGAAAGCAAACAAATTGGGATCCGGTAAAAAACTATTTGATAGAAATACAAACGAAGGTACTAATTTAATCTATATAGAAGGTTTGTAGATACAAAGTGAAGGTAAAGAAGACGCCGTCACCTAGTTGAAGGAAGAAGTAAAAATGACCAAGAAGAAGAATAACAAACTTTATTAAATAACTGTGTATGAGATGGAAGTCTTTATTATATATTTTTTTCTTTTTTTAATTTTTTTTCTTTTTCTTAATATAATTTTCATTTTTATTCTTCACTTATTACTATTATTATTGTTATTACTATTATTATTTTTTATTTTTTTATTTTTTTTTTGTTTCCTGAAGTCTATTCTCTTTCTTTCACCTCTTTCCTTGGAAACTATTGTTCTCACACTTTCACTGTAAGCTCTTTAATTGAAAATCTAATTAAAAATGTATTAAAAAAAAAAAGAAATTGGTCTTTTTGTATCACTTTCACATTTGGAGTGATTTTCAAAACTGAGCATTATAATCAGTCATGAAACATTAACTTACAAGCATCCCAACATACAAACTTTTTGACTTTTTGACAATCTTAGAAGAAAGAAATACTAGGACCCTATCCACAAAGGACTAAAGGAAGTCACGGTCTATATATATATTTTCTCTTCAACCTTTTATATATACAGTAGAGTCTCACTTATCCAAGCCTCGCTTATCCAAGCCATTTTTGTAGTCAATGTTTTCAATACATCGTGATATTTTGGTGCTAAATTCGTAAATACAGTAATTACTATGTAGCATTACTGCGTACTGAACTGCTTTTTCTGTCAAATTTGTTGTATAACATGATGTTTTGGTGCTTAATTTGTAAAATCATAACCTAATTTGATGTTTAATAGGCTTTTCCTTAATCCCTCCTTATTATCCAAGATATTCGCTTATCCAAGCTTCTGCTGGCCCGTTTAGCTTGGATTAGTGAGACTACTGTATATACATATACAGTGGAGTCTCACTTAGCCAACATTCGCTTATCCAACGTTCTGGATTATCCAACGCATTTTTGTAGTCAATGTTTTCAATACATCGTGATATTTTGGTGCTAAATTCGTAAATACAGTAATTACTATGTAGCATTACTGCGTACTGAACTACTTTTTCTGTCAAATTTGTTGTATAACATGATGTTTTGGTGCTTAATTTGTAAAATCATAACCTAATTTGGTGTTTAATAGGCTTCTCCTTAATCTCTCCTTATTATCCAACATATTTGCTTATCCAACGTTCTGCCGGCCCGTTTATGTTGGATAAGTGAGACTCTACTGTATAATCATGTATATATGTATACATATATGTTTTTTTTCTCTCTCTCTCCTCTTTCTCTCTCTCCTCTTCCTCTTTCTCTTGTTTCACCCATCTTCACTATCACGATATTGTTCTCACACTTTCACTGTATACTATACTGAATATCTAAAAAGAAAAAGCAAAATTGTTAACTGGTCAAATCCAAAGGGTTCTTACCAATGGTTTCTCTTTGTCCTGGAGGTAAGTGACCACAGGCTCTGTCCTAGGTTCAGTGCTTTTCAGTATCTTCATCAATGATTTGGATGATGGAATAGAATACATGCTTATCAAATTTGTATATGACACCAAATTAAGAGAGATAGCTAATACCCCAAAAGAGAGGATCGAAATACAAAATGTCAACAGATTAGAGAGCTGAATCAAAGCTAACAGAATGAAGTCCAGCAAGGAGAAAGGTATGATACTACATTTAAAGGTAAAAGATTTTCCTGACATTATGTCCTGTCGCGTTCGACTCTGGGGGTTGGTGCTCATCTCCATTTCTTTTTTTAAATACAATTTTTATTTCCTTTTGCTATTTTACATCAACGTGTGAGGAGGAGAAATGAGGGAGAAAGTGGGAAAAGAAGAAAAAGGAAAACAAAACAAAAAGAAAAAACAAAACACAAAACAGCAATAAAAATGATAAAAGGGGGAGAGATGAAAGTGGTGATGAGAGGTGGGAAAGATGTGACAGAGGTAAAATGTCAGGTATATCTATTGGGGGTGTTGGTTATATTTCTAGTTGCCTTTCTTCAGGTCTTGCTTCTTCTATTTTAGCTCTGTCTCTTCACTGGGAAATTTATTCTTATTTCTTCTCCTGTTTCATATAATCCTCTAGTATTGTCCAATCAGTCTCTTTCATCAGATTTCCTTGATGTTTCTTCAGTAGGTATGTTAGTCTATCCATGTTTCTGATTTCCCATATCTTCTTTATCCACTGTTCTTTTATCTGTGTTTCCTTCTGTCTCCAAACCCCCGCAAAAACCATTCTTGCAGCAGTCGTGATGTGGTTTAGGATTATTTCCTAATTCATGTTGATTTTGAGATTAGTTATACCTAGCAAATAAAGTTCTAGTTTCATCTGAAATTTCCTCTGCATAATCTTCTGATATTCCTCGTGTACTTCCCTCCAGTATTTCTTCGTCTTGTTGCAGGACCACCACATGTGATAAAATGAGCCAGTAAGTTCTTGACATTGCCAATATTTTGTTTCTATTTTCTTACTGTATTGTCCCAATTGATTTGGCGAAATGTACCACCTATATATCATCTTGTAATGGTTTTCTTTCAAATCTGTGGCATAGGAAAATTTTATTTTTCTATTCCAAATTGTTTCCCACTCCTCATAACTGATTGATCTTCCTATATTTTGAGCCCATTTAATCATTCACTCCTTAATTTGTCCCGTTTCTGTAAAGGTAAAGGTTTTCCCCTGACAATAAGTCTAGTCATGTCCGACTCTGTGGTGCTCATCTCCATTTCTAACCCGAAGAGCTGGCGTTGTCCGTAGACACCTCCAAGATCATGTGGCTGGCATGACTGCATGGAGCGCTGTTACCTTCCTGCCAGAGCGGTACCTATTGATCTACTCTCATTTGCATGTTTTCAAACTACTAGGTTGTCAGAAGCTGGGGCTAATAGCAGGAGCTCACCCCAGTCCCCAGATTCAAATCTCCAAATAAGATTCACAGTGAAGGCATTCAGTTATTTATTTATTTATTATTTATTTAAAACATTTATATTCCGCCCTTCTCACCTCGAAGGGGACTCAGGGTGGAGCACAACATATATATGGCAAATATTCAATGCCGGAACATAAAATAAATCATAAATATACATATACATAAAATCAGTTATCTTCACATTAAAACCATCATTATTTAAAACCATCACAAGTCAGCCGTACTGTATTCGGTCAGCAGGGTTTAATTTCCTATTGCTGCCATTGTTGCACTGCCACAGAGGCTTGGTCCCACAACCAGATCTTTTTTTTTTCTTTTCTTTTTTGCAATTAGATTTTTATTGAAGCTTTCTTAAGTGTTACATAGGTTAAAAAGGATAGGGATAAGTGAGGGGAGAGAAGAAAGAAGAAAAGAGGGGAAAAAAGAGAAAAAAACCCTAAAGAACAGGAATTAGGTAACGGGATAAAAGGGGATATAGGGAATAAAAAGTTCTTCTTGGTCTTCCGCTTTCTGTCCTCTGTGGTTTAATTTACATTTCTTGTTCGTTTTCCCTTTATAATTTGGTCTAGTTCTTGATGTCCATTCTCTGGTCCTTCTTTTACTTATTTTTCCTTTGATTTCTCCTTGTATTCTTCATATTTTTCCCAGTCTGTTCGTTTTATTACATTTCCTCTATTTACTTTCATTAAGTATGTTAACTTTAGTGTGTTCTCCGTTAATCCAAGTAAATAAAGTTCTGGCTTCATTGGAAATGATTTTTGCAATATTTTTTGTATTTCTTCGTGTATTATCTTCCAAAAGTTTTTCGTTTCTAAGCAAGTCCACCAAATATGGAAGTAGAACCCTTCTTGTTTTTTACACTTCCAGCACTTGTTTTGAGTATTCTTGTACATTATTCCTAAATTTTTTGGTGTTATATGCCATCTATAAAACATTTTAAGCCAATTTTCTTGTAAATCTGAGGCATATGTATATTTTTGTTTCTTATTCCAAATTGTTTCCCACTCCGACAACATAATCAGTTATCTTCACATTAAAACCATCAGTATTTAAAACCATCACAAGTCCGCCGTACCGTATTTGGTCAGCAGGGTGAAATTTCCTATTGCTGCCACTATTGCACTGCCCCAGAGGCTTGGTCCCACAACCAGGTCTTAACCATCTTTCTAAAGGACAGGAGGGAGGGGGCTGGTCTAATTTTGCCAGGAAGGGAGTTCCATAGCCGAGGGGCAATCTCTGAGAAGGCCCTATCTCTCATCCCTGCCAATTGCGCTTGTGATGGTGGCAGAACTGAGAGCAGGGCCTCCCCGGCTCATAGAGGGAGATGTGTTCAGACAAGTAAACTGGGCTGGGACTATTTAGGGAATTACCTACTCTGAGGGCCCTTCTACAGTAAACTAAATCCCAAGAGGAATTGGACTAAAACAACCCACTTCCTCTCACGTTTCAGTCCCCACCCCCAACCCAAACTTTGCGGGGTGACTAGATGGCATCCCAGGCCAACCAAAAGTAGATGCGGGGAACACTGTAGATTCTGGAAAAGATCATTAAGGAAGTAGTCTGCAAACACTTAGAAACAAATGCAGTCATTGCTAATAGTCAACACGGATTTACCAAAAACAAGTCATGCCAGACTAATCTGATCTCTTTTTTCGATAGAGTTACGAGTTGGGTCGATACAGGGAACGCTGTAGATTTAGCATACCTAGATTTCAGTAAGGCCTTCGACAAAGTCCCCCACGACCTTCTGGCAAACAAACTAGTAAAATGTGGGCTAGACAAAACTACGGTTAGGTGGATCTGTAATTGGCTAAGCAAATGAACCCAAAGGGTGCGCACCAATGCGTCGTCTTCATCTTGGAAAGAAGTCGTGAGTGGAGTGCCGCAGGGCTCCGTCCTGGGCCCGGTTCTGTTCAATATCTTTATTAACGACTTAGACGAAGGGTTAGAAGGCACAATCATCAAGTTTGCAGATGACACCAAACTGGGAAGGATAGCTAACACTCCAGAAGTCAGGAGCAGAATTCAAAACGATCTTGACAGACTAGAGAGATGGGCCGAAACTAACAAAATGAAGTTCAACAGGGACAAATGCAAGATACTTCACTTTGGCAGAAAAAAATGCAATGCAAAGATACAGAATGGGGGGTGCCTGGCTTGACAGCAGTACGTGTGAAAAAGATCTTGGAGTCCTTGTGGACAACAAGTTAAACATGAGCCAGCAATGTGATGCAGCTGCTAAGAAAGCCAACGGGATTCTGGCCTGCATCAATAGGGGAATAGCGTCTAGATCCAGGGAAGTCATGCTCCCCCTCTATTCTGCCTTGGTCAGACCACACCTGGAATACTGTGTCCAATTCTGGGCACCACAGTTGAAGGAAGATGTTGACAAGCTGGAATGTGTCCAGAGGAGGGAGACTAAAATGATTAACGGTCTGGAGAACAAGCCCTATGAGGAGCGGCTTAAAGAGCTGGGCATGTTTAGCCTGCAGAAGAGAAGGCTGAGAGGAGACATGATAGCCATGTACAAATACATGAAGGGAAGTCATAGGGAGGAGGGAGCAAGCTTGTTTTCTGCTGCCCTGCAGACTAGGACACGGAACAATGGCTTCAAACTACAGGAAAGGAGATTCCACCTAAACATCAGGAAGAACTTCCTCACTGTGAGGGCTGTTCGGCAGTGGAAATTTCTGCCCCGGACTGTGATGGAGGCGCCTTCTTTGGAGGCTTTTAAACAGAGGCTGTATGGCCATCTGTCGGGGGTGCTTTGAATGTGATTTCCTGCTTCTTGGCAGGGGGTTGGACTGGATGGCCCATGAGGTCTCTTCCAACTCTATGATTCTATGATTCTATGATTCTACCCCTAGTCCTGAGAGCCCCCTTTCTTTCTCTCTCTCTCTTTTTCCCTTCTTTTCCTACTCCAACCTCACTCCCTCTCCTCATTGCCTGCCCCACACTATTCACCCATACCTGACCTCCCCCCTTCCTCCCCAAACCATCCCCTTAGTTTACCATGTATTAGCTGTAGTGTATGAAAAATGCATCATTAAAAATTATTTTTAAAAAAGAATATTCAATAAAAGAAAAATAGATGTTTTTCTGAAATTTTCGACTTTCCTTCATTATCCAGCGAATATTGGCAATTTGGTCTCTCATTCCTCTACCTTTTCTAAAACCAACTTGTACATCTGGCAGCTCTCGCTCCATTTATTGCTGGGATCTACCTTGTTCAATGCAGAGTAAACCCAATTTAGGAGCCCCGGTGGCGAAGTGTGTTAAAGCGCTGAGCTGCTGAACTTGCAGACCGAAAGGTCCCAGGTTCAAACCCCGGGAGCGGCGGGAGCGGCTGCTGTTAGCTCCAGCTCCTGCCAACCTAACAGTTTGAAAACATGCCAATGTGAGTAGATCATTAGGTACCGCTGCCGGCCACATGACCTTGGAGGTGTCTACGGACAACGCCGGCTCTTTGGCTTAGAAATGGAGATGAGCACCAACCCCCAGAGTCAGGCATGACTGGACTTAACATCAGGAGAAACCTTTACCTTTTTAAACCCAGTTTACTCTCCATTAATTTGCTATTACCTGGGGCATTGTTTGGATGCCTCAAGTAAAAAAGCAAGAGAGATCCCACATTTTGGGCCTGTCTGGAAGGGTTCTGAGCTAGATGTTCTTATTTGTGTTTTGTCCTCCACAAATGCTGTCTAATTTTGTGCCTGTTGGGTATTAGTTACCCCTCCTAATTTGCTGCAAATATGACACACATGCCCTCTATTCCTATGTCCAAGTATTTGAAAGTGATGTTGAAAAAGCACCAGTCGCAGAATAATCTCCTCTGCCTAGCAAAAAGAAGATCTTTGAGCATTCCTCCTGAGAATTTAATTAACCAATGGTTAATTTCCCATTCTAGCTCTAGTTTATAACTAGAATTGGGATTTGCACATTTAGAAATGTGTGACAGCACTATAATCCATTACAGTGATGGCCAACCTATGACAGCACTGACACGCCTAGCCATTTTTGCTGACACACTGCCACATGCAGATTGATTGGATGACTATGTCTTTTGTGGCCAAATTCGGTGTGATTTGGTCCAGTGATTTTGTTGTTTACTCCATGGGAATTATGCACATTACATATACATTACATATATATATATATATATATATATATATATATATATATATATATATACACACACACACACACACACACACACCGTATATACTCGAGTATAAGCCGACCCGAATATAAGCCGAGGCACCTAATTTTACCACAAAAAAACTGGGAAAACATTGACTCCAGTATAAGCCGAGGGTGGTAAATTTCAGAAATAAAAACAGATACCAATAAAATTACATTAACTGAGGCATCAGTAGGTTAAATGTTTTTGAATATTTACATAAAGCTCAAATTTAAGATAAGACTGTCCAACTCTGATCGAATCATTATTCTCATCTTCTTCAATGTCAATGTGCTTATGTATCCTTTTAATAATAATAGAGTAAAATAATACATGTAATAATAATAATAATAAATAGAGAAAAATAATACAAATCATAATAAATAGAGTAAAATAATAAATGCAATAATAATAATAATAATAAGATCATAGTGAAATAATAAATTTATTATTAATAATAATAAAAATAGAGTAAATAAATGTAATAGTATCAACAATAATAGAGAAAAATAATAAATGTAATAATACTAATAATAATAGAGAAAAATAATAAATGTAATAATACTAATAATAATAGAGAAAAATAATAAATGTACCAAATATTCTCGAGTATAAGCTGACCCAAGTATAAGCCAACCAGGATCCTCACCTGAGTATAAGCTGAGGGGGGCTTTTTCAGTCTTAAAAAGAGGGCTTAAAAACTAGGCTTATACTTGAGTATATACAGTATATATATATATATATTATTACTGTAATATATTATCATATTATTACTATTATATTACAGTATTATTATATTATTCATTATTCATGACTACATTGAAACTACAATAGAGAGAAATCAGCGTGGAAACTGCAAGAGGTACCATAGATTTTTGTACATGGAAATAATGGTAGTAAATAGTTTTTGATTTATTAAATAAAGTTATATATTACAATTATACATTTTTGTTATTTAAACTATACATATTGCAAAATTATGGGGTTTTTTCTCGAAGTGACACACCATCCAAGTCATGCTAGGTTTTTTGGTGAATTTTGACACACCAAGTGCATCATTGCTGTATTACAACCACAACCATTTTTTTTTTGCTTTCTTTATCCATTAGGGGGCAATATTGTTTCAGAAATCTCTCATCACTTCCAAGCATTTTCCTTAAAGGAGCTTTTCAAGATAGGTGGTCTAGTTCATGAGCTAAATTCTAAGCAAGGAAAACTACAGCAAAGTTAAACAACATGGTGTTTTTTATTTTATTTTTCACTTTTCTTGCTCTACAAGCTAGGTGCATCGTAGATGTTCAAGAACAACACACAGCAGGGAGAAGCTCCCTTTCACAACCTCTCATTTCATAGATCTGGCATATTTTATAGAGCCAATACATGAAGCCCATTTTCTCCCTTTTTAAAAAAGGGGAAGAATACTGATTTTGCATTCACACATACAGCTTACCATTTCTAATACGATGTCAGGAAAAAAGGCATAGATTTTATAAAAATGTGAACAGCAATATTTAAAATAAGTAAAATTAAAGCCAAAACATAAAGGAAACCACATATAATATTAAGGCTTTATGAAGATGCAACACATGTTTTTACTAAGCTTTTTTATTATTAGGGCATGACATAGCTGATATTATAGAATTCACTAGCTTTGCCCAGCCACGCGTTGCTGTGGCTTATGGGAATCATTTGCTGGCCAGGTGGAATAGCAGTGAATAGCCTTGCAGCCTCAAAGCCTGGCTGTTTTCTGGAGTAGCTGCAGTAGCACCCTCAATCAAAGAGCCGCTTTGAAGCCTGGCTACATCCTTTGTAGGGGAATCATTGTTTGGCCAAATTGAATTACACTGAATAGTCTTGCAGCTTAAAAGCCTGGCTGCTTTCTACATAGGGCATCCTTGCTAGGCCAGGTTGAATGGGACGGAGTAGCCTCGTGGCTTCAAAGCCTGGGGATTTTACCTGGGGAAAATTTTGGTTGGCCAGGTTGAAAAGCACTGAATAGCCTTGCTGCTTGCAAGCCTGGCGGCTTTCTACCTTGCAGAATCCTTGGTTGGCCAGTTTGAATAGCAATTAATAGTCTCGGTGTGGCAGGAATGAATGCTGCAATTATCCCCCTTGATTAGCATTTAATGGCCTTGCAGCTTCAAAGCCTGGCTGCTTCCTGCCTGGGGGAATCCTTTGTTGGGAAGTGTTAGCTGGCCCTGATTGTTTCCTTTCTGGAATTCCCAATTTCCCGGCTTTCAGAGTGTTGCTCTTTATTTACTGTCCTGGTTTTAGAGATTATATTGTTCTGTATTATTATTCCAAAGTAATTATTTCATATTCTATTTATAATCTTATATTATCTGCTTAGAAGTGGTTTGTATGAGGCCCCTTCTACACAGCTGTATAAAATCCACACTGAAGTGGATTATATGGCAGTGTGGACTCAAGATAATCCAGTTCAAAGCAGATAATATAAGATTATAAATGGGTAATATAGCTGTGTGGAGGGACCTTGAATCTACACTGCCATATAATCAGTTCAAATCAGATAATCTGTATTTTATATGCCGTGTGGATCAGGCCTAAAAGCAGTTTGGGGGAGAAAGGCTCTTCCTCATCCTCTGTAATTTGGACTATTTTACTAGGATTTTTTAAATTGAAAGACATATTTTGGATGACTATGTCTTTTGTGTCTTTAGTGTGATTTGGTTCAGTGGTTTTATTGTTTACTCCATAGTAAAACAAACATTACATTTTTACAATTTTATATTTATATATTCAAAGAAAAATAATATCTCTTCTAATTCAGGTCCTAATAGAGAAATAAATTTATCTTCTCCAGCCATTCCAGAACCTTTTATCTTAATTATAAGTTAATAAGGGTAGAAATAATATTTGCCATTATTTGACTCATATTTATTGAAATATGAATATTCTGACATTCAAGAAACCTGGCGGAGAAGAATAACAATGTAAAATTAGTCTGCACATAAATATATGAAAAATTCTGTACAAAAGTTGTTTTTTCTGCAAAAATTGTGGGTTTGGTACAACAGATACTTTCCCACTAAAAATCTTTTTTAGACAGATTCTTGTATGTGTGTGCACATGCACATGAAACCAATATTTTTGCATGCATCTCAAATGTGTTTTTGCACAGAATAATTTCCTAAAATATTTCAGAAAATACTTAGGTGTAAACTGTATTTGTCTCTCCTGCAGTGAGAAGAAAACTATAAATTATTAACTCTGTAACCTTACAAGCTAGAGTATATATTGTTTGGTTATGTGCCTTCACGTCCTTTGCCAGTTTATGAATTTAGTACAGTTTTTGTACTCTCGACTTCTTAAATATTATAAGCACATAATATTTTGATTTAAAATATCTTGGCTTTTCCCTGTATGGGTCTATCATCTCTTTCCACCTTTTAGTCCTGTTTTTTTCTTTCTCTCTTTCTCCTCTGTGATGACCCTGACACATGATCCTTTTTGAGATCCAGTTTCAGATCACACCCTACAATCTGTGGAAGATGATAACAGAATTTACTGTAGCCACTTTATTGCTTCATTCGGTCCCAAAAGGGCTTTCCCTAAACTTTTCTGAGGCCATATTGTTGACTACAGAAACATGAAATCATGGAAGAATTAAACGACTGCAGTCTGCAACTGGGTGAAGTAAAAAGCCAAGAAATAAGAAATTTTTTTTTTTTAAAAAAAATCCCAACCCATTCCCTTATGTGCATGTTGGACTTGCTGGATTTTTAAAAAATGCAATTTAACAAATGACAAAGTATGATTTGTTCATAGATGTCTGAAGTAGGATCACTAAGGGCACATCCATTCAGCCCCTTTAATGTGGGACTTCCCGCAACAAAAAGGGGGGAAACTCTGGCAAATAAATTTGAGAGTGGGTTTTTTCTGTGCCTTCTTGGAAGGTGTGGGATAAATCCACTACTTCCACTGTCTGGACTGCAGACAGCAGTCCTACAATTTTCCGGGCTAAATTAGCCCAGAAAACTGCAAGGACAACAACCCCCTCCCCCAAAACCCCCCAAACCCCTTTAAAAAGTAAATAACTTACTGAGCCTCCATTACATTGGTCCTGCAGCTCTCCTGGTGCATGGGCTTTCTGCGGGGGGGGGGGGGGGGGCATGTGGATAGACACCTGGGAACATTCGCATTTTGGTTTTGAAGTACATTCATTCCTTACTTTTGCCAGTATAGAACCTTTCCTAAGAAGTACAGAACTTTCACAATTGAATGTCAGATCTTTGCATATGTATAAGACCAGGGGGTGGGTGTAGACATTAGGGCTGTGGAAAACTTCATTTGTAACTCATTTATCGTATCTATTTTGTAAGATTTGTACATACAAAGCAATATTCGGAAATGTCAGAGTATTTGCAGCGCAGCAGTACTTGGATGGAAGCAGTGGAACGCAGAACGAAGAGACACTCAGAGACGTTGGTAAAACTATTTACAAATTTTTACTGTATGCAGCAATAATCAACACAAACAGACTTGCAGACAACAGACGAACACAGGACTACTCTGTTCTCCAACAGAACTTGACTCGAACTCTAGGCAGACAGAACTCAACTGAACTGACACAATCGTTATGCGCAAACTTGTGTCTGGATATTCCCTAGTTCCAGCCACACATCAAGGACATCATAGCTTCTTGGCAATTAACTCTTTCCACACTATGGTACATTCTGGATGATGCAATCAGTTGCAATACAAGCATGGCACAAATTGCATATAAACACTATAAATACACAAATCCCACATTAACAAAAAACTTATGATTCCAAACATTGATCTATGACTTTTGGAAGAGTCATGTAAGTCTCTTCCAAAGAGACTTTGGTCTCAGTTGTGTACACCTAGATCTAGGTCTCAATTGTGTACACCACTTCTCTCTCTAAAGGGCTGAGTTTGGTTCCCCCAAAGGGCCCAGAGGAGGAGGATGGCGAGGCTCGTAGTTGAGGGAGTCGCCCTACTCTTTCCCCAAAAGGGGTGGTGAAGGGGGCCCAGGCTGGGAGGGAGGAATGCCTGGCTGGATGGCCAAGAAAATAAGAAGCCCTTCCAGCACATGGCCAGCCCAGAGAGAGACAGGCAGAGATCATACTCACATTGAGGCTTTAACATAGGAAGCGAGCAGAATTCTGGGAAATGTAGTTAAGGGCAGGGCCTTTCGAATTCTCTGCCACATGGTCCTTGCCTTCCCAAACTACATTTCACAGAATTCTGCTTACTGTATTGTGCCTCCTTCTCCTTCTCCCTGAAAACTTTGGTTGGGGAAAACCCATCTTCATGCTCCAAAGGGATTTTGAGATAAAAGGGGATTGTTTGGAATGAATCAACCCTGTGATGTAAGCAAAGTTGAGAGGTAGTAAGTACAAAGTTTACCCAGTAGATTTTCTATTGTTATCATTATTATTATTTCAAAGTCTAGATGGGCATCTGTTGGGGCTGCTTTGACTGTATTTTTCCTGTCTGGCAGAAGGGGTTGGACTGGAGCTGTTTCAAATCTTCAAAGATGATGCTGTCAAGGTGATGCATGCCATATGCCAGCAAATATGGAAAACACAAGAATGGCCATCAGATTGGAAAAAATCAATTTACATCCCCGTACCAAAAAAGGGAAATGCTAAAGAATGTTCAAACTTCTGTACAGTGGCACTTATTTCCCATGCCAGTAAGGTAATGCTCAAGCTCCTGCAAGGCAGACTCCAGCAATACATGGAGCGAGAGCTGCCAGATGTCCAAGCTGGGTTCAGAAAAGGCAGAGGAACGAGAGACCAAATTGCCAATATCCGCTGGATAATGGAGGAAGCCAGGGAGTTTCAGAAAAAACATCTACTTCTGCTTTATTGACTATTTTAAAGCCTTCGACTGTGTGGACCACAACAAACTGTGGCATGTGCTTGGTGGTATGGGGATACCAAGTCACCTTGTCTGTCTCCTGAGAAATCTGTATAAAGACCAAGTAGCCACAGTAAGAACAGACCACAGAACAACAGACTGGTTCAAGATTGGGAAAGGAGTACGGCAGGGCTGTATACGATTGCCCTACCTATTCAACTTGTATGCAGAACACATCATGTGAGGTGCGGGGCTTGACGAATCCAAGGGTGGAGTTAAAATTTCTGGAAAAATATTAACAACCTTAGGTATGCAGATGATACCACTCTGATGGCTGAAAGTGAGGAGGAACTGAGGAGCCTTATCACCAAGGTGAAAGAAGAAAATGCAAAAGCTGGGCTGCAGTTAAACATCAAGAAAACCAAGATCATGGCAATCAGACTGATTGATAACTGGCAAATAGAGGGAGAAAACGTGGAGGCAGTGACAGACTTTATATTTCTAGGTGTGAAGATCACTACAGATGCAGACTGCAACCAGGAAATCAGAAGACGTCTGCTTCTTGGGAGGAGAGCAATGGCCAACCTCAATAAAATAATGAAAAGCAGAGACATCACACTGGCAGCAAAGGTCCGTATAGTGAAAGCAATGGTATTCCCCATAGTAACCTATAGCTGCGAGAGCTGGACCATGAAGAAGGCTGAATGAAGGAAGATAGATGCTTTTAAACTTTGATGCTGGAGGAAAATCTTGAGAGTGCCTTGGACCGCAAGAAGATCCAACCAGTCCATCATCCAGGAAATAATGCCCGACTGCTCGCTGGAGGGAAGGATACTAGAGGCAAAGCTGAAGTATTTTGGCCACATCATGAGAAGTCAGGAAAGCTTGGAGAAGATCATGATGCTGGGGAAAATGGAAGGAAAAAGGAAGAGAGGCCGACCAAGGGTGAGATGGATGGACGGTATCCTTGAAGTGACTGGCTCATCCTTGAAGGAGCTGGGGGCAGCGACGGCCGACAGGGAGCTCTGGCGTGGACTGGTCCATGAGGTCACAAAGAGTCAAAAACGACTGAATGAGTAAAGAAGAAGAAGATATCACCCTCTCAGCATACCAACTGTTTGGTTCATCTTTGTAATTTATCGCCATTCATATTATTATTTATGTTGATGGATAACACGTTGTAATACTTTAAAAAAGGATATCAATTGTTTCTTTATTTAAAGCTCAAATTTGCAAACACAATTAAAATGTGACAGAAAGTGATTACCACGCAGACAATATTTTTGAACTCTGACTGCAAAGGCTAGAAACAAGATGCTGATAAGGAATAAAGGGTAAAGTGGGCTGGACAAATACAACAAGTACAAAGCAGCGAGGGGACAATAATCTCAAACAGCTAAGAGGAATGTCCCATGGGCTTAGATGTCTTTACACTAATGCCCAGAGTGTGAGAAATAAACAAGATGAGCTGGAACTCCTAGCACAACAAAACAGCTATGATGTAATAGGCATAACTGAAACCTAGTGGGATGAGTCCTATCATTGGAATGTAGCATTGGAGGGATATATAATGAAATAGATAAAACCTATTTCAGAGAAATAGACCAAATAGGTTAGGGGGAAGAGTAGCGTTATATATCAAAAATACTTACACCTATGAAGAGATGGAAGAGATCCGGGTAACCAGGTTGAAAGCATCTGAGTAAGAATTAAGAGAACAATGACTGAAAAAGATGTAGTTGTGGGGGGTCTACTACATACCTCCAAGCCAGATGGAAGAACTGTGTGAATCCTTCCTTGACTAGGTGACCAAACATACAGAAAGAAGACATATAGTAGTAATGCAGGACTTCAACTACTCTAATATTTGTTGGAAAACAAACTTTGCCAAGACTACAAATTCCAACCAATTCCTCACTTGCCTTGCAGACAATGTTATTGTCGAGAAGGTAGAAGAGGCAACAAGGGGATCAGCTTTTCTGGATCTGATCCTAACCAACACTGAGGACGTGGTCAATGGAGTGGTACCTTTGTATTTTACTTTGGTTAGACCTCACCTCAAATATTATGTCCCATTCTGGGCACCACAGTTAAAAATAGATATTAACAAGCTGGAAGGTGTCCAGAAGAGTGCAACTAAAATGATCAAGGGTCTGGAGACCATGCCCTATAAGGAGTGTCTTAAAGAAATTGGTATGTTTAGCCCGCAGCAGAGAAGGTTGAGAGGAGACATGATAGCCATGTATAAATATGTGAAAGGGTGTCATAAGGAAGAGGGAGCAGACTTGTTTTCTGCTGCCCTTGAAACTAGGAGCAGTGGGTTCAAATTACAGGGGGATATTACTGTAAGTTTTTATCATATACATCCAAAAAGTTTTTTTCTAATGAATATAAATATTTATTTTGTGTCATCATTCCAACTGACTTATTTCCTAAATCCCGTAGAGCACGGGTTCTCAACCTATGGGTCCTCAGGTCTTTTGGCCTAAAACTCCCAAAAATCCCAGTCAGTTTACCAGCTGTTAGGATTTCTGGGAGTTGAAGGCCAAAAACATCTGGGCACCTACAGGTTGAGAACAACTGCTGTAGAAAATCATGTTTCCTTTAACATTTATTATATACAGTACAGTGGTTGTCATCATAAACCAGCATAACCAGACAAACTGTGAATCCTATCAAGAATTCCTTATTACAGTAAAGTCTCACTTATCCAACGTTCTGGATTATACATTTTTGTAGTCAATGTTTTCAATGCATTGTGATATTTTGGTGCTAAATTTGTAAATACAGTAATTGCTACATAGCATTACTACGTATTGAACTACTTTTTCTGTCAAACTTGTTGTATAACATGATGTTTTGGTGCTTAATTTGTAAAATCATAGCCTAATTTGATGTTTAATAGGCTTTTCCTTAATCTCTCCTTATTATCCAACATATTCGCTTATCCAACGTTCTGCCAGCCCGTTTATGTTGGATAAGTGAGACTCTACTGTACTAACAATATTTCCATGTACAACACTTTATGGTACGTACATTTACCGATCCTGCATGCTCTGGTTTCTGTTTGGCGGGCATGCTTCCAAACAAAAACTTTGCTAGGTCTTACTTTCGGGGGAGGCTTTATATTTAGCAATTCAGCAAAACCTCTACTAGGTCTTATTTTCTGGGGATGTCTTATTTTAGGGGAAACAGGGTAGAGCAGGATAATAATAAAGTATATTATTATCATTAAGTAATAAAAAGTTAAAGAAGCTTAACAAGACTCTGGGCATATCTACATTGACACTCTAATATGTCCTCAGGATGGTGGCCACAAAATACATGTCACCAATTCACGCTGCAGCACATATTTAAAGGTATAACAGAACCTTAAAGAAAGTTGCAGGAAAGTCTGACTTCAGCCCTTTGATGCACTCCATCTGATACCAGGATATTAGGCTTGCTCAAATAATTCGTTTTCCCCGTTTACCGTTATTGATTCGTTTTTTTCTATTGTTTTGAAGCAATATCGAACCTTGGTTGTCCACACGTCTGGATATCGCAGTTTCGAATCGCAAGAGGCCGTTTTTTCTTATTTCTTCGTTTTTTTCGAAAAGAAAAAAAAGCTTTTGCAAAGCACCCAAACTCCTTTCCTTTTGCCCCTCAGCCAATGGGAGGCTCAGCCAATGGGAGGGGGCGAGGGGGAAGGAGGCCGAGGAGGAGGAGGAAGACGGAGGGGGGAAATGGCCGCCGCCGCCGCCGCCTCGCCTCAGCTCAGTGCATTAATTAATTGGGCCTTAATGAGCCCCCTTCCAAGCCAAACCCACCAGAGAAACACCCTCAATGCAAACCTTGCAACGTCCTTCTCTCCTTCTTGGACACAAAGGCAAAGGGAGGAGGCACTTCGGGTTCCCAAGCGACCTGAAAAGAGCCATAGAGAAAGGGAGAGCATGCTCCACCCTCCAAGGCACACAAGGGGGAGTTCGCATGGGAGCCGGAAGTGTTGGGGCCTCCGTCCCTCCCTTGCTTTTCCTCTTTGGTCTCCCTATCTTGAACACAGAACACGCATGAAAAAAAACACACCATAATTTCACAATATATAGTTTAAATAACAAAAGGAAGAGGAAGGAAGAGGCCCGGGATGCGAGGGGGTGTGGGCCAGGCCCGTCCTCGGCTGCTCCCAGGGGCCCAGATTCGCACCCTCCCTCCCCCCAATACAGGTCTCCAGTCCATACCACGCTACATGAACTTGAATGGATACTGTGGTTGTGTTGTCGAAAGCTTTCATGGCCGGGATCACACTGTTGTGGTATGTATTCCGGGCTCTATGGCCATGTGCCAGAAGCATTCTCTCCTGACGTTTCACCCACATCTGTGGCAGACATAGAGGTTTTGACGTCTGTGCGAAGCTAGGCAAGTGGGGTTTGTATATCTGTGGAAGGTCCAGGGTGGGAGAAAGAACTCTTGTCTGTGGGAGGCAAGTGTGAATGTTGCAATTGGTCACCTTGATTAGCATTGAATAGCCTTGCAGCTTCAAAGCCTGGCTGCTTCCTACCTGGGGGAATCCTTTGTTGGGAGGTATTAGCTGGCCCTGATTGTTTCCTGTCTGGAATTCCCATTTTCTGGGTGTTTCTGGGAAGGTAATGGCACTCCTTGTAGTCATGCCGGCCACATGACCTTGGAGGTGTCTATGGACAACACTGGCTCTTGGGCTTAGAAATGGAGATGAGCACCAACCCCCAGAGTCAGACATGACTGAACTTAACGTCAAGGGATACCTTTACCTTTACCTACACACACACACACACACACACACACACACACACACACACACACAAGCAGGGACTATATATATATATATACACAATATATATCACACACACACCAATTTAACAAAGTTTCAGCCACAAAAACAAAGTTTCTGAAGTAGAACAATGACTTTCACAGTAAAGACAACCCAATTTAACAGGAAATAAGACTTTCAAACCAGGAACAGATTACTGCAATTATTAAAAAAAGGTTTATTATAAAAGCTATGAAAATTTGCCAAAAATCAGAGGATAAGGGAAACGTTCCACATTTTGGTGAGCTATCAGTGTTAAATGTGTTCTACCACTGTACCAAGTTTGAAGAAGATCACTCAAAAAATGAGGGCGGGAGAGCCCCCTAAGTCCCCCCCCCTTCGGGCTGTTTTTGGGCCACCGCGCATGCGCGTCCGCCATTAACGAATTAATTTAGAAAATAACGAATTTTCATTAATTTCGAAAAATTTTGGGGGCCAAATTCGTTATTAGCAACAAAAACGAAAAAACTGCCCCCTCTAGTATTGAAACGAGTTTAGAATCAAATTTTTCATGGATCGATCAAGCCTACAGGATATCCCAGAACCTAAGGCAAAATTGGCTCCACAGAATGTGAGGTGCATTGTAGACACCTGCCCTTACTGAAGCACTACCAACAAACACACAGAGCGCCAGATTCTGTGGTTAATATACCCGCCCAGCCTCAAACCAGTTCCAGACCTGACCATCTAATCATCTGCGCAGTGAAAACAGTTCCTCCCAAACCAGCTCTAAGATGCATTGTAGTGTCAGTGAAGATCGGTCATCTCAGTTCATTAAATCATGGGGATCTTCAAGGGATGAGGTGGAGCCACAACAAATGCCAGTCTATAGAAATGGGCACCATAAACCTGCATAGTTTTGGTAGTTCTTTTTTATTTTACATTTTAAGTATTTAATGTTCCCAAATTTCCTCCTTTTTTCTCATCTACTTACTTCAAACAGCAAAACACTATCTAAGTCTTATGGAAGTCTTTGACATACTTTGTCTTCATTATTCAGATTATTCAGATTTCTTTCTCTAATAATGAAATTATTGTAACAACAGAAATGGTAAGCACGAATATTTCAAGCAAATGGTGTGTTTGATGTTTTGCTGTAGCAACATTTCATATAAACTAGAAATGGAAAATCCCTATTAGCTCATCTTCCCTTTGTGCCAAAAAAGTTCAAGCACAGCATGTTGCTAGACAATCAGCTTGCATACAGAACACTGCAGATGGTACGTGTGGTGTTGAACACTCCCTAAAGAAATTGGAAAACAATCTCAAACTCAAACCTGACATTTTGCTGAAGTCACCAGAGGACTTTTAGTTTAGTCTGAAGGCTGCTGCAGCTGAAGAGATTGCCCTGTAAACCAATGTTGACCTAATCAGGAATAATTATCCATACACATTTTGAAGATATTCTGGCTAAGCATGAAAAGTGGTCCAAAATACCCTTAGTAAATCTAAACAGTATGAAGTCAGAAATCATGGCAAAAGAGTATGGGAAAATAAGACAAACGAGAACACCCTAATTATACCAGAATTCAAATATGTTTTCTCCCCCACCTCCCAATGTGAGATGAAGTATTTTCTCCCACCCTTAATTGATTTGAGGGGTATAAACTAACTTTCTTCAGCTATCTCTGAGCCTTGCCTTTATTTTTTAAAATGTGACCATTATATCAATTATTGTTAATGTCTAAATATTCCTAATTTCTGAAAAAATAAAGCCAAGTTTATGTGATTAACTTAAAGTATTTAAATGGGAAGACGAGTGAACAATGTAAACCACTAAATAATAAAGTAAGTTGAAAAGAAAAGTCAAGAGGGATAAAATATTTGAGAGTTGCTAGATTGCATAGCATACTGTTTGAAAGATAGTACAAAGTCCATGAAGTCATCAGCATGGTTATCAAGCAGTAAGAAGAAAGCTATGAGATTGAGAAAATCGTCCTTCAATATATTATCGATACCGTGGAAGCCCAAAGCAGACCCCAAAACCTATGACTCTGATGACACCCAAGAACTGGGCCCAAGAAAGAACATTTCCCTAGAAACCTAGTTTCAGGTGACTTCCAGCATGAACTCACCAAGTTGCACAAAACAGGTATATATACCTTAAGGCAAAATGCATTATCTCATCCAGGAAAAGGACATAATCCCCACACAATAATTCTGTGTGTTTCACAGTCAACCCGGGAGAGTGACATGGGTTTTTCCCAACATAAGGCTAGACTTCATCTTTGGGAACCCATTCAAATCCTAAACACCCGATCAGACCCCCCTCCCTAGGAATCCATTCAGACTATGTCAACACCCCTGCCACCCATTGTGTAGCCAGCCAGAACACATCAGTTGTGGAACAAAGCTATTAGCTATTAACTCAGAGTACCTACTACAATGCAGTCTGAGCCCTGCCACATGCACAATGGAGGACCTTCTTATAGCAACACCAGAGGCACTCCAAGTAGCCAGCTACTGGTCAAAGGACATTTAGTATAATGCCAAGATTTTTAACTTTGTGTTTTCAAATACATTACAACTATACCCTTGGTTTGCTTCTGACACGATAATAAATAAATAAATAAATAAATAAATAAATAAATAAATAAATAACTCTGACCCAACATTCCTTTCCCCCTGAACCCATAAAGGGCGGATCAAAGTAAGACTTCAAATTGAGCAATGACAGTTTATTAGAATTCCCCTCAAACCAAGAAACCAACCAGCAACTGTGGCAGCCAGCACATCTCAGCCAACCAGCATGCGGATCCTAGACGATCGGCACTCAGAGTGGCAAAAGTCCTTTTTTTCAAACTGTTGTCAACGTCTTATAAATATTTCTGTACATCTGTATTCGGTTATGTCAGTCTTTAGAGCACAGGCTCTGCTGGCATTCACTTTGCTCAAAGTGAATCAAAGCCTCTGTTCCTTTTGTCTTGTCTTATTCAATCTTTGGAGTTTGGTACACCGGGTCCTGAAGCCATGGTTCTTGTGGTAGCTGAAATCACTTAACAAGAACATGGAATTCTTGCCCGGTTAGATGAAGAAGGAACTGAAATTAGGAGATTATTGTGTTCGGATAGGCTTATTAATAATGAGTGTTAACGCTGATTATTGCACAGTAGCAGTTTAATTTCTCCTCATTGTTTGCTTGTACTTTTCAATACACAGGGGAAGCCCATGAACAGCTTCCTTAAAGTGCTTCATTCAATGCATTGTTACTAGTACAATATGCCACTAATGATTCCGCAACAAGATTGAGTGAGTCCATAAAATGTGTCCTTTTTACTTGTTGAATTTAATTAGTTTTGTGAGTAGAATGCGTGAGTTTATAGAATGGTAAGCATTTCTACTTTTCCGGTCTTTGCAATTCCAGGTTCCTATGAGATGGAAGTGGAGTGCATGTGACAGCAAGTTTGCATAACTTAGGTATTTAGTTCAAAGGTATGCATGTCCACCATCCCATGGCTGGCATGTAGTGTTACAATGCTAAACTTTGGTTTACCATGCTGCCCCTGCTGATGACTTGCACTGGGCCATGCAAATAGAGTTTCTGAAGATACCAGCCACAGATGCAGGCATTAGGAGAGAATGCTGCTGGAACATGGCCATATAACTTGAAAAACTCACAGCAACCCAGTGATTCCAGCCATGAAAGCCTTCGACAAAACAGAAGTTGTTCTTCTGCTTCTGCAACTGCGTGATAATGCAGCAACAGCAATGCCATTGATCTCAGAGTGAGCATGCTTCTCCTAGATCTGGCAGCAGAATGATTCATCAAGCAATGGAGTCACATCAGGAAATGAATCAATTCCCACTTAGAGTTAAGGAACCTGGGATTGCATTGGGGGCGGGGGAGAGACAGATATTAAGGATTTGCTTGGTATTTTGCATGTAGACCACTGTAATCTCAACATCTTCAAGAGGTAGCAAGGGAGATGAGGCACAGGTATCATGAAACATCATCAGAGGAATGCAGTGCTCAAATATAATGTACTAATGTAATAGCCTTAATTTTGGGCAAGTCACAGGGTAATTTTAGTGTAGTTCCCAAAAGATTAACTCTCAGGCAAGTGGGACCAGAATCAAGTAGTTTGCCACCCTCTGAAAGAGAGTAGTAGGAAGGAGGACGTGTACCTCACACATTGTTAACGTATGCGTGTGACCCTTTATTTTTCTACAGTTCTTGGTCCAACATATACATTTCAGCATGCCACTGGCAGACAATAGAGGTGCACATGTTCTTTAAGGTCATCCATATTACTGGTGAGGTTTCGTACTGCTTTTGTGGCTGTAGTCCATTTATATATGCGTGTTGGAAGTGGTTTGCAAACAAAATTATTATGTTATTGAAAGAAGGGTTGGATTGGATTATAACTGTGCTAAATTCTGGTGTACACATGGTTTATGGTTTAGCATCAGTATTATGATTTACATTTCAGAATAACATGGCAATCCAAAATGATCAGCCCCATCATGAAAATTGGCCTACCCTATCTATGACCTCTGGTGGCACAGTGTGTTAAAGCACTGAGCTGCTGAACTTGTGGACCAAAAGGTCCCAGGTTCAAATTCCGGGAGCGGAATGAGCGCCCGCTGTTAGCCCCAGCTCCTGCCAACCTAGCAGTTCGAAAACATGGCAATGTGAGTAGATCAATAGGTACCGCTCCAGCGGGAAGGTAACAGCGCTCCATGCAGTCATGCCAGCCACCTGACCTTGGAGGTGTCTACAGACAACGCCGGCTCTTCGGGTTAGAAATGGAGATGAGCATCAACCCCCAGAGTCGGTCACGACTGGACTTAACGTCAGGGGAAAACCTTTACCTTTACCTTTATCTATGACCATAGCTTGCTGCAGCATCATTTGCTTTCCCTTAAGTCAGCACATATTGCTATCATGGCCTTGGAAACCATAAAGGGGTAGTATGAAATATTTCTTATATTGTTGTAATTTCATTCATAACAATGGAGCTCCCGGTGGCACAAAGAGTTAAACCCTTGTGCCGGCTGGACTGCTGACCGACAAGTTGGCAGTTCAAATCCAGGCAGAGCAGGTGAGCTTCCTCTGTTAGCTTCAGCTCCCCATGTGGAGACATGAGAGAAGCCCACAAGGATGGTAAAACATCAAACATCCGGGCATCCCCTGGGCAATGTCCTTGCAGACGGCCAATTCTTTCACACCAGAAGGAACTTGCAGGTTCTCAAGTCGCTCCTGACATGGAAAAAAAATCATATCAACTACCATATTTTTCATTACCACCTTCTGCAGATGCTGCTGAAGTCTACAGTATAGTACACAGGACAGCATTTTCCTTAAGTGCAAATGTGAGTAGATCAATAGGTACCACTCCAGCGGGAAAGTAACAGCACTCCATGCAGTCATGCTGGCCACATGACCTTGGAGGTGTCTACAGACAACACCGGCTCTTCGCCTTAGAAATGGAAATGAGCACCAACTCCCCAGTTGGACATGACTGGACTTAATGTCAGAGGAAAACCTTTACCTTTACCTTTACTAATGATACAAGTTTGACTATGACCAGACAGGCATTCACAGATTTATGGTGTGATGTCTTTGCTCCCACCCCCCACTGAGCAATTTCCTTTTTCATCGAAACAGGTATCATTAGGAATTAGTGATACATGGGTGCCTTCCCTTAATATACTACATTCCTCTCATGTTCACTGCTTCATTTTGGAAAAGCTGTGTGCTTGGTTTCTATGTACCTGACAACAACAATAGAAAATAAATGCTGATGATAACTGATGAGT